>NW_020174926.1:108801-191872 GCF_003031525.2 Neophocaena asiaeorientalis asiaeorientalis
GGGTAAATTCCTTCCCTCCAGTGGAGCAACAGACCCTTGGGTAAAGGAAGTCCCCTTCTCCATTCAAAAACAGGTACTTTATCCAGCCTGGGGTTTCTCAGCAGTCCCGGAGCTCAAAGGAAGGCAGCTGTGTTAGCAGTCTTGTGAGCCATGTTAGCAGAGGCATCAGGATCTCCATCTACCAGGTTCCACCATATCAAATTCAGGAAAGCCACTGGGAACTGGAGTGTTCAGCTCCCCAAGGATGCAGAGTTTTCTGAGCAGATGACTGAGGACCATCAGATGATGCAGACATATTATTTGCTCTCCAAGGGAAAGAGGATATAGTCACCACAAGAGAATCCCAATTCTCTGAGCAGGAACAACCTTCTGATCTACTTTCTGCAAGTTCCTACTACAGATTTAGCCCAGTGCATAGACTTTAGAAACAAGAGGGCTCACCACATATTAGGGTATGCTGCTGGCCATGAGGCTGGGTGAGCGCCTGAATCTCAGGTCTAATGTTTGACCTGAGTTGATTCATTCATTCCACAAACATTTCTTGAGTAGTATTATGTTCTGTTCTATTTACTACAAAAACAACAAAACCTGGACCTTATTTAGTCCACCAGAAATATTTACTGAGTGCCAACAGTGCTCCGGATACTGAAGATACAGTTTGTTTGGATGATACTTTATTTCTCCCACCTCTGTAATCTTGTAACACACTGTTTGCCCCTCTACAAGGACCCAGTTTGATTTTTATATTTATTTGTGTATACTTGTTTTTCCTTTCCTAGAATATAATTCCTCCAAGGCACAGCATGGAGATTTCTTCATGATAGCTGAGTAAAGACAGGCAAATCTCTTATTGGTCTCTGACAATCTTAACAATTGCCAGAGACCAATAAAACTGATGGTGATCTGTTGATCGGTTTAATTTAACAAGGACGGGTTACTTATCTACTATGTGTTTAGCCTTGTGCTAGGTGCTTTGGGATATTGTTATCGACTAAATGTGTGTGTCCTTCCCCACACAATTCATATGTTGAAATCTAATCCCCAATATCATCAAATTAGGAAGTGGGGGCTTTGGGAGGTAATTAGGTCATGAAAGTGGAGCCCTCATGATGGGACTAGTGCCCTTATAAGAAAAGCCCAGAGAGCTAGCTAGCTCTTTCCACCATGTGAGGATACAACCAGAAGTCAGCCGTCTGCAACCTGAGAGTCTTCACCTGAACCTGGACGTCCTGGCACCATAATCTTAGACTTCTAGCCTCCAGATCTATGAGAAATAAATTTCTGTGTTTGATAAGCCACCCACTTCAGGGTGTCTTGTTTTAGCAGAGTGGGCTGACCAAAGTTGTATACCTAAAGTGGTATACACCTCCCTTCAGAGGTTTGCAATCTTTTGTGGGGTCTGGGAAGGGGAGAAAAAATAAATAACAGTGCAATCCAATGTTGACTTAAAGTAACTAAGTGAGAAAATGCGATAATCCTACCATATATTTGGTAAAGGGAGAGAGCAGTGTAGCTGAAATGACATCATAAGAAAGGTGAGACTTCAGCTGGGTCTTGAGTGGTTGGTTAATCAATGAATCAGAGAGAGGGTTAGTAGTTTAGGTGATGGGGTGAAAAGCATGAGGGAAGGCACAAAAACAGGAAGGAACAGGAATTGAGTCTAACTAAAGTGGAAGGTAAGATTTGAGCAGTGATAGAAATTTGCTTATTTTTACTACTTCTGCTAATTTCTGAGGTGCAACAAAAGTCAGGTTGGGACTGTTTTCTAAATCTATCTGCATTTCTGGTTGTACAAAATTATTACTTTTCCAATAGCCAATCTAGAAGGAGTCTATTCAGGGCCCTCCCAATCAAAAGAGGTGTTTGGAGGAATACCTTTACCTTCTGTAACTGGGGAAATGTTTTGGCATTTTATAGTAAAAGCAGTGGTTCTCAAACTTTAGTTTGCACCAAAACAACCTTGGGAGCCTGTTAAAAGACAGATTACTGGGTCACTCCTTGAGAGTTTCTGATTCAGTATGTCTTGGTTGGGCCTTCTCACATTCATTTCTAACAAGTGCCTGGTAATGCCGATGTTGCTCTTTGGAGACCACACTCTGAGAATCGCTGAAAGCTGAAGTGGGCTCTCCTATCCCTGCTTATAAAACTTGATAGTGACACCAACCACAGGCATGAGGAAACTTTGTATCAACTACCTAAATATAAAAATAAAGCATATATGTGGTCAAATAAGCTGAGTTTGTTGTTCGAGATTGGGGGATATAAAAAACACACATTACAATCTGACTTCTAGGAGTACTAAGTCTTTTAATTCAATAGCGAGCAGAGCCATATCAACTTTAACTGGGCTAAAAAAAAATCAGTATTATTACCACTGGTTTTGTGTTTGGCCTTTGGCATAGCGTGGGTGAATTAGTCAGTGCTCCTCAGAGAAATAGAACCAATAGGATGTATAGATACAGCGCGAGAGAGATCTATTTTAAGGAATTGACTCATGCAACTGTGAAGGTTCCACAAGTCCAAAATCTGGGGGAGGCCAGCAGGCTGGAGACTCCGAAAAGAGTGGCAGTTTTAGTGCAAAGGCAGTCTGCTGGTGAATCAGGAAGGTCCAATACTGCAGATGATATCCTAAGGCAGTCTGCTGGCCAAATTCCCCCTTGCTTGAGGGAGGTCAGCCATTTCTTCTATTCCCAAGTCAGTGGTTTGGATGAGACCCACTCATATTATGGAGAGCAATCTGCTTTACTCAAAGTCCACTGATTTGTGTGTAGATTTCACCCAACACACCCTTACAGAAACATCTAGAATAATGTTTGACCAAATATCTGAGCACCATGACCCAGACAAGTTGACACATAAAATTAACTACCACAATGGGTTTACTTCATTTCATTTTATGTGTCTATTTCATTTTTGTTTTCAGGTTTGGTTCAATTCAATTCACCAAATGTTTCACTTGCACAATAGTTTCGGTAGGCTGCAGTTCAGTAAAGGGAATCATAAAGATTTAATTGTGAAAGAAACAGTTTATGGTTTATTCATTTCTTCATTCAATAAATATTTATCGAGTACTAATTTTGTGAAAGCCTCTTGGTGTGGTTTAATTTTGGAGAGAAACAGTCACCAAGATTTTTGTTTTTATTGAAGTATAGTTGATTTATAGAATTATATTGTTTTCAGATGTACAGCATAGTAATCCAGTATTTTTGCAGATTATACTCCATTGTAAGTTATTACATGATAATGGCTAGAATTCCCTGTGCTATACAATATATCCTTGTTGCTTATGGTTGGGGGAGGGGGTGGAGAGAGGTCCTGGCTTTGCCTCAGCTGTGTTCATTCTGGGAAAACCATCATGTCTAGGCATATGGCTGACAATGGTGAAACACCAGAGCTGCTGCCTTGCTAGCTTCATGAGGGTTTTGGAGGAAGAGGTGTGAAAAAGCTCTAGGAGAGGTGAATGGGGAGACTGGTAAGATATCAATCTTAGGAACTTATCTTTCATTCCAGCTTGGGACTAATCTGGTCCCTGGGAAATAAAAGTCTTTGGACTAAAACTAAGGGTGCTTGGGGGAGGGGGTTTTTTGTTTGATTGGTTTCCATCTAACTCTAAGGCCAAGAGACCACCTTAGTGCCCAGGTTAAAAAATATATATGATAAGAATGGGTAAAGCAATGTTCATTGCAGCTCTATTTACAATAGCCAGGACAGGGAAGCAGCCTAAGTGTTCATCAACAGATGAATGGATAAAGAAAATGTGCACATATATACAATGGCATATTACTCAATCATAAAAAGAAATAAAATTGAGTTATTTGTAGTGAGGTGGATGGACCTAGAGACTGGTACAGAGTGAAGTAAGTCAGAAAGAGAAAAATAAATACCGTATGCTAACACATATATATGGAATCTAAAAAAGTAAAATAAAATGGTTCTGAAGAACCTAGGAGCAGGACAGGAATAAAGACGCAGACGTAGAGAATGGACTTGAGGACAGGGAGTGGGAGAGGGTAAGCTGGGACGAAGTGAGAGTGGCATGGACTTATATATACACTACCAAATGTAAAACAGATGGCTAGTGGGAAGCAGCTGCATAGTACAGGAAGATCAGCTCGGTGCTTTGTGACCACCTAGAGGGGTGGGATAGGGAGGGTGGGAGGGAGACGCAAGAAGGAGGAGATATGGGGATATATGTATACGTATAGCTGATTCACTTTGTTATAAAACAGAAACTAACACACCATTGTAAAGCAATTATACTCCAATAAAGATGTTAAAAAAAAAAAACTTTTCTAGAAAAAAAACAAAAAAAGAAAGCATGCATGGAGAGCAAGAAAATCTGACCTGCCCCATTGTGGGGGTCCTCTCCTGGCTGGTACTTGTGCTGCGGTATATTGGTATTGCATGTGATTACCTTATATTTTTAATCATATGTTAAAAGATAAACAAAGGATGCCTCTTTTTCCTCCAAAGGAAGCTTACTGGTTCTAGGTGAAGAGAACAATGTGATCCAAAGGGATCCAGGATTGGCGGGTTAGAGGAAGAAAAGGAGGTTTAATTGAGAAAGGACAGGGCACCCTCAGTAGAGAAATAGAACACAATGTCAGAAACCAGTTCTCACAGTGACTGAGAACACAGAAGCAATCTGCTGCTAGAGGTCTCAGTTCTGCAACTTCAAGGAGTCTCACAATTCACTCGCAAACCCAGAAGTCCGGAGGTGGGGCGTGGGAAAGTATGCAGCTATGGTCACCCCTCTATAAATTGCAGTATTGACTAGGGACACAAAGATCCTTGAGAAAGCAGCTGCTTTCCTCCCCAGCACAGCCCACTCTCATGAGAGATTACATAAGAGGAAATTTGCTCAACTCATAACAAATTGTATTAGCTTAGATCTGTTTGTTTAATGAGTGTCCATTTCTAAAGACTCCATTCATCAAATGGGCTCAGGCTTACTGATCTGTGAAAAAGACCATCAAAGACTCTGCAAAAACAGCATACGAAAAAACAACAACAGCAACAACTTACAGCCTAGGGCTTGGGAAATTTGAAATAAACACAAGAATCAAAGGTAAATACCAACTGTCTGAGGGGATGAGCTGATTTTCTCAAGGCTGGGTGGATGGATATAGAAGGGAACTGCCCCATTTTTATTGGACATGGGAGTGTGGGACAGGAAGGAACAGGAACAGCTGACATACCTACTAGGAAAATAATGCCAGATGAGGTCTCAAGGTCGGGCTGGATGTAGGCCAATTATTTGCCAAAGCATCAGTGCAAACCATATTTAGGGGATGCAAAGAGTCAAAATTAGGAATATGGAATTCTGCCGTTGAGTTCAGAGGGCAAGAATATACCCTGGGGAACTCAATTCTGCCATTGAGTTCACAGGGCTAGAAAGAATAGACAAAGTCAAGATGAAGAAAGCTGGTAGATAATAGAAGGACCAGTACTTGGCTCAGCTCCAGGGGGAACCATTCACACAGCAGTCTGTATAAGTGGTGCCCCATAAGGCTGGGTTGTGTGTAACCTGAAGTCCTTTGCATCTATGGATAGTGAAATGGACCAGGGAACAAAAAAGTGAGACTACATCAAAGCTAAGAATGAACTGGAGTTTCTGCACTGCTATCCGCTCTCTATTTTAAAAGTATAAATATCCTGGGATAGAATCAAGATATAGTAGAAAGGAAAAAGATCTAGAAATGAGGAGACATAAGGTCAAATCACTCTCTGAGAAGTTGGTAATTCATTCAATATTTTCTGATTCTGGTTCCTCATCTCTTGTTCTGGGTTCAGTAATACCGGCTGTGTTTCTCAATCTCGCAAGGTGGACTCAAATTTGATCAAGGACATAAACAAGCATGGTATGCTTTGCCAATGATGAAGTTACAAATGCTGCTATAGTCATGGTTAAGCAGGATGCTAAGAACTTTTAATGACCTATAAGGCCCCACAGTACCTGTCTCCTTCCACCTCTCTGACCTCACCTCCTCCCACCCTCACCTCCTTCTCTCTGCTCTAGCCACTCTGACCCCTTTACCATTCTTCTAGTGCCTGCTCCCCACATCACCCCAGGGCTTTACCAGTTATTCTTCCCTCTGCTTGGAAGGCTCACCTCCCAGATATCAGCTTGCTTTTCTCCCTCACCTCTTTTAGTTTTGATCCAAATGTCAACTTTCCAGTGAAGTTTTCCCTGGGGACACACTGTTTAAAATTGCCCACCTCCTAGCACTCCTTAACACCATCCACTATTTCATTTTTTCTCCAAAATACATCACTCTCTAATACACAATTTAATTTACTTGCTATTATGTATATATTCTATCTTTCCTCACCAGAATGTAAAAATCCCTGAAAAGCAGGGATTTTTATCTGTTTTGTATCCTAAGCTGAAAATAAAGTCTAGAAAGTTGGTAGGCCCTCAAAAAATACCACATGCATGAAAGAGGAAAAGTCATTCAAAGACACAAATTCTCCCCCTTAACAGGATGGCTTTTGCACTTTAGTTGAAATGGCTCCACCCGAAACAAATGTCTGTATCAGCACTTTGCTATCTATCCACTTGACTTTTGCTCTGGTTCCTTTTGATGCTACAGAACATTTCATTAAAGCTTTAATTTATCCCCACTTGTTGTTGCCCAGAAAAGAGCATTAGGAAATGTAAGGTCATTCACCACATTTGCTGACTAATGAAATGAGACATATGAGAAGTCTATGAGGTAAATAAGAATGGGTGGCAAGAGTCTTACAAGGGAGGGAAAACAGGTAGCATCACACCATAGAACAGAATGCTTACTAGGCATTCAAGACACACATATTGGTTATTGTAAAATCAAAAAATGAAATCCATGGATTTATTGCTCATGCTTTGGGTTTTTCTTATAAAACACATTGTCTTAACTCAGTAACTCAGAGAAAGCTGCTATTGTTGTAGAACTATAAAGCATATATAGAGTTCTACCAACAAGAAATCTATTTCCCCTTGGGGGTTGTATTCTCATTTAGAGTTATTATCTCTTGGCCTAGAACATGGTGCTAAATATACTCTGGGGAAGCAAAACATTGTCATATTAAAGACTAGGCTTTGGCGGGTGGGGCGGTGGGGGGATGGATTGGGAGATTGGGATTGACATATATACACTAATATGTATAAAATAGATAACTAATAAGAACCTGCTGTATAAAAAAACAGTTAAAAAATAATAAAGTACAGACACATTTCAAAAACAATTTTAAAAAGACTAGGCTTTAGAATCTGCAATAGACTGAGTGTTATTGTGTCCTCCTAAAATTCATATGTTAAATGCTAATGTCTAATGTGATGGTATTTGGAATTGGGACTTTGGGAGATGACGAGATCACAAGAGTGGAGCCCTCAGGAATGGAATTAGTGCCCTTATAGAAGAGACCCTGGAGAGCTCCCTTGCCCTCTTCTCCCACGTGAGGACATTGAGAGGATGGCCATCAATGAACCAGAAAGCAGGTTCTCACCAGACACCAAATCTGTTGGTACCTTGATCTTGGACTTCCCAGCCTCCAGACTATGAGAAATAAATTTCTGTTTATAAGCTACCCAGTTTTGTTAGAGCAGCCTGAACAGATTAAGAAAGAATCAAACAGTCTTGGCTCCAAATCCCAGTCCATCTACCTACTGGCTATATGATTTTGAACAAATTATTTAACCTACCTGACGCTCAATGTTCTCATCTCTAAAATAGGAATAATAAGATAATGTATTTAAAGAGTCAACAAATTGTGTCTGAGAATAGTTATTATTCTTCAAAAGAAACCCCTCAGAAGCATAGTTTTTGTTAACCAGGGCAATTTCACCTTAATTGATGAGAGAGAAGGCCAAAGGCAGAAAAAGCATGTAGTTAGGGTAATATAGTCACCTGGTGAAACTTTGGTCAAAATGACAAAATAGCATCACTCTTCTGAGCCCCTTTAGAGCACCCTACAGCAGACTCTCAGAGCTTTTGGTCTGCAGACAGACAGAGGGAAGTCAGTTGGCAGCTGGACTATATACCTTGAGCATGAGGAAAATAGTATGACTTCCTCCCTCCCTCTTCCCCTCCTTCTTTCTCTTTCTTCCTTTTTTCCCTTCCTCCCTCCCTGTCTCTCTCCCTCCTTTCCTTCCTTCCTTCTTTCTTTCTTTCATTCTTTCTTTCTTTTTTCTTTCTTCCTTTTTCTTTTTCTTTCTTTCTTTCCTTCCTTCCTTCTTTCTTTCTTTCTTTCTTTCTTTCTTTCTTTCTTTCTTTCTTTCTTTCTTTCTTTCTTTCTTTCTTTCTTCCTTCCTTTCTTTCTGTTTTCCTTCTTTCTTTTTTTCTTATACACCTTTTTAACTCTGTCACAGTTATCCTCTGCACACAGTGCCTATTATGGGTCTACACTGGATGTTCTCCGGATGTCAGTGCAGAAAACCTGGGCTCTAGCTCGTTTGTTTCGCTCAGTAGTTGAATTGGACAAATCACTTTCCCTCAGAGTTTAATGGTTAAGAACGTGGACTCAGAACCAGTCTATCTGTATTCCAATAGCCATCTCTACCACTTACTAGCTGTATGATCTAATATAAGTTGCTTAAACTCTTGGTGCCTCAGTTTATCTCTAAGTAAAAAAAAGAGGTGCACAATAGTATCTACTTCATAAGGTTGATGTGGGAATTCAGTGAGTTATTGTAGGCTTACCTTGTTCTATTTAGCTTCTGTTTATTGCACTTCTCAGATATTGTGTTTTTTACAAATTGAAGGTTTGTGGCAACTCTGCATCAAGCAAATCTATTGATGACTTTTTTTTTTTTTTTTTTTTTTTTGCGGTACGCGGGCCTCTCACTGTTGTGACCTCTCCCGTTGTGAAGCACAGGCTCCACGGCCATGGCTCACGGGTCCAGCTACTCCATGGCATGTGGGATCCTCCCAGACTGGGGCACGAACCTGTGTCCCCTGCATCTGCAGGCGGACTCTCAACCACTGCCCCACCAGGGAAGCCCTATTGATGACCTTTTCCCAACAGCAATTGATAACTGTGTCTCTGTGTCACAAAAATTTGGTAATTCTTGCAATATTTCAAACTTCTCCATTATTTGTTATGGTGATCTGTGAACAGTGATCTTTGATATTACTATTGCAAAAAGATTATGACTTGCTGAAGGCTTAGATGATGACTAGCATTTTTTAGCAATAAAATATCTTTAAGTAAGGTATGTACATTGTTTTATAACAACTAATGCTATTATACACTAAATAGACTACAGTAGAGTGTAAAAGTAACTTTTATAGGCACTAGGAAACAAAAAAATTCACGTGACTTGCTTTATTGTGATATTTGTTTTATTGTAGTGGCCTCGACCTGAACCCACAGTATCTCTGAGGTATGCCTGTGAAATGGAACACTTAAAACAGTGTCTAATATATAGGCTTATGAAAGTTCCTTATTATTATCTGTAAAATAAGGCACCTGTACTGTCTCCAAATTCCTACCAGAACTAACACCTTGTGAGTATTATGGATTCTCTCTGCAGTGACTGAGTTTCCTACTACCTTCTCCTTCCCCATTCCCTATCCCTTCCACCTTATTCATCTTTCAAGTTTCATAACTTTCCTTCCTGGAAGGAATTACAAAGCTGTCCAAACGTGTCACAGTTAGTTAAGACACACAGCTGTTCTTTGTTAGGAATCTGGTTTTTGAAATCAAGTGTTTATCATGTCACAGTATGATTATGTCCATAATACATGTTCCTGCACAGCAAGGAGACTGCAGGAGCCTTGATTCAGGACAGGGTCAGCACAGGCATCTATCTGTATTGTCACTCCAGAGAATAAGTATGGCTGTATATTCCACAGGACAATGGGAACATGTAGTGTAGCCACCCAGGCCAACAGCCAAGGCCAAGTGCCCCACGGCAGCATGGCATGGTACAAAGAAGTCAGTCTGGAGAGAGGAAACTCAGGTTATGTTCCAGCTTTGTGTTAACGCTGGAGATCTAGGGATTTGTGAATGGCAGAGGCTCAATTTTCTCAGCTACTATTAAATGGGAATAACAAAACCAACTTCGTAGGCTGTCTTAAGAATTAAGGGAGCAATAGTACAGTGTAGAGAGATCAAGGGGTAAAGTACTTTGTAAAGTGTACAGGCTCTACAAATGTTTGTCACCTAATTATTCTCATTAGAACTGTAGCACATGGAACACCTCGAATTCCTTAGTCTTCCTTAAAAGACAGGAATTTATTTTTTTCTTTGATGTTATTTCTTTTAGTTATTACTATTTTTTTGGCTAAGCAATACATTTGAGTAGTTCAAAAGGCAAAAAACATAAGAAGGTATGTGAAAGATCTTCCTTCCCCATTCCCACATTCCAATCCCATACTGTTACGAGGTTTTTTGGTTTATTTTATGTGTGTGTGAACTCTCAGAGCTTTTGGATACATATGCAGGCAAAGATATTTATACATTTCGAAATACATTTTCCTCTGCCTTCCCCCTTTTTAACCATGAATTATGACACACTACATCTATTGTTCTATATTTTGCTTTTTTTCCTTAATAAATCTTAGAGAAACTTCCATATCAGTACATAAAAAGCTTTCTCATTTCCTTCTTTTCTTCCTCTTTTTAACCATTGAACGAGCTTTCTTGTATGAATGTACCATAATTTAAGTTGGCTATTGATGGAAATTTAATTTGCTTTCAATCTTTACTATTACAAACCATTTCATATGTATGTGAATATTTCTGTAAGACAAAAATTCCTAGAACTTTAATTTCTGGGTGAAAAAGTATAAGCATTTATAATTTTAACATTTATTGACAAAGTGGTCTCCATAAGGTTTGTACTAACTTAACTCTCCCAGCAGAAATGTCTGAGCACCCATTTCTCTACTGCATCCTCACCAACAAAGGGTGTTATCAAATCTTGAAGGTTTTGTCAATTTGACAAGCGAAAATGCTTTCTCAGTATAGTTTCAAGTTGTGTACGTGTGTTTAACAAGTTAGTTTCTAAATGGATTAATAGGAGTCATTTATTATTTCTTTTTCTCTAAATTGTCTCATTTTTCTGTTAGGTTATTATTTTCTTATTAATTTTTAGAGGCTTTTTATGTATTAGGGAGATTAACCTTACATCTGTGATATGAGTGGAAAAATATTTTTTCTCAATTTGTCACTTGTCCTTTGAAGTTGTCTATGGCATGTGTGTGTGTGTGTTGTCATCCACAGTTTTCTAAATTTTCATGATGTCAAATTTATCAGCCTTTGATGTCTTATTGATTTGAGTCATGGTTAAAAAGGCTTTTCCACTCCAAAGGCGTAAAAATAATTTTCTGATGCTTTCCTCTAGTCCTTTAATGAATTTGTTTCTTACAGTTTAATATTGGATTTATGTGGAATTTATGTGAGGGTGTGTTTGAGGCATAGATCCAAGTTTTTTTGCCCCAAATAACCACCCAATTGTCATTTATAAAGTAGTACAGTACTTTTCCCCTCTACTGATTTTTGAGATGCCAGCTTCATCATATATGGAATTCCCATGTGCCTTGAGTCTGTATCAGGTGTTTGAGGACCAGAACCTTCAGTAAGTGATTCCATCAGAAAGGGAAATATCATTGGTGGGGAGACAAAAAGAGCACGATACCTTGCCAGGGTCACTGTCACCAATATGAGCCTCTTCCCATCTTCCTGATATTTATTTCAATTTCTGTTTTAATACTCTGGAGGAACTGTGCCACAAGGGGTGGCAGTCTCTGGGCAGGTACCGCTTCTCCCTTTTTAGAGAGTAAATTCATTGTGAAATCACATAAACATAACTTTAAAATCTACCAATGACTGGCCTGAGACTCTTTGTGCCTGTTTATAAAAGTTATAAAAAAGAGGCCTGACCCATACATGATGCCCAATTCAGCCCGGTTTCAAAGCTCTTAGTATCCCTGGGAACAGAAGCAAGAATCTTTAGTCACCCTTTTCTCTCTAGTCAGTCCTCTAAAGTTCCAATCACTGTGGTCATAATATCTAAATGTATTGTAAGTTTTCTATGGGCCTAGACCCTGCTAAGTATTCATTTATATTATCTCATTTGATCCTCACAGCAGCTCTACAAAGGAGTTATTCATACCAGGGTTCTTAAAATGTAGGCAATAGAAACCAACTCTATCCAAGTCAAGCACAAGGAGGATTTATAAGAAAGGTATAAGGGTGATCACAGAATCCAAGGAATAGCTGAAGAAACGGGTTTGAAAAGGCAGGAAAAATCATGTAGGATCTGGGTAGCAGAAACTAATTAATATACTGTCTTGTTGGAATTTCCCTAAGGGATGAACTAACTCTAGGTTTTCCCATCAGTTTGTACATCACTCTGCCCCAGATTTCAAGTCCCAGGAGAGAAGTGCTTGGTGTGGTAGATTATATATGGTCACAGATTCTTTTTTTTTGTTTGGCCGCACCAAGCAACATGTGGGATATTAGTTCCCTGACCAGGGATAGAACATGTGCCCCGTGAAGTGGAAGCACAGAGTCCTAAACACTGGACCACCAGGGAAGTTCCAGGCCACAGATTCCTTGTAGCTCCTCCCATCAAAAGTTGGAGTCTATTTCCTCACCCTTTGAAAATGGACTCTGACCTGTTTTAACCGAGAGAATGTGGTGGAGGGGATATTGGGCAAGTACCAGGGCAAGGCTTCAGGAGGCTTGCAGCTTCTGCATTCACCCTTTTGGAATCCGATCCCACCATGCCGTGAAGAGGCCCAGGACAGCCTTCTAGAGTGTAACAAATTCCATGGAAGGAGCACAAGCTCAGAGAGGGAGGCTCAACTACCAGCTGGAGTCCAGACATTTAAGCCAAGCACTCCAGCATAGACCAAATTCTTTTCCAACCCACTAGCTAAATTGATCCACATGAGTGAACTCAGACGAAACCAGCAGCAAAACTGCCCCTACAAGCCAGAACTGTGAGAAATAACAAAATATTGTTTAATCACTAAATTTAAGAATGGTCTGTAATACACTAATGGGTAACTAATACTGATAGATTGGCCTAATTTGAGTCATCTCTTTCTCTAACTCTATGCCCTTGTCTAGGAGAGAGCAGAGAAGTAATTGATAGTTCAATCAAGACTAAATACAAGTGGGTGATTCTCTGAAGAAAGGGTAATGAATACTCAGAAAACAAAACAACAAATGCATACTAGACTTTGCTGGTATAGGTATGGTATATGCAATCGTGGTATATAGAGTTATACTACTGGAATTACTATAACTACTATGGTTTATACTACTATATTCATTTCACAGATGAGAAAATTAAGACTCAGAAAGCAAAGTTCTCTTAGGCTCTAAAGCAATTAAATATCAGATACTTTTTACATATACTTTTCATTTTGAAATAGTTTAAGATTCAGAGGAAGCTTCAAAAACAGTGAAGAGTGTCCCTGTGTACAATTCCCTCAACTTCCCCCAGTAATAGCATCTTCTATACTCATAGTACATTATCAAATCATATAGAATTGGATTAGTAATCAAATGCTAAGTCCCAGAGCTGTGCTCATGGCACACACTAATGCAGAAAAACATCAATTTATTCCAAACCTATTTCTTTCCTGCGCCTTCACTACCTGACTGCTTCTAGCAAGAAGAATGCTACCACAGTGGCATGTGACCTCTGGACTCAGGATTGAAACCGTCTTAGAGGGGCCCAAATGCTGCCTCTGCCATCACCTGTCCAACTGGAGGATACATTCTACACAGCCCAAAGTCAGCCCCAGTGTGAGACCTTCCTGAGCAAAATTGATAGGTTCTTCCCATTCTTGAAACAGCTGGTGCTCACGTTGTCTCATAATTATTTATTTGAATTTCAACCAGATGGTGAGGTTTTCAAGACTGACAGGGATTTTATTCATTCTTATAGACTCAGAACTTAACAAATTCTCAATAATTCCTTGCTGACTCAATAGAAAAGGAGAGGATCTTCTATATGATTTATTGTGGCAAAGGGCTTTTAAGTTTGGGGGATACTGGGATCCTTGTTCATTTTGATTTTACATTTACTTGTTCCAAACCACCAGTACTGGCTGAAATATAGATCCAACCCTTTTTATTTCTTTTGACAATTGTACATCAAACTGTACACCAGAAAGTGACTATTGACTTAGCTAATGCTGTTGGGTCAACAACTTAAATGACTAAAAGTTCCATTGCTTTTCTCAGTGTTATAACTGAACTATTCTACCTTTTCCAAAATTTGGTGAGAAGAAAAAAATTCCTCCCAAACAAAAACTACACAGGGTGAAAATGGAGTCTTTTTATTCTACTTCTCCTAGATCTGTGCTTCTCAAACTTGATGTACATCTACTTCACCTTGGGAATCTTCTTAAAATGCAGATTGTGCCTCTGTGGTCTGGGGTTAGGGAGTCTGATATTCTGCATTTCCAAAACCCTCCTGAAAGAGGTAAAGGCTACTGGTCCATAGAGCACACTTTAAGCCGCTTGAACCTAGAGAGACCAACTGGTAAGGGTGTTGGTAAAGCATATGAGCAAAAAAGATCCCAAAACTTGGGACACACTTATGTCAGGGTTAATGGATTTGCTTTGTGGTCATCTATGGCTGCCTTTCCAATTTGATTGCCTAATAATTGCCTGCAACAGTTGCGGATTGAGAAATGGGGAGAGCCTGTCTCTTTTGCCCTTTTGTCTCATAGGCCGTTCTGAGCAGAGGCATTGGGAAATCAGTTGTCACACACTGATAAATTTAATAAATCCACAGGTGTGAAAAGAACAATGGATGGCTGCCTGTGTGTTGTTTGTTCCATTAATATCCTGTGTTAAAGCCCACAGTTTTGGCAATTAAACCTAATTTCTTAACTGAATTGGGAAACCCTTGACGCAAAGACGTTATTCTATGTAATTTTAACCAGAAGATACATCAGCTATTATAACCAGTTCTGTCTATGTGACTTGATAAGTGATTTCATCACTGACAGTCTTTGGGTCATAGGGCTTGTATCAGCCAACCTCGAGGGCTTGCTGGTCTTAGCATTTACCATGTCTGATTAAAACAATGGCTTCCAGGAATTCCCGGGCGGTCCAGTAATTAGGACTCTGCTCTTCCACTGCAGGGGGCATGGGTCTGATCTCCGGTCAGGGAACTAAGATCCTGCATGCTTTGCAGCCAGAAAACAAAACAAAAGAAACAAACAAAAAAGTAAAGTTTAAACAAACAAAACAGTGGATTCCTTGGGGAGTTTGAGCCTCCAGACTGCAAGCCAATGAAAGCACCCAGACCAATAGTAATGAGAGCAATAGTCAACAAAATGGTGTGCAACTGCCCTTGACAGTTTTTGTTTTGCTTTGGTTTCACGTGGTAGAAGTTTATGCTCAGATGGGTCGCATAACTCCTGAGCAGCTTCCTGACTCATGGGCTAATCTATGGTTAATCACTCCCAAGAGAGTATGCATGCATTTTAGACCTGGCCTCCAGCCCTTATGGGATGGGGTCAAGATCAAACATGCATGAAGATGGGGGAGATGTTATTAAAGGACCTCGTATACACTGAGTTTTTATATACATGGATGCGAGACAAATTCCTCTTCCAATATAGGGAAAGGTGATGTGAAAGTTCTTAAAGTTGGTATCCTATGTGAATCAGCCAAGGGGTCCTGGATTAAGAGAGATTAAGGCTTGCGGCAAGATAGAGAACTTTTTAAAGGGTATCCAGTGGTATGATGACTGACTTGCCTAAAGTTTGGCCAATAGTATTGACCCTTGGATCCTATCCTTTAACAGGACATACTGGCTAAGGGATTAAAAAGCAGCAACATTCCACTGAGCTCCATCATTTCTGATAGCTGGCAGAGCCATTTGTACAATTTATGAACTCCCATTGCTGTTCACTCAGTTAATCCAAGGGGCTCCCATAGCAAAGGGGTATAGGGCAAGGATGACCTCCTCCAGCACCATGGCATTTGGCAAGGGACTGAGGACAGAGGAGGCTACCCCTTCCTGCAGGTGGAATATGCCAGAGAGTCCAGATTTGGCTCCAGTATGTATTAAAAAGGCCTTGATAGCCATGCTGAACTTGTGGGTGATGTTTCCATGACGCAAAGCATAATGGGCAACTGGGTATGGAAAGGTCAGAAGCTCAGGGTCTATGAGAACCTCTATTTCCAGGAGAACCCAGTAAGTGACCAGTCGTTTGCTCTTTTAGTGGTGCATAACATATGTCTGAGGAGGGCAGTTTCTTACATCAGAAGCCCTTGGGAAAGTTATGACCATCTTATGTAGTCCAAAGATTCCTGCGAAGAAAGGTTGTCAAAGCCTCTACAGTGAAGGAATCTCTGAGGTGGATGCTCTCACACTGACCCTGTGCGTGGCTCAAAAGTCAGAAGATCTGTCCATTGGTGAAAGTGAGGTGTTAAAGTCCCCTACTACGATTGTGTTACTGTCGATTTCCCCTTTTATGGCTGTTAGCATTTACCTTATGTATTGAGGTGCTCTTAAGTTGGGTGCATAAATATTTACAATTGTTATATCTTCTTCTTGGATCGATCCCTTGATCATTATGTAGTGTCCTTCTTTGTCTGTGGTAATAGTCTTCGTTTAAAGTCTATTTTGTCTGATACGAGAATTGCTACTCCAGCTTTCTTTTGATTTCCATTTGCATGGAATATATTTTTCCATCCCCTCACTTTCAGGCTGTATGTGTCCCTAGGTCTGAATTGGGCCTCTTATAGACAGCATATATACAGGTCTTGTTTTTGTATCCATTCAGCCAGTCTATGTCTGTTGGTTGGAGCATTTAATCCATTTACATTTAAGGTAATTATCGATATGTATGTTCCTATTGCCAGAATAGCTTGATTAATATGTGTCTTGGCATGTGGGAAAACTGGACACCTACATGTAAAAGAGTGAAATTAGAGCACTCCTTGACACCATACACAAAAATAAACTCAAAATGGATTAAATATCTAAATGTAAGGCCAGATACTGCAAAACTGTTAGAGGAAAACATAGGCAGAGCACTCTATGACATAAATGTATATGGAATTTAAAAAAAAAATGGTTCTGAAGACTAGGGGCAGGACAGGAATAAAGACGCAGACGTAGAGAATGGACTTGAGGACACAGGGAAGGGGGAAGGGGAAGCTGGGACAAAGTGAGAGAATGGCATGGGCGTATATACACTACCAAATGTAAAATAGCTAGCTAGTGGGAAGCAACCGCATAGCACAGGGAGATCAACTTGGTGCCTTGTGACCACCTAGAGGGATGGGATGGGGGGATGGGAGGGAGATGCAAGAGGGAGGAGATATGGGGATATATATATAGCTGATTCACTTTGTTATAAAGCAGAAACTGACACACCATTGTAAAGCAATCATGCTACAGTAAATATGTTTAGAAAAAAAAGATAAAGGTAGAGCTCAAATGTGCAGTGAAATGGGAGCACAGGGTTATGTAATATTTTTAAATGTGTATGTGTGGATAAATATATAATACACGTTACATTTATGTCCTGATTGCGAAGTAAATGATTATGTAAATAAAAATAAAAGCTAAAAGTAAATAAAGTCACGGAAATATTAACTGTGATTATAGTAGTATGTTAGGTAGTTTTTATCCCTTTTCCAAATTGTCTCAAATGAACATACTAAATATTAATAGTAGCTGTCAAAAAAAACCTCAGAAGAGCCTCTGAAGAGCACGCTCTTTCTCCTTGACTGGTAGGATGAAATGCACGGGAAAATAGCAACTCACTGCCCTACTCCCATCCCCAACACACACACACACACATATCAGTGCCGACTGGTCCCTTGGCACTTGGAGGGAAGTCACACCTCGCTCCTTTCAGAGGATCCTTTAGTAGACCTAGCTGATTAATGTAAAAACGGGTGCCCCCAGGGTATCATCCCAGATTCTAGGCAAGTAGCTCAGCTCAGATCGGAATCTGGGGAGGACTCTGCTTTTGAGTTCTGAATTTAGCATGGGAGTTAAGAGCAACACCCAGCAAATGCAGCAAACAGCGTTTGTGGCCACAGCCCGAGAACACACGCGCCCAGGGCACCCGCCCTGGGCACCCTCCCAGGCTGCTGCTACCCTCTAGTGGAGCCAGTTAGCAAGTCAAGAAGAGCGGGTTGGTACATCACCGAAGTCTGATGTCAGATCGCCCTGGTCACTGCACCAACTGCTTTAAATATAGGTTTTAGTATTATTTAGGTATGACAAGGCCAACAGAACAAGAGAGGACTGACATTGAAAAGAGAGTTTGTTACACCCACAGATCCCAAGAGAAGGGGAACATCACACCATGGAGGGCCACAGGGGTGAGTACCAGAGTCAATTAGAAGCCAGAAGGAGTAGGGAAAATGTGTGCATTTTCCCTACTCGATTGTGTGTCAATTTTCTCTATATCTCTTGTAAGGACATTTGTCATTGGATTTAGGGTCACCCAGATAACCCAGGGTGATCTCCTCATCTTAAGATCCTTAAAATAACTATGTCTGCAAAGACTCTTTTTCTAAATAAGGTAACACTCACAGGTTCCAGGGATTTGATGTGGACATATCTTTTTTGGTGGTCCATCATTTCAATCTACTACAACTACATTTTTTATGTGGGATCTTAGATCCCCAACCAGGGATTGAACCCATGCCCCCTGCATTGGAAGGGTAGAGTCTTAACCACTGGACCACCAGGTAAGTCCCTACAACTACCTTTTAAATACATCACAAATCTGATGTATTTAAGTGAGATTTCACAATCTCACCATCTTCACTGTTACCACCACGGTCCCAGATATCATCATCTCTCCCCTGAATCAGT
The DNA here is from genome assembly GCF_003031525.2 of Neophocaena asiaeorientalis asiaeorientalis. Classification (NCBI taxonomy): domain Eukaryota; kingdom Metazoa; phylum Chordata; class Mammalia; order Artiodactyla; family Phocoenidae; genus Neophocaena; species Neophocaena asiaeorientalis. The sequence goes on from NW_020174926.1 coordinate 127,604, forward strand.
GCAAAGCCTCCTTACTGGTCTCTGAGCTCTTAACAATGTGTTCTGCAAAATGTAGCCAAGATTATCCTCTTAAAACTTAAATCAATCATGTTACTACTTGGCTCAGAAACTCCATAGGCCTCCTTCTTGTGTATAATAAAATGCAAAAGCCTCGGTCTGGCTTATGTAATTTGGCCTGAATTCCTCTCCAACTTTTATCCTCTGCAAGTTTTCTCCTGTGACCCAGCCTCTCCCAGCAAATAAAGAATGTTCCAAAGTGCCCTCTCCTCCAGTTGGATCTCTCTCCTCCCGTATGTACCCCTGGCTCATTTTCTCACTTCATCTAGGTGTCTACTCATTCAGATCTTATCTCCTCACAGAGGCATCCCCTGAATACTTATCTAAAATAACACATATTCTTTCTCGTGTAACTCTTCTTAGCACTTATGACACATGATGTTGGCATATGCATTCATTGTTTATTCCCTGAAGGCAAAGGCTTCTCTGCTCCATAATAATGCCTAGAATACTGCCTGGCACAGTAGACACTTAAGGAATGTATTTGTTGGGATGAATAAATGAATGAGTGAATAAATCTGCTGAGGGTTTTCCTAGTTAAGGTCACCTTATCATTTTTCAAATTATCCCAGTGGCTGCCCCATAAGAGCACTATTGGAACTAAAGCCCACATAAAAACACTATGTGTTCTAGGGAGCAATGAGCACATTTAAACAAAATAATTCTTACTGAAGTAAAATTTTATTGTTTTTATTTATTTTTTTAAACAGAATAACTGAGTTTATGTTGAAGGAACTGCGTTATGGGAATTGCATAGTTTATTGCTCAGGAAAGTGTTAAGCTGATACTGTCATTATTCCCACAAAGACAAGGAAGAAATAGTCATGAGGATAATTCCTTTAACATCTCGCTTTCCGGGGATACGCGAAATGGCCATTTCTGACAATTGCTTTGAGTTCTCTGTAATGGCTAATCCTGTTGAAATGAATTATTAACAATTTCCTGAGCATTTGCTGTGTTTGTAAAGTACTAGGTTGAGAAAGGTGTCCTTCTAGATAAACAGTTATGTGAACAGCATGCAAATTAAATAAACAAAAACATAAGAGAGTGTTAAGTGATACAGTTAGCACAGTTGAGGGAGGCAGCCGGAGATGAGCTGCTCAGAGCCGGGTTAAAAGTGTTTAATATTGATATTATAGAATGAAGGATGCAGTAGCCTGCTTTAGACTCAGATCCTGCCCTGCCACTCTCCTCCGTGAGGGCACTGCATCCTGGTCTACATTTCTCCAGCTACCGGGCTCTGACCAAGAATAGGCACAATTCTTAGAACACAAGGTACTTCCACTTGTCAGCTCTCTTATCACCCACTGCTTGGAATCCCTTGCCAGCTTCCCTACTGGCTGGACTGGCTTCCTGATGTGCTTTTCTGAGCCATGCCTGTGCTTGGCATCTACCTGGATAGGACCTGGTGTTCTGACTGCATGCGCTGGCACTGGCCTTTGCATTTGTATTCTTTCCCCAGCCATTCTCTGTCCCCCACTCCCTCACGTGGAGGGGCTCTGTCTCCCTCTGGCTTTGTCCTCCTCCTCCCGGGTTCTTCCACGTCTCTCATGTGTGCCACGTTCCTGGCCCTAAGCAGAGCCAACCTCCCTCTTGGCTGTGCACCCAGCCAGTCTCATGTGTTCTCCAGGAACATGGCCAAGGCCTGGAAGTCCCTTCCCTTTGCATATTTGAGACAGAACTGCAGGCAGACTGCAATCAGGCCAGTGCCCTGGGGCATGTCTACCCTAGAAGCTTCTATTCACAGCATGGATTGGTGTGGGGGAGATGGGTGAGTCAGGGCAGGAATAGACATAGGATTTCCACCTTCTCACTTCCTTTTCACTTCTCAGCCTCTCCTCTGGAATGCTCCTCGCTAAGGCCTCTAATGATCTTTATGTGCCCACATCTTACTGTAAAACAAAGAATGTTGCCCACCATCCAGTTCTACCTACAGTACACCTTGAAAAGAGTTCAGGGCAGAGATTAGGAACGAGGCACTCTGCACTCTGGGAAAACAGATAGTTAGATATTATCAGGCGAACATTTTATGAATACACATTCTTGCATCTTCCCATACTTAGAAAAGCACTAAAACCATTAACTAAGATACCTGTTCCTTGTGACTAGCAGCAACCTTCTACCTAGGTGATTGCTTGGTTGCACATACCCCTTTGGTTGCAACCCCTTTGGTTGCTGACCTCCCACCTTACCTCTTTGGAGCAGTTCCCCAGGACTATCTGAGAGGCTGTCTCCAGGCTGTAGTCCTCAGTAAGTCCCCAAGTAAAACTGAAATTCTCAGCTCTCACTTTGTGCGTTTTTTTCCAAGTTGACATTATCCAACTAATTTTCCGTTTTATTTTATTATTATCTTTTTTTTGCTTGCTGTGTTAGTTTCCTGTAGCTACCATAACAATATACCACAAACTGAGTGGCCTAAAGCAACAGAAATTTGTTCTTTCACAGTTCTTGAGGCCCGAAGTCTGAAATCAAGGTATCGGCAGGCTTGGTTCCTTCTGGAGCCTCTGAAGGAGAATCTATTCTACGCCTTTCTCTTCATCTCTGGTGGTTGCAAGGAACACCAGTCCTTGGTGTTCCTTGGCTTGGGGCAGCATCCCTTTAATCTCTGCCTCTTTCTTTGCATGGACTGTTTCTCTGAGTCTCTCTGCATCCTCTTCTCTTCTCATAGGAACACCAGTCATTGGTTTTAGGGTCCCTTTTAACCCAATATGATCTCATCTTAACCCTTAACTAATTGTATCTGCAAAGACCCTATTTCCAAATAAGGTCTCATTCTTTTTTTCTTTTTTGGCTGCTTTGGGTCTTCATTGCTGCACGTGGGCTTTTCTCTAGTTGTGGCTAGCGAGGGTTACTCTTCATTGCGGTGCACAGGCTTCTCCTTGTGGTGGCTTCTCTCATTGAGGAGCAGGGCCTCTAGGCATGTGGGCTTCAGTAGTTGCGGCACCCGGGCTCAGTAGTTGTGGCTCATGAGCTCTAGAGTGCAGGCTCAGTAGTTGTGGCTCACGGGCTTCATTGCTCCACGGCACATGGGATCTTCCCGGACCAGGGATCAAACCTATGTCCCCTGTGTTGGCAGGTGGATTCTTAACCACTGCACCACCAGGGAAGTCCCAATAAGGTCTCATTCTGAGGTTCTGGGTAGATGTGAATTTGGGGGGGACACTATTCAACCCCCCCAAATTTTGTTAAAATCTTTGAAACATTTTAAATTTTGTTAAAAACAAACTTTCCCCGTTCCTTTCCCTCATCTTTTTGGCTAATCCTTTCAGTATTTTCTCTATAAAAAACATTTTAAAAATTCACACATACGTTTCTCTTGAAAAGTCACTGAGCATATATTTTCCACAGTTGCCCTCTTAGATGATGGCTACCCTCTCATGTACAGTACTTGCCTGGTCCTAGGAGCATTTGAGTCTGTGATTCCATCACATGTAGAAGACTTTCTGTGGTCAGTGTAAAATTAACTGAAATATTAGTGACATTACAATAAGATTTCTACCATGCTGGGCAAATCTACTTATTGATTTCTTTCATCAATCCGATAACACCTAAAAAAAAATGAATTGTCCACTCTAAGTTAGGCACTATTCTTGACACTGGGAATACAATTTTGAGCAATTATACCTGCCCTTATGGAGATTACTGTTTAGTGAGAAAAAAAAAAGGTATGAATCACACAGGTAAGTGAAGAAGATAATTATGCTTGGGGACTTCCCTGGTGGCACAGTGGTTAGGAATCCGCCTGCCAATGCAGGGGACACAGGTTTGATCCCTGGTCCGGGAAGATCCCACATGCCAGGGAGCAACAAAACCCGTGTGCCACAACTACTGAGCCTGCGCTCTAGAGCCTGCGTGCCACAACTACTGAGCCTGCGTGCCACAACTACTGAACCTTGCACACCCAGAGCCTGTGCTCCTCAAAAAGAAAAGCCACCACAATGAGAAGCCCATGCACCGCAGTGAAGAGTAGCCCTGGCTTGCTGCAACTAGAGAAAGCCCGCGCACAGCAACGAAGACCCAACGCAGCCAAAAATAAATAAATTAATTAGTTAAAAATAATAATTATGCTTGGTCTTACAAATGAGAGGTCTGTGGTGCTGAGAAGATAGAGGGGGAGTTAGGGAAGGCCAAGATATGAAGGATGAGTGATTTAAGTAGACAAGGGAAAGAGACAATCCATGCATAGGAAACAGTAGGTACGAACATCCTGTGTCTGGAGGGACCATTATAGGTAACAACACTAAAGGAAGAAGCATGTACTGTAGTGTAAGTGGGAAGAAAGTGTGGTAGGAAATGAGGGAGAGAGGAAGCAGCCAGACCACGCAGAACCTTGTCAACTATGCTGAGTTTGTCTCTATCCTAAGAGCAATGGGAAGTTGTTAACATGTTTTAAGAAAGAGAATATGTTCACATTTGTCCTATTAAACAGATTACCCTGGATGCAATTTGTAAAACAGATTTAAGGGGTGTGAGGGTAGATGGGGGCGGGCCAATTAGGGGGCTTCTGCTAAAACTCTAAGTGAGAAATGATGGTATTTTGGACTAGGGTAGTCTGATAGAGATGGAGAAATACGGATAGATTTGAGAGAGGAGGTTAAGTCTTGGTGATGGACTGAAAATGGGGAGCTAGGAGAGCTAGGGAGAAGAGTCAAGGGTAAGTCCTAGGTCTAGGAAGTGTAAATAGATGTGTTTTCTGAGGTAGGGAGCACTGGTCTGAAATGGGGGAGGAGGGATAAGTAAGTGATTTGCTTTAGGACTTGTTGGACTCAAGGTGCGGCTGAAACACTCAAGAGGAGGTATTGAAGTAGGGGATGGTGATTTGAGTCTGAAGCTCAGAGAAGTTTTGGTAAATTAGATCACATTAATAAATGCTTAGCTCAGGGACTTCCCTGGCAGTCCAGTGGTTAAGATTCTGCTCGCAATACAGGGGGTATGGGTTCGATCTCTGGTTGGGGAACTAAGATCCCATATGCTGCAGGGTACAACCAAAAAAACCCAAAAAACAAAAAAATGATTAGCTCAGTATCTGTTCATAAGTGCTAGCCAATGCTTATTATTTTCCAACAATATCTTTAATGTGGTCGAAATTGACACGATAAAGTGTACATGATTAAATGCGTTAACGCATTTTAAAATACTTAAAACAATGCCTAGCCCATAGGAAGAGCTTAATAAAAGTTAGGGAGGAAATAAAAGAGACCATATCTCTGAAAACACTTGATTTCTGTGTATCAGCATAAGGAATTATGATGTATTCAACGTTTGACCCAGGTTTGGGAACTTCACAGAAAAGGGTTGTGTATCTGCAGCCATTACTTAGAAACACTTACTTCACTTTTCAGATAGAAATTTCACATTTATAAAAATGACCCTTCATACTGTTGCCAGTAAAAGCACTGAACAGAGATGAGTGGCCTGTTCCAATTCTTGGCCCAACCTTCCCTGCTTGTGTGACTTCCCCTGGGCTTCCTGAAGGAATTGTATCAAATGACCTCTTTCAGTTTTAAAATTCCATATCTGATTTCTAAACCTCTTTGCAAAAGACAGCCTCACACCCCTGGGATGAGAAGTCCACAGGAGAGTCACAGAGAACTGGAGCCCAAGAGAATCTGGCACTCGCGCTCTGTTACTACATCTGCAGCTGGGGGTCATACAGAGCACGCGTGATCATCGGATTAACAGGCATCTTGGAAGTCTCACTCAGTATTTCCTTTCAAGTCAAAGGTCAGTAATTTCCCCACTTTCTGCCCCTGACACAGACAGAGGGAGATGAGCAACACAGCAACAGCAGGATTCAGGGACACTGGCAGCTGGAGACAAATTGGTTTAGGGAACAAGGACGTAGATGTATTGAGTTTGGGTTTCTAAACCCTTGGGACACTTGAGCCCTGGGAAAAAGAAGAGGCAGCTGGGCAAACTGCTGAAATGCAGATCTGACTTAAGATCACCCCCACCAGAAGATCCTCTCCAAGAGGAAGCAAATGTAGAAAGATGTTTGGGAACATTTATTGCCCAGAGCAACTACTGTGATTTAAAGCTGTAGGTCACAGAACTTAGGAGAGAGGAAAAGTCTGTTTGGGGAGGAGGTGAGTTTAAACCTTGGTTCTGCCACCAACTCTGTGGCCATAGACAAGTCACTTTCTGAGCCTTAGCTTCCTCATCTGTAAAATCTTCATTACTTACCGACTTACCTCATGGGATTGTCATAAAAATATTACAGGTAAGAGAGCAAAACACAGTACCTAGCACACAGTATGGACTAATTTCTCAATGTACCTCCTAGATTCTCTCCAAAGCAGACACATACTAGGTTGTGCCCCATTGCATTCAACAAGAAACTTCATCAGAAGGAATGTAGGACATGTTCTTCTCATGGTCCTCATTCCCATGAAGTGATCCTCTTATGTAATTCTGCCAGGATCAATTATGGAAAAGGAATAAAGGAAAGAGGCAGAGAGAGACAAGCTCTGAACCAGTAAACGCCAAACTCGGGAGAACTCAAAATATCTGAGCTCAGTGGAAAGTTTGTTTGTGTGTTCTGCCTGTGTTTTCAGCCAAGCAGAGCCCCAGAAATGTTTTCTGGATCATGGGTCTTTTGGAATGTATTTGTAGGAAACTTTTTGCTCTAAACAGAGCTAGTCTTAGAGGGTGCTAAATCACAGAATCTGGGGAGACCTTCAAGATGGCAGAGGAGTAAGACATGGAGATCACCTTCCTCCCCACAAATACATAAGAAATACATCTACATGTGGAACAACGCTGACAGAAGACCTCAGACTTCCCCAAAAGGCAAGAAACTCCCCCACGTACCTGGGTGGGGCAAAAGAAAAAAGAAAAAAACAGAGACAAAAGAATAGGGACAGGACCTGCACCTCTGGGAGGGAGCTGTGAAGAAGGAAAAGTTTCCACACATTAGGAAGCCCCTTTACTGGTGAAGACAGGGGCTGGTCGGGGTGAAGCTTTGGAGCCACGGAGGAGAGCACAGCAATAGGGGTGGAGGGCAGGCAAAGTGGAGAGATTCCTGCACAGAGGATCGGTGCCGACCTGCTCTCACCAGCCCGAGGCTTGTCTGCTCACCCGCTGGGACGGGCGGGGGCTGGGAGCTGAGGCTCAGGGATCCTAGGGAGAGGACTGGGTTGGCTGCATGAACACAGCCTGAAGGGGACTAGGGCGCCAGAGCTAGCCAGAAGCGAGTTGGGGAAAAAATCTTCAAGTGCCTAAGAGGCAAGAGACCATTGTTTTGTGGTGCACGAGGAGAGGGGATTCAGAGCACCGCCTAAACAAGCTCCAGAGATGGGCATGAGCTGCAGCTATCAGTGCGGACACCAGAGATGGGCATGAGATGCTAAGGCTGCTGCTGCAGGCACCAAGAAGCCTGTTTGCAAGCACACGTCACTATCCACACCTCCCCGCCTGGGAGCCTGTGTAGCCCGCCACTGCCAGGCACCCGTGATCCAGGGACAACTTCCCTGGGAGAACACACAGCGTGCCTCAGACTATTGCCATGTAATGCTGACCTCTTCCACCACAGGTTCACCCCGCATTCTGTACTCCTCCCTCCCCCGTGGCCTGAGTGAGCCAGAGCCCCCTAATCAGCTGTTACTTTAACCCCATCCTGTGTGAGCGAAGAACAAATGCCCTCAGGTGACCTACATGCAGAGGCAGGGCTGAATCCAAAGCTGAACCCCAGGAGCTGTGCTAACAAAGAAGAGAAAGAGAAATTTCTCCCAGCAGCCTCAGGAGCAGTGGATTAAATCTCTACAATCAACTTGATGTACCCTGCATCTCTGGAATACCTGAATAGACAACGAATCATCCCAAAATTGAGGTGGTGGACTTTGGGAGCAACTGAAGACTTGGGGTCTGTTTTCTGCATCTAATATGTTTCTGGTTTTATATTTATCTTAGTGTAGTATTTAGAGTTTTTATCATTGGTAGATTTGGTTGCTCTCTTCCTTTATTATTTTGTTTTTTATATATAGATATAAATATTTTTTCCTTTTTCTCTTTTTATGAGTGTCTATGTGTATGCTTCCTTGTGTGAATTTGTCTGTATATCTTTGCTTTTACCATTTGTCGTAGGTGTTTTTTTGTTTGTTTGTTTTTAATTTTTGGCTGTGTTGAGTCTTCATTGCTGTGTGTGGGCTTTCTCTAGTTGTAGCAAGTGGGGACTACTTTTTGTTGAAGTGTGCAGGCTTCTCATTGCAGTGGCTTCTCTTATTGTGTACCACGTGTTCTAGGTGCGTGGACTTCAGTAGTTACAGCACGTAGGCTCAGTAGTTGTGCCTCATGGGCTCTAGAGCGCATGCTGTGTAGTTGTGGCGCATGGGCTTAGTTGCTCCACGGCATGTGGGATATTCCCGGACCAGAGCTCAAACCCGTGTTCCCTGCATTGGCAGGTGGATTCTTAACAACTGTGCCATGAGGGAAGCCCTGTCCTAGGGATTTGTCTTTCTGTTTTTTGTTTGTTTGGGTTTTTCTTTTGGTTTTATTTTAGTATAGTTTCTAGTGCTTGCTATCATTGGTGGATTTGTTTCTTGGTTTGGTTGCTCTCTTCTTTCTTTTTTTTTTCTTACTTTAAATTGTTTTAATTTTTTTTAATTTTTAATAATTGTTTTTATTTTAATAACTTTTATTTTATTTATTTATTTTTATCTTTCTTTTTTTCCCCCTTTCTACTGAGCCATATGGCCAACAGGGTCCTGGTGCTCTTGCTGGGTGTCAGACCTGTGCCGCTGAGGTGAGAGAACTGAGTTTAGGACACTGGTCCAACAGAGACTTCCCAGCTCCGTGTAATATCAAATGGCAAATGCTCTCCCAGAGATCTCCATCTCAATGCTAAGGCTGAGCTCCACTCAACGACCAGCAAGCTACAGTGCTGGACACCCTATGCCAAACAACTAGAAATACAGGAACACAACCTCACCTATTAGCAGAGAGGGTGCCAAAAATCATAATAAGTTCACAGACACCCCAAAACACACCACTGGATGTGGTCTTGCCCACCAGAAGGACAAAATCCAGCCTCATCCACCAGAACACAGGCACCAGTCCCCTCCACAAGGAAGCCTAAACAACACACTAAACCAACCTTAGCCACTGGGGGCAGACACCAAAAACAATGGGAACTATGAACCTGAAGCCTGTGAAAAGAAGACCTGAAACAAAGTAAGTTAAGCAAAATGAGAAGACAGAGAAACACACAGCAGGTGAAGGAGCAAGGCAAAAATACACCAGAACAAACAGATGAAGAGGAAATAGGCAGTCGACCTGAAAAAAAATTCAGGGTAATGATAGTAAAGATGATCCAAAGTCTTAGAAATAGAATAGAGAAAATACAAAAAAAGTTTAACAAGGACCTAGAAGAACTAAAGAGCAAACAAACAGTGATGAAAAACACAATAAATGAAATTAAAAATTCTCTAGAAGTAATCAATAGCAGAATAACTGAGGCAGAAGAACAGAAAAGTGACCAGGAAGATAAGAGAGTGGAACTAACTACTGCAGAACAGAATAAAGAAAGAAAAATGAAAAGAATTGAGGAGAGTCTTAGAGACCTCTGGGACAACACAAAACACACTAACATTTGAATTATAGGGGTCCCAAAGAAAAAGAGAAAAAGAAAGGGACTGAGAAAATACCTGAAGATATTATAGTTGAAAACTTCCCTAATATGGGAAAGGAAATAGTCAATCAAGTCCAGGAAGCTGGGCTTCCCTGGTGGCCCAGTGGTTGAGAGTCCGCCTGCCGATGCAGGGGACACAGGTTCGTGCCCTGGTCCAAGAAGATCCCACATGCTGTGGAGCAGCTGGGCCCGAGAGCCATGGCCACTGAGCCTGTGCGTCTGGAGCCTGTGCTCCACAACAGTGAGAGGCCCGCATACTGCAAAAACAAAACAAAAACAAAACAAACAAACAAAAAAGTCCAGGAAGCACAGAGAGTCCCATACAGGATAAATCTAAGGAGAAACACACCAAGACACATATTAATCAAACTATCAAAAATTAAGTACACAGAAAAATATAAAAAGCAGCAAGGGAAAAAAATGATAATATACAAGGGAATCCCCATAAGCTTAACATCCGATCTTTCAGCAAAAACTCTGCAAGCCAGAAGGGAGTGGCAGGACATATTTAAAGTGATGAAACAGAAAAATCTACAACCAAGATCACTCTACCCAGCAAGGATCACATTCAGATTCGACAGATAAATTAAAACCTTTACAGACAGGCAAAAGCTAAGAGAATTCAGCACCACCAAAGCAGCTTTACAACAAATGCTAAAGGAACTTCTCTGGGCAGGAAACACAAGAGAAGGAAAAGACCTTCAATAACAAACCCAAAACAATTAAGAAAATGGTAATAGGAACATACATATCGATAATTACCTTAAATGTAAATGGATTAAATGCTCCAACCAAAAGACATAGACTGGCTGAATGGATACAAAAACAAGACCTATACATATGCTGTCTACAAGAGACCCATTCAGACCTAGGGACACATACAGACTGAAAAGTGGATAGAAAAAGGCATTCCATGCAAATGAAGATCAAAAGAAAGCTGGAGTAGCAATTCTCATAACAGACAAAATAGATTTTAAAATAAAGACTATTACAAGAGACAAAGAAGGACACTACATAATGATCAAGGGATCAATCCAAGAAGAAGATATAACAATTGTAAATATTTATGCACCCAACATAGGAACACCTCAATATATAAGACAAATGTTAACAACCATAAAAGGGGAAAACAACAGTAACACAATCATAGTAGGGGACTTTAATACCCCACTTTCACCAAAGGAGAGATCATCCAAAATGAAAATAAATAAGGAAACACAAACTTTAAATGATACATTAAACAAGATGGACTTAATTGATATTTACAGGACATTCCATACAAAACCAACAGAATACACTTTATTCTCAAGTGCTCATGGAACATTCTTCAGGATAGATCATATCTTGGGTCACAAAACAAGCCTCAGTAAATTTAAGAAAATTGAAATTGTATCAGGTATCTTTTCGACCACAACACTATGAGACTAGATATCAATTACAGGAAAAAAATCTGTAAAAAAGGCAAACACATGGAGGCTAAACAATGCACTACTAAACAACCAAGAGATCACTGAAGAAATCAAAAAATACCTAGAAACCAATGACAATGAAAACACAGCAACCCAAAACTATGGGATGCAGCAAAAGCAGTTCTAAGAGGGAAGTTTATAGCAATACAATCCTACCTCAAGAAACAAGAAACATCTCAAATAAACAACCTAACCTTACACCTAAAGCAAATAGAGAAAGAACAACAAAAAAACCCCAAAGTTAGCAGAAGAAAAGAAATCATAAAGATCAGATAAGAAATAAATGAAAAAGAAATGAAGGAAACAGTAACAAAGATCAATAAAATTAAATGCTGGTTCTTTGAGAAGGTAAACAAAATTGATAAACCATTAGCCAGACTCATCAAGAAAAGAAGGGAGAAGATTCAGATCAATAGAACTAGAAATGACAAAGGAGAAGTTAACAACTGACACTGCAGAAATACAAAGGATCATGAGAGATTACTACAAGCAACTCTATACCAATAAAATGGACAACCTGGAAGAAGTGGACAAGTTCTTAGAAAAGCACAACCTTCCAAGATTGAACAAGGAAGAAATAGAAACTTTAAACAGACCAATCACAAGCACTGAAATTGAGACTGTGATTTTAAAAATCTTCCAAAAAAAAAAAACCCAAGCCCAGGGCCAGATGGCTTCACAGGCGAATTCTATCAAACATTTAGAGAAGAGCTAACACCTATCCTTCTCAAACTCTTCCAAAATATAGCAGAGGGAGGAACACTCCTTAACCCATTCTACGAAGCCACCATCCCTCTGATACCAAAACCAGACAAAGATGTCACAAAGAAAGAAAACTACAGGCCAATATCACTGATGAACATAGATGCAAAAATCCTCAGCAAAATACTAGCAAACAAAATCCAATAGCACACTAAAAGGATCAAACACCATGATCAAGTTGGGTTTATCCCAGGAAAGCAAGGATTCTTCAATATATGCAAATCAATCAATGTGATACACCATATTAACAAACTGAAGGAGAAAAGCCATATGATCATCTCAATAGATGTAGAAAAAGCTTTTAACAAAATTCAACACTCATTTATGATAAAAACCCTCCAGAAAGTAGGCTTCGAGGGAACTTACCTCAACATAATAAAGGCCATATATGACAAACCCACAGCTAACTTCATTCTCAATGGTGAAAAACTGAAATCATTTCCTCTAAGATCAGGAACAAGACAAGGTTGTCCCCTCTCACCACTATTATTCAACATAGTTTGGGAAGTTTTAGCCACAGTAATCAGAGAAGAAAAAGAAATAAAAGGAATCCAAATTGGAAAGAAGAAGTAGAGCTGTCACTGTTTGCAGATGACATGATACTATACACAGAGAATCTTAAAGATGCTACCAGAAAACTACTAGAGTTAATCAATGAATTTAGTAAAGTGGCAGGATACAAGATTAATGCACAGAAATCTCTTACATTCCTATACACTAATGATGAAAAATCTGAAAGAGAAATTAAGGAAACACTCCCATTTACCACAGCCACAAAAAGAATAAAATACTTAGGAATAAACCTACTTAAGGAGACAAAAGACCTCTATGCACAAAACTGTAAAACACTGATGAAAGGAATGAAACATGATACAAACAGATGGAGAGATATACCATGTTCTTGGATTGGAAGAATCAGCATTGTGAAAATGACTCTACTACCCAAAGCAATCTACAGCTTCAGTGCAATCCCTATCAAACCACCAATGGCATTTTTCACAGAACTAGAACAAAAAAATTCACAGTTTGTATGGAAACACAAAAGACCCCAAATAGCCAAAGCAGTCTTGAGAAAGAAAAACGGAGCTGGAGGAATCAGGCTCCCTGTCTGCAGACTATACTACAAAGCTATACTAATCAAGACAGTATGGTCCTGGCACAAAAACGGAAATATAGATCAATGGAACAGGATAGAAAGCCCAGAGATAAACCCACGCATCTATGGTCACCTTATTTTTGATAAAGGAGGAAAGAATATACAATGGAGAAAAGACAGCCTCTTCAATAAGTGGTGCTGGGAAAATTGGACAGCTACATGTAAAAGAATGAAATTAGAACACTCCCTAACACCATACACAGAAATAAACTCAAAATGGATTAAAGACTTAAATGTAATGCCAGATACTATAAAGCCCTTAGAGGAAAACATAGACAGAACTTCCTATGACATAAACACAGCAAAAACTTTTTGACCCACCTCCTAGAGAAATGGAAATAGAAACAAAAATAAACAAATGGGACCTAATGAAACTTAAAAGCTTTTGCACAGCAAAGGAAACCATAAACAAGTCGAAAAAACAACCCTCAGAATGGGAGAAAATATTTGCAAATGAAGCAACTGACAAAGGATTAATCTCCAAAGTTTAAAAGCAGCTCATGTAGCTCAATAACAAAAAAAAAAAAAAAACAAACAACCCAATCCAAAAATGGGCAGAAGAGCTAAATAGACATTTCTCCAAAGAAGATATACAGATGGCCAACAAACACATGAAAGGATGCTCAGCATCACTAATCATTAGAGAAATGCAAATCAAAACTACGGTTTGGTATCACCTCACACCAGTCAGAACGGCCATCATCAGAATATCTACAAACAATAAATGCTGGAGAGAGTGTAGAGAAAAGGGAACCCTCTTGCACTGTTGGTGGGAATTTAAATTGATACAGCCACTATGGAGAACAGTATGGAGGTTCCTTAAAAAACTAAGAATAGAACTACCATATGACCCAGCAATCCCACTACTGGGCATATACCCTGAGAAAACCATAATTCAAAAACAGTCATGTACCACAATGTTCATTGCAGCTCTATTTACAATAGCCAGGATATGGAAGCAACCTAAGTGTCCATTGACAGATGAATGGATAAAGATGTAGTACATATATACAATGGAATATTACTCAGCCATAAAAGAAATGAAATTGAGTTATTTGTAGTGAGGTGGATGGATCTAAAGTCTTTCATACAGAGTGAAAAAAAGTTAGAAAGAGAAAAACAAATACCCTATGCTAACACATATATATGGAATGTAAAACAAACAAAAAATGGTTCTGAAGAACTTAGGGACAGGATAGGAATAAAGACACAGACGTAGTGAGTGGACCTGAGCACACGGGGAGTGGGAAGTGTAAGCTGGGAGGAAGTGAGAGAGTGGAATGGACATATATACACTACCAAATGTAAAATAGCTAGCTAGTGGGAAGCAGCCGCATGTCACAGGGAGATCAGCTCGGTGCTTTGTGACCACCTAGAAGGGTGGGATAGGGAGGGTGGGAGGGAGACAAAGAGAGAGGAGATATGGGAATAAATGTATATGTATAGCTCATTCACTTTGTTATAAAGCAGAGACTAACATATCATTGTAAAGCAATTATACTCCAATAAAAATGTTAAAAAAATATCACAGAATCTGTCCAGGGCACCAAGACATCCAGGAAAATATACCTGATGGGTAAACAGTGATTTTGTCAGTTGCATATAATCTTTGAAGATAATTTCTTACACTGATACACAGAAAGAAAAGTCATTTTCAGAGACATCGTTGTAAAATTTTTCTCCTTGATCTTGATCAAGCTCCTACTATGTGCGAGGTACTGTTTTAAGTACTTAAATGTCTTATGTATTCATCAAGTACATTAAATTGTCTGTTTCCATAACCATACTCCCTCTCCCATTATTTTTAGAGGAAAAGGGTGAAATAGCCCCACTTTCCTCATATCTTTTGTTGGTTGATCTGACAGAGAGCACCCATCAAGCTCCCTGTGTTTCCCTTGCCAACCTCACAGCTGTGAGAGTGGCTTAGGAAAAGAGCTAGAGAGCTCTGAGTGTTTCTGTCAAGACCCCCGTCCCTCCCCCACATCCACAGGGAAAAGACCACCAGAGCTAATCTGCTCATGGCCCATATAGTCGGCCTGCAAAAATACCAAATCACTTCTCACCACCAGACCCCGTGCCCAGGTGACCCTCACACCCCCCAGTCTGGCCCTAAGCCCTCTGCAGCTTGCTGTCACTCATCAGAAAAATGGCATTTAATCCTCAGCTCCTCCTGAACTTTACCTTCACTTTCTTGATTTTACTCAATGGTTTTCATCCCTGGCTACACATTAGAATTGCGTGTAAAGCATACTTTTTTTTAAATTTAAAAATCCATACTCTCTTCCCAATGAATTAAGTCAGAATTGGTGGGAGGTGTGGTGGGAGGGAGTTAAGGCTTTTTTTTTTTAAGGCCAAACAGGAAGGGTTAACAAATATTAGGTAGTGTACAGGGTCTCCAGGGGAGTGATATGATATCAGTTATATGTGGAATCTAAAAAAACATTACAGGGGACTTCCCTGGTGGTGCAGTGGTTACGAATCCGCCTGTCAATGCAGGGGACACGGGTTCGAGCCCTGGTCTGGGAAGATCCCACATGCCGCGGAGCAACTAAGCCCGTGCACCACAACTACTGAGCCTGCGTGCCACAAGTACTGATGCCCGAGTGCCTAGAACCCTGCTCTGCAACAAGAGAAGCCACCGTGATGAGAAGCCTGCGCACCGAAAGGAAGAGTAGCCCCCGCTCGCCACAACTAGAGAAAGCCTGCGGGCAGCAACGAAGACACAACACAGCCAAAAGTAAATAATAAATAAATAAATTTATAAAAAATATTTTAAAAAATATAAAAACAATACAAATGAACTTATTTACAAAGCAGAAACAGATTCACAGACTTCGAAAACAAACTTATGGTTACCTAAGGGGAAAGGTTGGGGAGAGGGATAAATTAGGAGTTTGGGATTAACATATACTCACTACTATATATAAAATAGATAATCAACAGGGACCTACTGTACAGCACAGGGAGCTCTACTCAACATTCTGTAATAACCTAAATGGGAAAAGAATCTGAAACAGAATATGTATATGTGTAACTGAATCACTTTGCTGTACACCTGAAACTAACACAACATTGTGAATCAACTATACTCCAATATAAAATAAATTTTTAAAAAGATCTACTATATAGCACATGGAACTATATTCAATATCTTATAATAACCCATAATGGAAAAGAATCTGAAAAAGAATATAAATACGCATATATATACACACACACATATATATTATAACTGCATCACTTTGGTGTATACCAGAAACTAACACATTTTAAATCAACTACATTTTCATTAAAAAAAGTCCCCTCCCAAAAAAAAAAATCCATACCCTCTTCCCAAATAATTAAGTCAGAATTGGTGGGGGGCAGTTGGAGTTAAGGGTTTTTTTTTAAGTTCAAAAAAGAAAAGGTTTATTAACAAATATTAGGGAGTGTACAGGGTCTCTAGGAGAGGCACAGCACCAGCTGGGTCAGCTGGGCAACCAGAACAAAGTTCAACCCTCCTTCCTGGGGACTGCCCTGGATAGAGGGATGTCTCCAACGCCACTTTCACCAGAAAATGGAGTCTGTTCACTGCACATTTCCCCATGTGGTCTTCATTACCAGTAAGAGGTTTTTGTTTTTGTTTTGTTTTTGATAATTAACAAACTATAAATTTGGCTTTTTTATTACATGCAGTTGTATGTGTCTTAACATGTGTACCAGAACTATTCCATCACCCCACATAACTCAGGCACCCCCCTATAGTCAAACCCTCCTCCTGCAGCCACCACTGGCAACCAGTAATCTGCTCCCCTTCGCTATAATTTTGCCTTTGGGGCAATGTGATATGAATGGAATAATACAGTATGTAACCTCTTAAGACTGGATTTCTTCACTCAGCATTAATGCCCTTGAGGTCAATCCAAGTTGCTGTATCTACATTTTGTCCTTTTTCATTGTTGAGTAGCATTCCACTGTATGGATAGACCAGTTTATTGACCTGTTGAAAGGACATTTGGATTGTTCCTGGTCTTTGGTTGCCAGTAATGGAACTGCTATGTCTAGGTTTCGGTGTGAACACAAATTTTCCTTTCTCTCGGGTCAGTACCTTGGAGGGTGATTGCTGGGTCTGATAGGAAACTACCAAACTGCTTTTCCAAAGTGGTTGTCCAGTCTCACCAGCAGCGTGTGCTAGTTTCCATTGCTCCACACTGGATTTTGTCCACTCTTCCCTGCCCAGTGGAATTACTTGTGGAGTTGTTCCTCCTCTTTCTTGGCGTCATCATTTTTCCTTCCACTGTATCGTATTATCAACACCATACAAATATGCTGTAGTAAAAAAAAAAAAAAATCCCTTTAACCCACATCCTTCCCCAGCTACCACCATTTCTCTGCTCTCCTTCAACAAAAGTCTGTTGAAAAAGTTGTCTATGGTTACTATCTCCTCATCCTTCCCCCACTCCACCTTTTTGCCCCTCCATCTTTTTTTTTTTTTTTTTTTTTTTTTTTTTTTTTTGTTGTTGTTGTTGCGGTCCGCGGGCCTCTCACTGTTGTGGCCTCTCCCGTTGTGGAGCACAGGCTCCGGACGCGCAGGCTCAGTAGCCATGGCTCACGGGCCCAGCCTCTCCGCGGCGTGTGGAATCTTCCCGGACCGGGACACGAATCCGTGTCCCGTGCATTGGCAGGCAGACTCTCAACCACTGCACCACCAGGGAAGCCCCCCTCCATCTTTTTTTTATATTACTCCAATCAGACTTTCATCTCCACCAGTCCATGAAACCTGTCCTCGTCAAATTCACCAATTGCCTTCACATGTCAAATCCAAAGTTTAGACACTCTCAGTCTTTAACTTATTCGACTATAATCCACAGAATTGATCACTACCTTGCATTCTTAATTTTCTTTTGACCTAGCCTCAGGGTTATCCTCCCAATTCAGTAGCTACTCTGTCTCAGCTTCCCTTGCTTGTTCCTCCTCATGTTTCTGATTCTACAACTTGGAGTGATCCTGGGCTCTGTCCTCAGATGGCTTCTCTTTACACTCACTTCCTGTATGACCTTATTCTATACCATTGCCCCAAAGACCATCTACAGATTAGTGACTTCCAAATTCCTATCTCTAGTCTAGACCTCTCTACTAAACTCCAGACTCTTTTGCAAACTTTCCACTTGGCTTCTGCATTTGCAAGTCTAATAGGTATTGAAAACCACATGTGTATAACTGAATGCTTGAATTATCTTTTACCCATCTCATCTTCCTCATCTCACAAAACAGCAACTCCTTTCTTCCAGCTGTTCGGGCTAAAAACCTTGGAATCGTGTTTGATTTCTCTTTCTCTCAGACCCTACATCTATTCAACTAGCAAATCTTGTTGGCTGTTTCTTTGAATATATTCAGAGGCAAACAATGCTCTCAATTTCCACTGTTACAACCTAGTACAAGCCACAGTCAACTCTCATTGAATTATTGCAATATCTTCTAAATGTCTCCCTGCTCCCACATTCCACCAGTTTATTCTTTAAAAAAAAAATTTATTTATTTATTTATTTATTTATTTTTGGCTGCATTGGGTCTTTTTTGTTGGGTCTTTGTTGCTGAGCACGGGCTTTCTCTAGTTGCGGTGAGCGGGGGCTCCTCTTCATTGCGGTGCGCAGGCTTCTCATTGCGGTGGCTTCTCTTGTTGCAGAGTTTGGACTCTAGGTGCGTGGGCTTCAGTACTTGTGACACGCGGGCTCAGTAATAGTGGCACACGGGCTTAGTTGCTCTGCGGCATGTGGGATCTTCCCAGACCAGGGTTCGAAACTGTGTCTCCTGCATTAGCAGGTGGATTATCAACCACTGTGCCACCAGGGAAGTTCCGACCAATTTATTCTTCACACAGCTCAAGAGTAAATATTTAAAGTGTTCAAACTTAAAAAAGCATTAGAAGATATCACTCCTCCACTTAATAAGCTCCAGTGGCTCTCCCACCTCATTGTGAAAAACAATTAGAAGCCTTTTGTGCTGACATTTCCATGATCTTTCCCTGACCGCCTTACTGACTCATTTTTTTAAAAAAATTTATTAAAGTATAGCTGATTTACAATGTTGTGTTTAATTTCTGCTGTAGAGCAAAGTGACTCAGTTTTTTATATATTCTTTTTCATATTCTTTTCCATTGTGGTTTATCACAGGATATTGAATACAGTTCCCTGTACTATACAATAGGACCTTGTTGTTTATCCATTCTATATATAATAGTTTGCACCTGCTAATCCCAAACTCTCAATCCATCCCTCCCCCACCCCACCCCCTTGGCAACCGCAAGTCTGTTCCCTATGTCTCTGAGTCTGTTTCTGTTTCATAGATATGTTCATTTGTGTCATATTTTAGATTCCACATGTAGGTGATATCATATGTTATTTGCCTTTGTCTTTCTGACTTACTTCATTTAGTATGATAATCTCTATGTCCATACACATGTTTCTGCAAAAGGCATTATTTCAATCTTTTTATAGCTGAGTAATATTCCATTGTGTGTGTGTATATATCACATCTTCTTTATTCATTCATCTTTTTCTGACCTCATTTCTACCCCTTATCCACCTGTGTTCATCCCACACCACTCATAAGCAATTACTATGGCTGGTAGCTTACAACAGAGAGAATTGCAGTTGTGTTCTTAGTGGGTATGATTTGGGAGAACAGGCATGAAATTAGTGTACTCATTGGCCATTCGGAGCAAGCTCCCTCTTTGGAGCCCCTACCCTGCTCTTCCCTCTGCCCAGATGCCCTTCCTCTGGACATCTGCTTGACTCCCCCTCCCTTTATTCAGGTCTCTGCTAGAGGCTGTCCTGACCACTCTTTCTAAAATAGTATCTCTCCCTGTCACTCTTACCCAGCTTAATTTTTCTTGAAGGCATGTATCACCACCTCACATAGAAATAATGCATTTACTTATTGGATGTCCCCTCTCCATTTCCCACTGGAACGTGAGCCCCATGAGGCAGGATCTTTCTACTGTGTTCCTTGATGTATCGGCGTGCCCAGAACAGTGCCTATAGTACATTGAAGGGATTCAATAGGGGTTGAATGAATAAGTAAATGAATCTTCCTCACGTCACCATTAGTGACAATTTTTTCTTTCTAAAGCTTCCCTACATATCTTTTGAGCTGGTTTTCCTCTGGATAATAACACTTGGAGGTCCCCAGTACTACATGCTTCTCCTAAGCACATTTCCTAGAGATCACTCTGACACTCTGAGGGCCTCTAGGGATGCCCTGCTCTAAATCAGTTTATAATGGCTTCACTTCAAAGGAGAACCCTATTTGGAACAGTCATGTGAGTGGAATTTAACCATAAATGGAGTGCCCTGGGAAAAGGCTCACACACACAAATGTATGCATAAATATTCACACACACTTGCATGCACACACACATAAACACACACACTCACACATAAACAATTTGGCTTCTTTGGTATATTTTCTCACCAAGTCAAAAATATGCTCTATTTATCCTCTGGAACATGTCTTTTAGCTTTTAAAATGTTTTAAATAAAAACCAGAAAAGTTCAACTCTGTAGGGTTCCTTACAAAAACTAATTGTCAGTTTCAATCTTTAAAACTAGTTCATCCACAATATAGAAATGACTAAACACAAAATAAAACAGAACAAGACCTAAAATGCATTCGTGTAACAAATTTATACTTTTACAATATAACTTGATGAAATTTTAATTACCTTGAGTTTTAAAATTTTCAAAGTCCTAAGATGATGTCGTTACAAGTTAAAAGTTTCAAACATATGGTGTGTAGGTAACAACGCCATAACTCAACTGATGCTATCATTTTGACATATTTCTACATGGAGTTTTATTTTATAAATCGAGATCCTCTTGGAACTCTGCATTTACTCCATCACTCAGGGAGCTTATTACAGATATAATCATGGTTGTGTCTATAGTAAATATTTATGTTTTAGAAGAATGGAAGTAAAGGTAAATTAACTAAATATTTGCACCTTTCTCTCTTTTGAGTATTTTTTTTTCTAAATTGTTAAAATGTCCTTAATTAAGACTTTGGCGCCATTCCAATAACCTTATTCCTTCTTGCATCCACTCAATGAATATTTATTGAAGATCTACTATGTATCTGTTCTAGGAGTTTGGGATACATCAGAGAACATAACCAGAAAAGATCTCTGCGCTCATGGAATTTGCTTTTTATTAGGGAGAGACACATAATAAAATGTACACATTTTCTACTGTTGAATAAAAAATACCACAAATTTAGCAGCTTAAACCACACATATTTATTATCTCACAGCTTCTGTGTCTCAGGAGTAGGTGCATAGTCCTTGTTTATTAGGAGTTTTCAACCTAGCTACAGAAAAGAGTGAAAAATTACTAACTATTCAAAACATTAGATACTGAAAACAACAACTGAAAAAACCCTAAAAACTTAAAAAAATAGGTATGTGACTTAAGGTAATTTAATTTTAGTCTAGGGACAAAAAGATCATCTCCATAATTTCAATGTACTTCCTTAGGCCCCGACTGGAATCACAGTTGACACAGCAACCTACTAGGCCTGATATTTCTGGTGATGACCCTTAGTTATAGGAAAAAGGTCAAGTGTGTTTCATGTGGTCTGTACAAAAGGCTGCAAAGATATATTTTAAGCTAATTTCTATCCAAAGCAGGTAGAATGTGTTCATATTTTGGTGTTTAAATGCATAGACCCTCGTGTATTAAAATAAAAATTGGCCCTCAGAAATGGCTAATTTCCAGAGGGGAGGGATAAATTAGGAGCTTGGGATTAACAGATACACACTACTGTATATAAAAAAGAATACCTAAATGGAAAAAAAAGAAAGAAACGACTCATTTCCTAAGTTTCTTAGGAAATATTAAATACTTGAGCATTAAATATTTGGCTACACTTTGAAATTGGGGAGGAAAGACCCTGAAATTGTCCTTGGAGGAATGAACAGAGGGGAGTTTCTTCTGGTCCAGGTAATCCTGATCAAGTTTAGCCTGTAACCTCTGTCCCAGTTTCTGCTGGACATTTGTAGGTTCAAGGCACTACTTCCTCTTTTCTCCTTAAATTATTTGTCATTTCTTTTTTTTTTTTTTGTAAGGCAAGTGGCAACATGATTCTTACAATTACTTCCTCCTCCCACAATGTCTTAGAAAAGACCTTCTAGATGAGAAAAAAATGCTTCCTACAGCAATTTAGTGACAGGCCAGAATTAGCTTACTGACTTGCAAAATTTTCCCCTTCTCCTTTTCGTTCCGTATTTATTCTAAAATGGAAAGAGCTGGGTGGAATTTATGTAAGCATTTATATTGTGCTGCATATCCACCCCCAATTGTTTTCCTTCCTTGTGACTTAAAGAACAGGGTTTTATCCAGTGGTATAGTTGAGTGGCAACTTTAATTAGGATATGGATATTCTAGCATTCATAAAATGTTTTCTAAATGCTGAAAGTGAAAAATGATCATGAGTTAGACTAAGAAAGAGAAAAAGATATATTAATAGTAAAATAAATGTTGGATGTCCACCAACAGATGAATGGATAAAGAAGATGGGATACATATACACAATGGAATATTACTCAGCCATAAAAAAGAATGAAATAATGCCATCTGCAGTATCATAGATGGACTGAGAGATTATCATACTAAGTGAAGTAAGTCAGACAGAGAAAGACAAATATCATAAGATATCCTTATACATGGAATCTAAAAAAATGATAAAAATGTACTTACTTACAAACAGAAAGACTCACAGATATAGAAAACAAACTTATGGTTACCAAAGGGTAAAGGTGGGGGGGAGGGATAATTAGGAGTTTGAGATTAAAATGTACACACTGCTATATATAAAACAGATAACCAACAAGGACCTACTGTATAGCACAGGGAACTATACTCAATATCTTATAATAACCTATATGGGAAAATAATCTAAAAAAGAATATATATATGTGTATATATGTATGTCACTTTGCTGTACAACTGAGACTAACACAACATTGCAAATCATCTATATTTCAATAACAATTTTAAGAAAGACAATGCACCCCCTGCAATAAAAAATATTGAACAATAAAAAAAAGAAATGTTGGAGCTCAGAAATATTATTCTATGATTAAGGGAAAGTCACCTAAACTCAGTGAGTTTCTTCATCTGTAAATATTTTACAGGCTTATTTTGAGGGTGAAGTGAAAAGTATTTTGTAAGTGTTCTTTATAAGGATTACTTGAGTTGTTTATTTTTTTAAAAATTCTGGTTACCCAGATTCCTGTTCTTTTCACAGAAGTAAATAATTCTTATCATCAGATAATTTTGGGAAACAGTGAGATAACAGAAGTAGAGGTACTCTACAAGCTGGAGAAGAGTAAAGAAATATCAGACAATTGCTTTTCTATTAGTATCTTACAGCTGTACAAAAAAATCCTTTTTAAATTATTTTGTTATATATCAGTTTTAAATTATTTGTCTTTGTCTATCTTCTCAGAGTAGAGCTTGGTTGGCTGTTGTTATTGTTGTTGTTTGAGACCTGGGTCCTAATCTCAACCCGACTACTAACTAGTTGAGCAGTTTGGGTGACCCGTTTCTTTTCTCTGGGGCTCACTTTTTTATCTGCAAAGTAATGAGATGGTTTCCATGTCTGATGTTCTATTTCTCCTTGATAATCTACTTTTCAATTCCAAGTACTTAGTATTGTGAAGTATTTGATTATTTTAGAGTTATCATCTTTATTAATAAGGGGTCATAATCCATCAAACATCTCATTTGAGGAATTATTTTTAAGACTCTACATCAGTATCACAGAGAATGGAAAGGAGATAAAGACATTCAACAGTTTAATTGGGGAGAACAGAGATCTAAATAATTATATGTGAAGTCACAAGAGGACTGTTATACCATCATTTACTTTATCATCCCTCATACTGATGAACATTTGGAGGTCTCTTGGGTTTTTTTGGGTTTTTTTTTTGTTTTTTGGCCATGCTACTCGGCAAGCGGAATCTTAGTTCCCAGACCACGGAGCGAACCCTTGCCTCCTGCAGTGGAAGCTCGGAGTCTTAACCACTGGACCGCCAGGGAAGTCCCGGTCTCTTGGTTTTTGCTATTAACTAATCACTAAACAGTTCTTCAGCGACTATCCTTGCACAGATGTCATTGAATGTATCATATGCGTTATCTGCAGGATAAGTTCCTGTAAATGAAATGACTGGATATGTGCATGAAATTTTGAAAGATGTTGCCAAATTGGTCTCCTTTGAAGTTGTAGGGATGTAAGAGGGTGCTAATTCCCTACACTCACAAAAATTCCATTTATCAACAATCTTTTGACCTTTAACATTTTGATAGATAAAAAAGGAGCCTCATTTTTTTCATTCATGTTTCTTATAATGAGGCTGATTTTGAAACTATTCCAATATTTTTACTTTCTTGTTTTCTGCAATTCATGCCTATGGGTCATTTTTCTATTTGATTTGATTCTTATTTAATCATATACTCTATATTTTAAGGAATTAGTACTTTGTTCAAGTACGTGCCTTACAAATATCACTGCTGGGTCTTTTGTTTTGTTTTTGTTTTTGTTTTAAGGCCATGCGCGTGGCACGCAGGATCTTAGTTCCCTGACCAGGGATGAACCCGCACCCCCTGCAGTGGAAGCGCAGAGTCTTAACCACTGGACTGCCAGGAAAGTCCCGCTGCTGGTTATTTCTGTCTTTTAATTTTGTTATTTGTGTGTGTGTGAAGCACTAACCTTTAGTAAATAAAATTACCAATATTTTTCTCTTATGGCTCTTGGGTTTTGCTTCTTACTTAGAAATTCCTGACAAAACAATCCCATTTTTTTCTTAGACGTCTACAGGTTTTTTTTTTAATGTTTCCATTTATGAGCTACCTGGGAAATAATTTTTTTAACACCTTTATTGGAGTATAATTGCTTTACAATGGTGTGCTAGTTCCTGCTTTATAACAAAGTGAATCAGCTATACATATAAATATATCCCCATATCCCCACCCTCTTGCATATCCCTCCCACTCTTCCTATCACACCCCTCTAGGTGGTCACAAAGCACTGAGCTGATCTCCTGTGCTATGTGGCTGCTTCCCACTAGCTATCTATTTTACATTTGGTAGTGTATATATGTCAGTGCTACTCTCTCACTTCCTCCCAGCTTACACTTCCCCCTCCCAGTGTCCTCAAGTCCATTCTCTACATCTGCGTCTTTATTCCTGTCCTGCCCCTAGGTTCTTCAGAACCTTTTTTTTTTAGATCTGGGAAATAATTTAAGGTAAGAAATAAGGTAGAGATTTATTTTTTTCCAGATGGCTAGCTTGTTGCCCCTGATAAGTGGAATACTTATAAATGGAATGGAATATTTATAAATAGAATATTTCCTGCCATATCAATAAACAAAGGATGCCGCAGTCATCAATGATTGCAACCCTCCAACGTAAGCTGGTGAGCCCTGAGGAAACTCAGTGCTGAAAAGAATACCGCCAGGTAGCAGCCATCAGACTGCAGCCACTCCCTGTGGTGAGCCCTGAGGAAACTCAGGATTTGAAAACACAGGATACTGGACCCAGACAGCTGAGGTGCATATCAAAGGAATGATTTCAGTAAGCCCAGACTCTTGCATCTTCCCATACATAGAAAAGCACTAAATTCCTTAACTTGAGATATATGGTTTTCTTTAATTAACAATAATCTTTTGACTACCTGCCCTTTGTTGCAAAACTCCTGTATATCCTGGTTCCTCCCCTCACCTGCTCTGAACAGTTTTTCAGTGTTATCTGAAACACTGTCTCCAGGGCTGCAGTCCTCATTTTGCCCCAAATAAAACTTAACTCGCAACTCTTACATTGTGCATTTTTTTAAGTCAACACCCCTAAACCATTTATTGAATAATCCAGCATTCCTCCAATGATGTAAAATGCCTTCTTGGGCTTCCCTGGTGGCGCAGTGGTTGAGAGTCCGCCTGCCGATGAGGGGGACGTGGGTTCGTGCCCTGGTCCGGGAAGATCCCACATGCCTTGCAGCAACTGGGCCCGTGAGCCATGGCCGCTGAGCCTGCGCGTCCGGAACCTGTGCTCCGCAACGGGACAGGTCACAACGGTGAGAGGCCCGCGTACCGCAAAAATAAATAAATAAATAAATAAATAATTAAGAAAATAAATTTTTAAAAATAATAAAATGCCTTCTTTATCATATATTAAATTCACACTTATATTGGTCATATTTCTGGAATATCTATTTTATTATTTTATCAATTCATCTATAATCATATATTACACCATAACTGTTTCTTACTATAACTTTATATTTTAATAACTGGTAGAATTTGTACCTCAATATTCTTCAAAATTTTTCTAGTTATTCTCACATATTTATTATCTATACCAAAATTTAGAAAAAGCTAGCCTAGCTTCTCAAAATATTTCTCTTGGTATTTTTACTGGGATCTTATTAATTATAAATTATTTTAAAGAGACCTGATCTCATTACCACATTGAGTTTTTCTATCCAAAACTAGGTTATATCTTTCCACTTATTCAGATCTTCCTTGGGTGGTTGGAGAGGAGAGAAATGGAAATTTAAGGAAAGAAAAGTGATAAGACTGAAGAGCCATGAAGCAAACACTTTGGGAACCCTGGGCAGATATATTGTTTGGTGTCAAAGGGAAAGTAGGTAAGACTGGGAGGTATAGCGGGCGTCAGGCTGTTGAAGAGTATTGAGAACCACGTTAAAGAATGTGTATTCAGGAGCTTCCCTGGTGGTGCAGTGGTTGAGAATCTGCCTGTTAATGCAGGGGACACGGGTTCGAGCCCTGGTCTGGGAAGATCCCACATGCCTCGGAGCAACTGGGCCCGTGAGCCACACCTACTGAGCCTGCGCATCTGGAGTCTGTGCTCTGCAACAAGAGAGGCCGCAATAGTGAGAGGCCCGCGCACCACGATGAAGAGTGGCCCTCACTTGCCACAACTAGAGAAAGCCCTCGCACAGAAACGAACACCCAACACAGCAATAATTAATTAATTAATTAATAAACTCCCACCCCCAACATCTAAAAAAAAAGAATGTGTATTCAGGCTGGCAAAAGACTTGCTTCAAGAAGTCTTAAGGGCTATCAGTGGTCCTTAACCAGGGGTAATTTTGCCCCCAGGGGGCATTGACAACTTCTGGAGACATTTTTGTTTGTCAGAGTGGAGGCAGAGGTGTTACTGGCATCCAGTGAGTATTGGTCAGGGATGCTGCTCAACAACCTACAATGCACAGGACAGTCCCCACAACAAAGAATTATCTGACCCCAAATGTCAATAGTGCCAAAGTTGAGAATCTTTTCACTAGAATGTTTGAAGGGCAAAGAGGCTCCAATCAGGGAAACATCTTAAGAGGCCAGGGCGGGCCCTGTGGACTCCGAGCGTGCCTTAATGTAGCTCCAGTTAGTCTCCCCTCCCAGCATCTGCTGTGCAAAAGCAGGAAAGAGCCAGTGAAGTCTATCGGGTCCTGGGCTGGCTCTCGTAACCCTCCTTGCAAAGGAACTATTATTTAGTGGTTTGCATACATCATACTCGACTACATTGATCAAAACAAACACATAGAAAGACCTCAATCCTTTTACCCAGAAAATAATTTGAAAAATTCTTCTGCAAAAAATTCTTTGAAAATAAAAGCTTGTTTAGAGTTTAAATGCTCAGAATTCAGGAAACCACAATGGGCTGATTTTAGAAAAGTCATAATTCAGGTGAATACAGGTAGCTTTTCTTCCCTTGAGAAAAGTGAACAGCATTTCCTTCAAAGGAAGCACATCCCTAAAAATGTTATACCTCCCACTTCTCCAAGTGGTCTCTGTTCCTTAGCATAAAGCCTGCAAAAAGTTGGCTCTCGATAAATAAAAGTAAGTGAATACATAGTAAGGGGAAAGTAAACATTTAACTATTTCATTTGAAGTAACTTAACAATATGTGTGAATAACAGCAACTAACATTTATTTTGCCCTTATTATCTCATTGACTCCTCAAGATAATGAGGTGATGAGGTAGGTGTCATCATTACACATAAGGAAACAAGGCCCAGAGGTAAACGGATTGCTCATGGTCACCCAGCTAGTGAGTGGACAGCAGGGATTCAGGGGGTCAGTTATAGAACCCAGCATTTTAGCCCATCATATTGACGCTGCTACTCCTTTTACTAATGATACACAATTCCTATCCTTTGTCTTATTTAATCCTCACAGTGACCTTGGGGTATAAGTATATAGGATCCCATTTTGTAGCTGTGGAATTTGAGGCTCGGAGAGTGGGACATGCGTGGGGCCCCGTGTCTAGTGAGTCACAGCGCTGGGTGTAGAGCTGGAGGGTTCCTGTAATATGTCAAGGTCTATGCTGGTTTATCAACTTATGGCCTTAGCTCAAAATCTACCCTCATTGATCTGTGTAAATGGAGTTGGATCCTGTAAATATTTCTCCTCCACCAACCGGCACAATGTTAAACTTTGTTAGTAGAGGATGATGGAGGGATACTGCCAGAGGAAGGGTTTTTCTCTTTCTAGTTCCAGAGCACTCATTTCTCCAGGCTCAAGCAGTACATGCTGTCCAACATCCAACCCCGACAGTGAACGGCCTCTGCAGCCTCCAGCTCCTGTAGGGCCCAGTGACCAGCTGTGCTCCTCTGGAAGCTTTGCAGTGAATTCTGAGGTGTGGCATCTGTGTGCATCTCCCTGTGAACAGCTGTCCCCAGCATCCCAGAGGGCAGGTTTCCAGCAAGTTCTGCCAGTTACCTAGCAACTTCACAGCCATCCAGTCAGCCATGACTGTGCCCTCCAGGAGGTCTGGATCTCAGCCTTAAGGGTAATGCCTGCTCTCCATATCTGTGAATCCTATATTCTTTAGGGCTCTCTTTCCTCCTTACTAACCAGTTCCCCATAATTTCAATGTCCTGCTATAATTAACTACTCTTTATTTTAAAACTTTTCCTGTTCACATGATTTTGTGATTTCTGTCTCCTGGTTGATCCTTGACTGATACAATTTGCTTCCTTTTGGAGCATCTTATTGAAGGGATTAAAATTTGAAAATTACCCAGCACCCCACAAACATGAACAAGAGAATCATGAAGCCAAGAGCCAAGGGAAATTTTTTCTGATCTTCTTTCCTTGGTCTGTCATCTAAATTCCATGGAATGCAGGAGAAAAAGATCAACCATATTGCACTTTTTATAAAAAGTGTAATATACAGGGCTTCCCTGGTGGCGCAATGGTTGAGAGTCCACCTGCCGATGCAGGGGACACAGGTTCGTGCCCCAGTCTGGGAAGATCCCGCATGCAGCAGAGCGGCTGGGCCCGTGAGCCATGGCCGCTGAGCCTGCACGTCCGGAGCCTGCGCTCCGCAGCGGGAGAGGCCACAACAGTGAGAGGCCCTGCGGTCCACCAAAAAAAAAAAAAAAAAGTGTAATATACAAATGAAATATACAAATGTTGTTTATGCTCTAAAAACAAGTCAAAAGGTTTTTTAAAATTTCTAAGTTAGGTTTCAAATATATGTCTAAGTACCATAGCCAGCACCCAATTCTCTAAATATGAGATTTGGCATAACTGATCTTAATCATCTTTAATGTCAGTATGTTCCCTCTTTTGGGAACAAGTATATTTGATCATCAGCTCTCATGATGAAGACACATCCTCACATGTCACAGCAGCTTCACACATGTTAGGTCATTAAACCATCAAAGCATCTCCTGGAACATCTACAGCAATTTTACTGTCCTCCCTTTAGACAAGCAAAACCTGTCACTGGGAGAGTTAAATGACTCTCAAAAAGGCAAGTGATAAATAGAAAAGCTGCAATATGACTAAAATCTAAGCCTTCCAAGTTCATTTTTCTTTTTCCATTGCCTCTCCCACATCTCTCTGTTTCCTGGACAGAAGAGTTATCACCTGCTAAGGAATTTCCAAGATCAGTAAACAGTGTGTGGGGGGGTCTGTTTTGGGGACTACAGGGCTCTTCTAGCACCTCTCATATCACTGTTGAACAGAAGGCATCTCATGCACGGAACCAGCTCTTCCCTTAGCCCAAAACAGAGACGGGAACTGAGGGTAGTCAGGGCTGGGTGTGGGAGGGACCGTGGAAATGGCGTTGCACAATCTGACAAAAGGACTCACTTATAAGGTCCTTCCCCAGCAAGAAGCCAAGGCTGCACAGAGAGGGAAGTGTATGTGCCGGGGCAGGGGGAAGTGAGTGTGTGTGTAGATGTTCTGCTAGCAAGGCTCTGTGGGAGAAGTTGCCTGCCATCTGAGGGTGGGTGCGTGCTGACTACCCTCACGTGGTGGCTGAGGACTTGTACACTAGCAGAGAACAAACCTCACAGCATCCCTTTATAGATAAGGCATTGTCATGTCATGCTTTGCACCAGACTACCTTGGTTCATGCCTATTCTAGAGCAATCGATTTCTGCTAATTATTTTAGCAGCGCTTTTACTGTCAAAGTTAATGTTGTGGTCCCCCTATTAGTTCTACCACAGACAGCAGACACTGGAACACAAGACTGAGGGCCGTGTAATGATGTCACCGCTCTGAACGTGAATGTTTGTTCTTTCTAGAGAAGCACACTTTGGGTTAGATGATTTGATGTTCTTTGAGTTTCCCTCATTTTGCGGAAATATTCTCTCCTCCTCTAATCTACTAAGAACTCACTAATGTAACTTTCTGGTCCAAGATCCAGTCTAGAATCACATATTGCATTTTGCTGTCATTTCTCCTTCGTCACCTTTAATCTGACCCAAACCCAAAGCATCTCTTTGACTTTCACCAACTTGGTACTTTCAAAGGGTGCTGATTTTGTACAATATTCCTCAGGTTGGAGTTGTCTGATGTTTCCTCATCAATTAAGTTCAGGCTACACATTTAGAGCAAGAAGAGCACAGAGTGATGCTATGTCCTTCTCAGTGCATCGTATCAGGCTGTGCATGATGTCCTTTGTCCCTTTATAGGAGATGTTAACTTCAACTGCTTACTAAGGTGGTTAGTTTCTCCACAGTAAAGTTACTATTCTTCCTTTTGTGCTTAATAAGGATTTTGTGAGGAGATACTTTGAGAACATGTAAACAGCACAATTTCATCACACCTTTAGCCAGTTAAGTTTAGTCCACATTGATGATTCTTACCTGTAACAATAGTCGTTACTGTGTTTGTCAAATGGCGATGTTCTATTTCTAGCGGCCCTTTTACATTTATTAGTTAGAATTCTACACTAAGAAAAAGCTTTCTGTTCTCCCCCATTTATTAAATGATTATTTGTATCAGTAGGGACTTAGGATTCTTATTTTATTCTACTGGTTCTAATCATCTCAGATTTAATCACTGGGAACTGTTTCAAGTTGGCTCCAATAGGCTCAAGTTCTCCTTAAGATTATTTCCTTAAGGAGGTCTGCGTCTGAGAAGCCACATTTTTGTAGGAGGCCCTGGGCCACAGCTCTACCTGAAAAGACTGCTTCTCAGAGTCTGCTTGCTGCTGGGTGCTCCCGCTGCTGCTGCTGCCACTCTGCTTCTCTTCTGAGGGCCCCTGGCTGCTCTGGGTTCCAGGGCAGAAAAGAGATACTGCTCAGCTCTGTGTGCTCCTGTGCCAGGTGGGCCTCCGGCAGCACTGCCCGTAACCCAGAGTCACACATCAAACGTGTGTGTTTTCATCAAGTGACTTTCTCTAGCTCCTAACTTTTCTATCGTGTGCAGAGAATTTTAGGAGTCCTATGAGGAAAGAATGTGGTGAGTCTGGGGACTCTGGAACAGCTGACTGCCATAGACAAGAATCATAGGAAATTGAGTAATAAGTTGTGGGGTGGAAGGATAGTCTCCAAAATCAAATATATTAGGACCCTCTATTGGAGTGATAATCATTTTATCAGTCTCTTTCTACTAGAGTAACAGTTAAGCATCCCTCATACCATATGTATATAATTTTCCCCCTCAAATAGCTTTTATATCCATTATCTATCTTGATCTCAATGCATTCTTACAGAAAAAAGTAAAATAGAGTTGTTATTGTTTTTACTAGAGCATGGACTTGAGGATATGGGAAGGGGGAAGGGTAAGCTGTGACAAAGCGAGAGAGTGGCATGGACATATATACACTACCAAACGTAAAGTAGATAGCTAGTGGGAAGCAGCTGCATAGCACAGGGAGATCAGCTCGGTGCTTTGTGACCACCTAGAGGGGTGGGAGGGAGGGAGACGCAAGAGGGAAGAGATATGGGAACATATGTATATGTATAACATTCACTTTGTTAGCAGAAACTAACACCATTGTAAAGCAATTATACTCCAATAAAGATGTAAAAAAAATAAAATAAAATTTGGTTTAATAAAAATGAAAAAAAATAATAAATCCAATTCTCAGATGAGAAAACTAAATCCTTTATAAGGTTGTACAGGCTACTGTGTTATCTGTACCTGATTCAAGTGTCTGATTCTCCAGTTGAGGTCTCTTTTAGCTCATACTACACACAACTCAGTTTCTTTCTCTTGGCTGGTTTCCTCTATTATACAAAGCTATGGCTGGGTTAGGAATTTTGTTATTCTGAGAAGCATATCAAAATTGGTGGGGAGATGATGATATGAGATTTGAAAACAAAGCAGAACTTTGACCTATTGCTTTGTTTTTGTTTTTTTAATATGTTTTCAATGACAACACTTTTTAAATTTGAACTAACGTAGACGCAGGCTATGATGTCTTTATGTTTGTGAAGAAGGATCTGGACAGAAAACACTGTGCAACACTGGCCTAGCTGATCTGCAAGCTCTTATCCTGTTCTGCTGGTCACTGATTCTAATTCCATTTACTTAGCACCAGCTAGAATTTCATTTGCATATTGACCCACATTCCCAACAATGCTCAGAAATGTTTGTTAGGTTTTCTAAAATTGTATTTATACATGTATGTACGTGCACATATGTATGTATCTATGCTAAAATAACTCAAAAAGGAGGGTTACATGATTCAAGATAGAATCTGGTAGAGAGGTGGAAATGACCAGAAGATTTTATGAGGTTCTTCCCATTGTAGGTTCTAAAAAAAAAAAACAGACACCCCCCCCAAAAAAATAAAGTGTTATGTGACAATCTAGAATATCTATGGTTTGCTTGTTCGAAGTTCATCTTAAAGAATGTGTAGCTAGAGATGTATTTCCAGGCTGGAGATGGAGTAGAGCCTCTCTGCAGAGAACTGATAAGAGAAACAAATCTTGTGATCTTGGTAAGAGAAATAAAAAGCATGGCTACACATTCTGCCCTCCAGCCCCTTCTTCCTCCAGACTCTGGAATCTTGAGGGGACATGGGAGTCAGCTTTATTTAGGTAAATGATTTAGGAACGGTTCCAGGTACGTTTTGAACATTTGGGGTAAATATATGGGAGTTGAAGGATAATTATGATAGAAAGTAGAACAGTAAAGTAATGAAAGAGCTTCGCTACATCTCAGAGCTGCTCTCCTTTCCTTCTCCTGACTACATTGGAAGGCACAGAAAATCTGGTGTTTTTTGGCTTTAGTCATAAATGACGATTGCCAACCAGATAAAAATCAGATAAAACAGTTATTATAAATGACTGTTATAACCACCATCGTTAAGATCATCCACTCAGAAAACAAAATAGGTTCATTTTATAGAGGCTTTTTGTTACTGTTCAGAAGGTCCTGTGGACAGAAGTCAGGAGACCTGGATTTGCATTCTGACTCTGCCATCCACCAGTTAAGTGACCTGAGCATGACACTGAACCTTACGGAATGTCTGTCTCTCCACCTACAAAGTGGAGTGAATAATACCTTCCCTGTTCATATAGGATCAAGTGAGGGGATTTCTATACTTTGTAAGATGCCACATAAATTTCTCCCCTCCCCAAGACCCAATGTGCTGTGTGGATCGAGACACTTCAGCAGAGATGGCCAGAAACAGAACCTGCTAATTGGTCTGGACACAACTGGACACATGATAGGACAGGATATTATAATGTCATTGCTCTTACAGACCCAGTTTCAGGCCAGGTGGCTTGTCAGCTGACTTCCTGTCCTGGGGCTCTGCAGAGCAAGGCTGATTGGATCATGGACCATGCTCTCCAGGAACCACTGGGATTAGTGGCAGGAATGACAGTATCTTGACCACACCTAGGGCACTGAAATAACAGACTTGTGGGATCAATCGAGGCAGATACTGCTTGCTGTTCGTTTGGGTTTTTTCCTGATTTGGGCTTATGGAACTGTATGGAGAGTCTGGCTGATACAGTTTTATCAACTCCTCTTTCACCTAAGAGGATATGTCTCTAGCTTCTTTTTGACAAATACAATGAAATTCCTTCACCAGGGCTCTCAGGGGAGGAATGTCTGGGGTGGAGGATTTTTCTTGGCACCCTCCTGGTGCTCTCTCATTTCCTTAGTCCAAATAAGACAAAGATTTTGAAAGAGTCCCTTGAGTTTCTGCACACTCCACCGGATTTTGCAAGCTTCTAACTCCAAGAGAGCCAGAAATCACCAACAGCAACATGGCAAGAGGAATGCAAGGCCCGAGACCCTGGTTCAGGCTCTGGATCTCTCAGGTTTTGGGCACTCTTGTAACCTCCTCAGCAGCCTGCCTGTTGCCTGCTGTACCTCCACCCCATCAATCCTGCACAGCCCAGCCAAAGTCTTCTTCCTGGATCATCATTTGCATTGAGCTCCCTTCTCTACAACGAGGAAAATGAAAGCTGGCTCCCCGAACCCAGCCTTTGAGGTTTCTCATAACCCGGGCCCAGCGTGCCTCTCTTTCTTAGCTCCTGTTTCTGCTTAACAAGAAACAACCTTCCGGTCCCACAGTGACTGTGTTTTATCAAGGTGTCTGTTTCTGAGCTTCTTTGCCCAGCTGGCCATCAGCTCCTTCTTGGGAGTACAACTCACACTTTACAGCTGCCGCCACCTTCCCTCACACAAAGTGGTCTCTCCATCCCTCGAACTGCTTCAGGAATTTTCTGTATTTTTCATTTTAATCCATTAATCTCCCACAATTGTGACCTCCAATAATGTTATGGACAGAATGTTTGTGTCCCTCTAAAATTTCATATGTTGAAGATGTAACCCTCATTGTTATGGTATCTGGAGATGGAGCCTTGGGAAAAATAATTAGGGTTAGATGGGTTCATGAAGGCAGAGGCCCTGGTCTGATGAGATTAGTGCCCTTATAAAATAAGACACCAGAGCATTCGCGTGCTCTCTCTCTCTCTCTCTCTCCCTGCACACAGGCAGGCACTGAGGAAAGGCCATGTGAGAACAAGGAGAGATGGTGGCCGTCGGCAAGCCAAGGGGAGGACCCTCATCAGAACCCAACCATGCTGGCACCCTGATCTCAGACTTCCAGTCTCCAAAACTGTGAGAAAATAAATGTCTGCTGTTTAAGCCACCTAGTTTATAATATTTTGTTATGGCAGCTTGAGTTGACTAAGACAGATAATATTTCAAATCTTCTGCTGGGTAATT
This sequence comes from Neophocaena asiaeorientalis asiaeorientalis, assembly GCF_003031525.2. Taxonomy (NCBI): domain Eukaryota; kingdom Metazoa; phylum Chordata; class Mammalia; order Artiodactyla; family Phocoenidae; genus Neophocaena; species Neophocaena asiaeorientalis. The sequence goes on from NW_020174926.1 coordinate 163,153, forward strand.
TTTCTTTCTTGTGTTATTTTCTACTTTCCCAACAGGATAGCTCACTTTCCTGGAGATTAAGGTCTTAAATACCTCAGCATCCCCCACAGAGCTTGGTATTCAAAATATGAATGAGTCTCATCTGAATCCAGTGTAGCTGTTCAGGTCACTGGAAGAAAGATTTGTGGACATTATGGAAGTACGTCTTTTGCAAATAATTCAAGTGGTCCAGTTTTTATATCTTCAAGATCATATTCTAACTAGAATAAAAATATTGTTCAAGAGAACTCCTTTTGAGACTTCACTGTATATATAGAAATTTTTTGTGGATTCCCTTACTAATGGGATAAACAGGTATTCCTTACTCTTAACAAAACTTAAAATTAGTTTTTCATCCTTCTGACATAGTTTGAACCCCCAACTTGCCATCTTATTGACATGATTTCTTCACAGAAAGAGCCCTTTATCTGTAACTCTCTTTATAATCACAAAGGTAAATGTCAGCCCATCCTTCACCATGAACCACTTCGATTTTCCAGGAAGCCAAATCAGAATTGGTGAGGTTTAACAATATATGCATTTTATAAAATAAGTTCTCTCCTGCAATCAGTCCACATTTGGCAAAGGCTTTATCTTTTCTTAGCACACCCACTACTGCGTGGGGAAGAAAAAAAAAGCAAAAAAACGTTCTGAGGATTAATTTCCCACTCCTCCCCTACATCTGAGATAGAGCTCTGACTTTTTCTCTGAAATGTGTGCTGAACAGTTCTAAGAAGAGCGGGAAGGAGGGACTAACTTCTGAAACCTCACTCCACCTCCACCTAGAAATTTAGGAAGGCTTGGTGGCCCAGAGATCACAGCAGCTGATGAAGAGAGGTGTGTGAATGTAGTAGACAAGTGACATATTCAGTGGGGTTGCTGTATCCTCATGGGGAAAGAAGGATCACACTGCATTTCCTGTCCTCAGCTGGATGTTACTTTTGTCAGATGTTATGCATAGAAAGTGTATTATTATTTTTAAAATTTTACTTATTTATTTATTTATGGCTGTGCCGGGTCTTCGTTTCTGCGCATGGGCTTTCTCCAGCTGTGGCAAGCGGGGGCCACTCTTCATCGTGGTGCACAGGCCTCTCACTATCGCGGCCTCTCTTGTTGCAGAGCACAAGCTCCAGACACGCAGGTTCAGTAGTTGTGGCTCACGGGACTAGTTGCTCTGCGGCATGTGGGATCTTCCCAGACCAGGGCTCGAACCCGTGTCCCCTGCATTGGCAGACAGATTCTCAACCACTGCGCCACCAGGAAAGCCCGGAAAGTGTACTATTAATACACAGTCTATTAACCCCAAGGACCTCAGCTAGGTTAGGAGTGCTCGCTCATTTTTCCGGCTCTGTTGCCGTGGCTGCTCTCCGGTGATTCTGTTTCCTGCTTCATCTTCTCTGACTAGTGCTTCCTCCTGTCCCTGGAGTAATTGGCCCCAAAGGACGGTGCTCAGAATCCCTGTTCAGAAACATTCCATGGTCCCTTAAGTGCCGACAACATTAATTCCAAACATCTTCAGAATAGTGTCGAAAGCCCTCCACAACGTCTCCTCTTTCCAAACTTTTCAGCTCTCTCTTTTATTACCACTTCTCATGCATTATATTCATAACCTCCCATGGGTCTGAACATACTCTGGTGCCTTCTACCTTTGCTCAAGCTCTTCCCTTCCTTCCCCATATGTTCTCCCCTCCTTTCCAACCTGGCCGGTGCTGTGCTGTGTCAGCCATATTGGAGTTGAGGCTAAAGAAAAAAATACATACCTCCATATATGTTTATCAAAATATACTCTCATATTTGGAATCACTTGTAAAACTTAATAAGAGCTCTCCAATAAAAAAACATGACTATCTATAAAACTCTGTGTTGCCCAGTCTGTGCTCACTCACTGTCAACCCTCATAAACTCTCCTGATAGGGTACTAGGAACCGAGAGCTGATTGAAAACAACTATTCCCATTGTACAGGAATGCAGGGTCACAAAACAAACATCTTGTCTTTATTGAAATTCTATGCTCTGTTCATCATAGTCTTTTTCAAGTTTATTTTTATTTTTAAAGCTATTTCATTAACATATTAATTAATATTTATATATTAATATGATTAATATTAATGGATTGATCATATTGATATATTAATTATTACATTAATATTAATGTCTTGATTACTGAGGGGTTTTTGCACTTCTTTACATTTTGCACCTTAGTCAAAAGTGTCTCTTGTCTCACCCATACCCCCGCCCTGAATCTGGCAAAACAGGGCATTTAGAGTCCTGTTTATATGCTACTTCCTCTAAGCCTTAGCAGATCTTCCTAATTAGGTCCAACTCTACATCTCTTCTACATCCACAGCATGCTGCTTGGGCCTGGACCTTGGTCTCAACTACTCTGCTCTTCACCGGATTATTGATGTATGAGTCTTGCTCTCTTACAGCTGAGGGCTCCTGGGGAATGAGGTTCACACCTCTTTCGTCTCTGTGTTCCTTGCTGTGCTTAGCACAGTGTTCTAAGTCCACAACTGTGCAATGAGTTATTGGTTCCATAAGTCTTGGCTTGACTGGATAATAGTTCTAAGCCCCTGCCCTGGAATCTCACTCAGATGTTATTTGTTGTAAAATAGAATTTAGTATAAGTTCTTCTATTGCAGCTGAGGGGAATTTGGTTCCTGAAGTTCTGAGGGTACTAGTTAAAAAGTAACCCCATTATATGGAGGGTGGAGTGTAGACGTACAGCACTGAAATGCCTCATGGTGGCCTCCTGACCTTCTCCTTCAATGTCTCTTTCAAATGAGCCTCTTTCCATTTCCCCTGTTAGATCAGTGAGTGCTTCCCCCCAAAATTCCTAACTCTCCTTGATACAGGACAGGCATGGGGTTCGACGTTTCCAGTGTTTCTGATATTAACACTTATGCCCGACTCTTCCCATCAATCTCTCTCTTTCCAGGTAATACCTCTCTTGTGGGTTAGGCCACTGTCTCCGCAGATCACTGGGGAGAAAGGAGTTCCTCATCTTTCTTATTGAGGCTCATTGAGCTTCTGCCTGGAATTCACTCTGCTGCTGAAAGGGCTCTGGAATGGAGAACCCAGGGTCCCCAAAACCCAACTCTTCCTAATAATTGGACTAGGGTCTACTGGCATTTTCCCTCGGTAATTTGAAGACGTTTATCCATGTATTTAATGGCATACTTTTATTGATACATGCTCAAGTGAAGCTGCTATGTGTAAGAATTAAAGCAACTCGTAAAAGTGAAAACAAATTTCTAAACCAAGAGAATAAATTAGCAGCTGAGAAAGTCAAAACCAAGAGACCTCAGGGACCACTCTACCTCCTTGAACATAAAATATTCCTAGACTCTGGGGAGGAAAGGAAGGGGAAGTGGGCCCTAGTTCTTTCTAGGGTATAAGGTTTTGCAGCTACTTCTGAAAAATCTTAATTGGTCAAGGTCACAGAAGAATAAAATTGAGGATGAATTCCCTGAAATCAGGGACCCTGACTGGCCTGATTCTCCAGAGATCCCAAGAAGCCCGCTAGTTATTTGGAGCCCCTTCTAAACTCTGTGACCTGTTTGCAGCAGACACCCACCACAGACTTGACTGCGTGACACAGCTTCCTGGTGGCCTCCACTGACCCAGCCACCGAACACGCAGCCCAGCCCACTGAGCTGAGCCTGGAAATGTCTCAAGGGAAACAAACCACAGCCCCATAAACAGAGTACAGTAGCTTTTAACATGAGTTAACACCATACTTGCTCTATTCAACCTTTGCAACAGTCAATTCTGCAAACTCCCAGAGAACGTCACCAGGAAGCTCACGTTCTCATTCTGGGTTTACGTATCCCAGCTAAGTGAGCCTGATGGGTGGTTTTGCTAGAATAATTCCCTATTGGCCTCTTCAAGCCAGAGACAGGCCCTGCAAGAATTCTCTCTAGGAAATGATTTTCCCAGTAGTCTAAAATCCACTTTTCCTGCATTGTATTAAGGGATGTGGAATGAAAGTGACACAGGCATTTGGAATTCTATGAGGTCATGCATGCCAGCTTCCAGGGCTGTCAGGCTTTAAGGACACACTGAAACATACATTCTGAGAGCCCACGTGCTCATCCTGCCCTGTCCTCAGCACTGTGATCTACCAGTTTAGCTCTTTCCAGAAAAGCCCATTTCCATGGCTACTCCACGTTCACTTCAGCCTGTTGAGTAGATGAGCCAAATCCATTCATTTATACTCGCCTGTGTCATTTCTTCATCAAACACGTTTTGAGCACCTTCTTTGCGCAAAGCACTGGCCAGGTGCAGTGAGAAGCTCAGGGGTGACCCCCCCCCAGAGCACCAGAAAGCCCTGTCAGCTGCCACTCTCTCCTCCCTGGCAGCCCCCCTCACCGCGAGCACCCTTCAAGTTCATTGCCTCCACCGCTAGCCACAATTCCCTGGATGAATTAAGTTTAAGTGTTCAATAGGAAAATAAAAGTTCAGGTTAGATAAATGCTGCTGGGAGTCCGGAACTGTGTGCAGGCAGAGAAATTATCTGTAGGGCCTGTGCCCAGGAATCTGTTCCTCAACTCTTCGTGGGAGGTCAGTACAGGCCAAGGTACTGACTCACGGGGGTGAGCTTTCTAGGAAAGATGGAGGGGTCAGGAATTTTCCAGTAGGACACATGCTGTTTTTCCCAGGCCTGACTTCCCCAGCTCCTCCTGAATCTCCTGGATGAAGGAGCTCTGTGGCTGGGTTTTTGAGCTCTCAGGCTGTCTAGCTCTAAACTAGATGCCAAGTAGTAGTTAGAAGCCCCATTTACTGGTTGGGAAGAGCCCAGACATCGATGTGTACGGAGAAGATCCACAGGTAATATAAACTCACAGACGATCAAACACGGGGTCTGCCAGCAATCCCAAGAAGGAAGAACTCTCATTGTCGGGAACCCTTTATTAGGAAAAACTGAAAGTAAAAGACCTAGAGTTCACTTGCTACTTCTGAGGCAACACTTTGGGTGTTTTCGCATGTGTGATACTATCACACCTCGGCACAGCCCCGGCAGGCAGACGTTACCCCTATTTTCCTCAGGAGAAAACTGAGGCACAGAGGTGATCTCGCTTGCCTAGTGTGACTAATGGCAGGACGGGGATGGGTGCACAATTCTGTCTGATTCCTCCTCTCAGGCTTTTCCCAGAAATCAAAGCCCTAACACAATACCCTCCTCTGAGACACACAAGAGCCAGGGCTGCCCCTTCAGGCAAGGGGGAGACAGCAGCCCATGGAGTAGGATTTTGGGGGCTGCGGCCAACTGAAAAGTTACCCCCAATAGCTTGCCAGCTGTGCCTGGAACTCATACCAAAATTGTTCCTCTGGTTGTTTGAATTGTAAGTAGATTTACCTGTATTCACTCTCTTCCTTTTAGCTGGCTTCTTCCCCTCAGCTGCCACAAAGCATTTAACTCTCCCCAATCTAAAATTTTTAAAAATCTTTACACACCTCTGCACACCTTCTCTTCGATGGTCCAGCCCTGGAAGAGAAGCTCCGTGGTGCTGATGTGTTTCTTCACCCTCCTATGGCCTGTTCCCACGTCCGCTAAACCAAGCCTTGGTCAGTGTCCTTTGACTCCCAGTTGTCTCTATAATGGTATCTTCTGGGTCTTCTTCCTGCCTGGCCTTTCCATGGCATTCAATGCCCCTGACCACCACTTCCTTGAACTGTCTTCTTTCTCAGCTTCAGGCAAGCTCCGGTTTTTCAGGGTTCACTTATGTTGCTCTATTTCTCCCTCTTCTTTGCCTGCACGTCCGACTGGCCTCTGATTTAAAGTCCCTCGCCCCATTCCTTCTCTTTTTTATTCCCACTCTTGGCCATCTCCCAACCTGAAGGCATGAAGCCATATTTTTGGACACCTCCTTCTCTTCCTCACTCTCAATGTTCATCTTTACAAAGTCCCATCATTCTACTTTCTCTCACTCATCCTGTCTCCTCCATTATCTCTGCCCCCTTTTCCAGTCCTTCTCTTTCCTCATGTGTAATGAAGAGACTCCTAACAGGTATTCCTGCTCAGAATGTCTCCCCACCTCAAGGAAACTCCACATGGCTGTCAGAGAGATCTTTGAAAAGTACAAACATGGCCATGTCAGGACACCAATAAAACCCCTAAAATTAATATAATATTAAATGACAACTATATTAATTTCAGGTGTACAACATAGTAATTTGATATGTGCATAAATTGCGAAATAACTACCGCAATAAGTTTAGTTAACATTTACCGCCTCACATAGTTACAATCCTTTTCTTGTGATGAGAACTTTTAAGGTCTATACTCTTAGCAACTTTCAAATTAAAAAACAGTATTGTTCGGTGCTTTGTGTTCACCTAGAGGGGTGGGATAGGGAGGGTGGGAGGGAGACGCAAGAGGGAGGAGATAGGGGGATATATGTATACATATAGCTGATTCACTTTGTTATACAGCAGAAACTAACACACCATTGTAAAGCAATTATACTCCAATAAAGATGTTTTAAAAAAAAAAAAAACCCTAAATAATCCTGACTGACCATGACTTATTGTCTGAGCTCCCTGGTCTGGCCTTTTAGGCTCTTGACAAAGGAACCCCGCTGTGCTTTGCTGGCTGGCCTCCAGCCTCCCCTCCAGGCCCTCAGAAGAACCTGACACTCCCCGAAAGCCATGCCCCCCTGTCTCTGCTGCTCCCAGCCCCTTTATGAAAAGCACACTCTTAACCCTCCTTCCAGGGCCAGCCCAAATGTCACCTCCTCTGGCCAAGTCTCTCTCCTCCCCCAAGAAAGGTTGAACTTAGGTGCCCTCTGTGGTCCTACAGCACTTTCATCCTTCTGCTAATAGAGCCCCACTCCAAACCCCTCTTCAACATTGAGTCTCTGGACAGGTAGCAGCCAGGTTTTATCTAACTTGCTTTCCTAGAACAGTAACCAATTTCTCAAAGGAACTTAATAAATGATAATGATGACCATGAAAATGTACTAATAATGAATGAATGAACTATTGTGCTTCAATTGTTCTTTCAGGAAGCAGGGAAGGAGAGACATGGGTGTAGACAGAAGTGAAAGAAGAGGCAATGAACAAGGTGGCATAAATTAGCTTATTGGATCACCAGCTGTATTTATTTATTTATTTATTTGCGATACGCGGGCCTCTCACTGTTGTGGCCTCTCCCACTGCGGAGCACAGGCTCCGGGCTCATCGGCCACGGCTCACAGGTCCAGCATGTGGGATCCTCCCAGACCGGGGCAGGAACCCGTGTCCCCTGCATCAGCAGGCGGACTCCCAACCACTGCGCCACCAGGGAAGCCCTGTATTTATTTTTTATTGAAGTATAGTTGATTTACAATGATGTGTTAGATTCAGGTGTACAGCAAAGTGATTCAGTTATACATATACATGTATCTATTCTTTTTCAGTTTCTTTTCCCTTATAGGTTATTACAAAATGTTGAGTAGAGCTCCCTGTGCTATACAGTAGTCCTTGTTATTTATCTGTTTTATATATAGTAGTGTGTATATGTTAACCCAAACTCCTAATTTATCCTCCCCCCCTTTCCCTTTGCTAACTGTAAGTTTGTTTTCTGTCTGTGGGTCTATTTCTGTTTTGTACATAAGTTCATTTGTACATTGGCTGTATTTAAATGAAAGGGCCAAGTAGGTTTTATTTGGCGGATTCTGGCCAGCAGTTTTAGCACTGGGGAGCTGCCTGGGGAACGCCAGACCAGCTAAGAAGCAGCAGTGAGCAGATCCCAGCCTGGACGTAGGGAGGGACTACACCCGGCCCCTGGAAGGCCTGTGCATTCTGAACTGACGAAGGGTAGAAAAATGATCAAAATTGCCACTTCACAATTTTCCCTTGAGCCTTTTTGTGGAGTATCAGCTTTCTAGGCCTAAAGGAAACTCCCTGAAATTGAAAAAACTGGGCGCTTCCGAGGAGAGGAGCTGTTTCAATAGTGTGGTCAGGGCGCCTCCTAGTGGACCTATATAAAATGAACAGAGAATCTTTCCTAATGCTCTCCCTCTTACCCATTTATTCAACTTCCTCTCTCTCCATCAATTTTTGTACCTGTATTAGTTTTATATTGATGTGTAACAAACTATGACAAAATTAAAGGCTTAAAACAGCACAAACATTATCTTATAGTCCTACGGGTTAGAAATTCAAAATGAGGCTCATTATGCTAAAATCAAGGAGTTGAACGGGCTATATTCCTTCTGGAGTCTGGAGGCTCTCTGGGGAATCCCTTTCCCTGACTTTTCTACTTTCTAGAGGCCTCCGCATTCCTTGGCTCGTGGCCCCTTCCTCCATCTCCAAAGCCAGCAATGTTGGATCCTTATGACGCTTCTGTTGTCTTGTTTCTGTCTGACTCTGATCCCACCTGGAAAAAGTTCTCCTCTTTTAAGGATTTGTTTGATTTGGTAGGGCCTACCCGAATAATCCAGGATAATCTTCCTATCTCAAGATTCTTATCCTTCATCACATCTGTAAAGTCTCTTTTGTCATGGAAGGTAACATATTCACAGGTTCCAGGAATTAGGATTGGACACATATGATCAGCCCTTATTCTACCCACACCTCCGTCCTGGCATCGTTGTCTGTCATATTCCTTGTGCTAAAGAATGAGTAAAATACTCCTTACCTCGTGGAGCTCACAGTCTACTGAGCAAAGCAACCCTGTAAACACAGGGCATCGCGGTACCTTTCAGATGCTCCAGTCACTATGGGAGCACTGAGGAGGGAGCTTCAGCTCTGCCAAAGCCGTTAGAGACAATTTCCCAGATAGGATGGTATTTCAGCTGAGATGAATTAAGGGTAGCATTTACTGAATGCCTTATCCAGGATTAGAGCCTACTCTATCCACTGCTGGTTTTGTTTGTTTGTTTGTTTTTGGCCGTACAGCATGTAGGATCTTAGTTCCCCAACCAGGGATCGAACCCACATCCCCTGCACTGGAAATGCGAGGTTTTAACCACTGGACTGCCAGGGAAGTCCCTATCCACTGTTTAGAGACCGTTTTCCTATTTGCTTTCCAGAGAAGAGGGAATGGTATTAAAAGAGCGGGGTATACTTAAATGTCCACAGAAAAGTGTCTTTCGTAGGAGGTACAGGAGCTATGGGAAATGTAGGTTTCAATTTTCTTAAATGATGTCTATCCTTAGAAAACTTTATTCAGATGAAATTTTACCTGGATAAGCAAAACAACTGAAAATAGAGCTTCCCTAAATAACGGTCACCCTTGGCTTAAATGACTGGGTGGGGCAAGAGGGAGCCTTTAGGGGTGCTGTAATTTCTCTATATCTTGATCTAGAGGGTGGTTCCCCATGTGCATACATATGTAAAATGACCGCATATAAACCCTGCTTTGGACCCCCGGACAACACTGTGGAACCCTTTGGCCTGGAACATGGTTTGAAGTCCACCAGCCTGTTTTGAAACATAAACTTTTGAGAAGGTACCCTGTGCAGGGTAAGAAATGGGTCCACATTAAGTGCAGATCCAAGTTCTTTGATATGATCAAGTCTGGAAGGGAGAACACAGTCCAATCTCTCCATTCCTTCTTAAGTAAACTTCTAAATAAAATACCATATACATACAGAATACTGAATAAACCCTAAACGAACATGGCCATGAATCCACTATTGAAATCAAGAAACAGAGCATAACACACACTACCCCCCAGCCATGTCCCCGCCCCGGTGCCGTCACCCCTTCCCCCAGGGGACAACCACTGACTTCTAACACCATAAATTAGCTTTGCCTGGTTTTGAACTTTATATAAATGGACTCTTACAGAATGTATTCTTTTCCATCTGCCTTTTTTTTTTCTTTCAACATTATGTTTTGAGATTCATCTATGTTGTTGGGGATGAGAGTAGTTCATTTACGCCAAATGCTGCATAATATTTCCTGTGTAAGAATGCCGCTATTTATTTACCTGTTCTACTAATGATTTATACCTGGATTGTTTTCAACTTTTCCATCCCCTCCCGAAACCTAGCAATCATCGAGCAAGTTAAAGAATATATATATATATATATATATAAAACTGAATCACTTTGCTGTATACCTGAACCTAACACAGCATTGTAAATCAACTACACTTCAATTAAAAAAAAAAAAAGAGCAGGTGGGCCTGGAAGCTGGGGCTGGCATCAGACTCCCACAGCACCCTCTGGCCATACGAACACAATTTACTAACCTAAGGTAAGGGCTGGGTGTGAGTACCCAGCCCTCCCCAACCAGGCTAAGAGCCCCTCAAGGACCAGATGAACCTCTCTCTGTAACACCAGCCCCTAGCACAGTGCCAAGCACCTACAGACACTCACAGGTGTCTGTGGAAGGAAGACCTGTTCCCCACTGCTTCCTACGGCAGGCTTAGGACCCCTTGTCCTCCCAAAATTCTCCTGCCAATTTGCAAAAAACATTCAAAAGGAATCTAAATTTCTGTTATAATGCAAGAGGGCCCAGAAGAGGGAGGGCCCAAAGATGTCTTCAGTCCCTTGCGTCTCAGCGTGAATATTTCTTTTTTATTTATTTTATTGAAGTATAGTTGATTTACAATGTTGTGTTCATTTCTGGTGTACAGCAAAGTGGTTCAGCTTTATATATATATATATATATATATATTATTTTTCATATTCTTTTCCATTATGGTTTATCACAGGATATTGAATATAGTTCCCTGTGCTATGCAGTAGGACCTTGTTCTTTATCCATCCTACGTATAATAGTTTGCATCTGTTAATCCCAAACTCACAGTCCATTCCTCCCCCACCCCCCTCCTCCTTGGCAACCACAAGTCTGCTCTCTATGTCTGTGAGTCTGTTTCTGTTTAACAGATAAGTTCACTTGTGTCATATTTTAGATTCCATATATAAGTGATATCGTATGGCATTTGTCTTTCTCTTTCTGACTTCCTTCACTTAGTATGATCGTCTCTAGGTCTACCCATGTTGCTGCAAATGGCATTATTTCATTCTTTTTTATGGCTGAGTGATATTCCACCATGCATACACACCACTTCTTCTTTATTCATTCATCTGTCAATGGACATTTAGGTTGTTTCCATGTCTTGGCTATTGTAAATAGTCTCAGTGTGAATATTTATCAGAGACCCCTCCTCCCTATGGACAGTTCCCTGAGACCCTCTGGAGAGGCTTTCAGCTTCAGCCTTTGTTAGAATCTAGACCCTGCTGTGCCCCAGGGCAGCCACTCTGCTGTCAGACATCGCCTCACTGGTAAAATGAGCCACATCTCTACCTGGACAGGCAAACTGATCTGGGCAATGCCCGTCTCTACTACCTCATCAACCATCCCCGTGGGGAGAGTAAGAGGCTCACAGTGGAGACCATCTAGGGCAGTGGTTCCCAACCTTGAGTCTTTGGTCTTTAAGCAGCATAATCTTCTGTTGAAACAAGATTTTGTGGAGCGTTTTGGGGAAACCCCCAACTTTGCCCACCCATCTGCATGGATTGCCTAGAGCTTTGGGATGCACAGGTGCAAATCTCTGCTTTAGACCAAACAAAGACTTTAGCCAAAGCCCGGAGAGTGACCGCTGCTCCTATGGATGGTACCATAATTATTCTTTGCGTTAAAGCTTGGGGCACATTCGAGGGCTGGACCAGAGGAATGTGTTATGCCTTATGTAACTATGCTGAAAAGAAAAGATGCAGAGAGCTGAATTCCAGATTACAAAATTGTTAACAAGTTTGCCCATCAGATTCCCACTGGTGGAGATTAGTGAAATTCCCCTACTTGGAGCTACAGAGAAGTTCAAGATCTTCCACTCCCCAGAAGGGTGAAGGCAGGATGTAGGCCTTGTTAGGAGGGAGAGGAGTGCTCCCCTCTGATTCTGAGGGAGCCAAGAGCTTCCTTGGACCCAGAGCCTCTTCTGAGCTGTGGGGAGGTTGGGCCGCCCCCTGCTGGCTGGGCTACCACAGAGCACTCTGGGTTTCCCCCAAGCAAGAAAGGAGCTGGAAGTGATGAGGTGCGTGCTCTTTGCAGCCCCAAAGCTTCAAGCTAAGTCTGGAACTCAATTCCAACAAATTGCCAGGAAGGACCCTTTCACTCTTGGTTCATTGCAAAGTGCATGGATTACAATATTCCTCACAGAGCAGGCCACACACAGCTGTGGGACAAAGGAGGGGCCATGGGTGAAGCGTTTCTAAATGCAGGCCTTTTCTAGTGCGCATCAGGAATCAACCTTGGAAGATACCTCTGGGTATAACACGGTTTGGTGCACCCATCACTTATTCGTAATGGAAGTTAACTCAAGAGCTATAAAACAAAAAGATTTATTGGCTGGGGCAGGGAGTGAAAGTAAGGAATGGGCTATTTAAATACCAGCTTTACTTCTTTTACTTAGAAATCCACCTGTTTTTGTTTGTTTGTTTGTTTTGCAGTACGCGGGCCTCTCACTGTTGTGGCCTCTCCCGTCACGGAGCACAGGCTCCAGACGCGCAGGCTCAGCGGCCGTGGCTCACGGGCCCAGCTGCTCCGCGGCATGTGGGATCTTCCCGGACCGGGGCACGAACCCGTGTCCCCTGCATCGGCAGGCGGACTCCCAACCACTGTGCCACCAGGGAAGCCCCACCTGTTCTTTTTAAACGATTAAGTTTTTAACTTGCTTTTGCTTTGTAAGTTGCTATTACTAACTGCTATGTCTGAATGCACTTATATATATAATGCTAGTAGATGATGGCCCTCCTCTTACAAATATAGTTCATTCTGAGGGCATCTGCTTCTGTCCTCCACAGGGAAGAGCTTATAGCCGAAAGGGATGGGAGGGAGGGAGGGAGGGAGGAGGGGAAGAAGAAATAAAGACATATATGTGTATATTTATCTATGTCTATATGTAGATGGGTCACAGCAACAAATATTAACTGAGTACACACTATATGTTGGGATCTATAACAGACACTAAAGATGCAAACCTGGATAGAAGAGCCAGCAATCAGCCTGGAGGAGCTTGGAGTCTAGTGAAGGAGAAGGTTTGTAAAAATACAGCAGCTATACTACATACTCCTGCTGTAACTGAGGCAAGTGCTCAGCATTGAGGGAATGTGGAGAGAGGAGTGGCTCGGCCTGGATAAATCAGAGAAGACTTCATGAAAGAAGAGGGTAGAGGAGCAGAATACACCACCCCAAAATATGCCACTTGGCATATTGATTTTTTTTTTTTTAATGTGGATCATTTTTAAAGTCTTTAGTAAATTTGTTACAACATGGCTCCTGTTTTATGTCTTGTTTTTTTTGGCTGCGAGGCATGTGGGATCTTAGCTCCCCGACCAGGGATCGAACCTGCAACCCCCTGCACTGGAAGGTGAAGTCTTAACCACTGAACCGCCAGGGAAGTCCTTGATTATTTTGAGTTAAAGTTACTTGAGAAACAGCTGGTGTCAAAAGGACACTCTGACCCTCCTTTGTCTCCCTGAAAGCCACCCTCCCTGTACCAGAAGGCACTTGTATCACCAGAGACAGAGAATTTAGAGCTGAGAAGACTGTGTAAATCAACATGGTCACTCCCTCACTAATTTACTAACCCAAGACCAAACTTCTTTGTCTTGTCAGTTCTTCACACATTTATTGTTTCTTTGTCAAAAAGGTGTAAAAGCTGCCTGCTTTGGTCACTTCTTTGAGCCTCATATTCTTCTGGACTCCCATGCTTACAAAAGCAAATTTGTTTTTCTCCTATTAATCTGTCTTACGTCAGTTTCATTATTAAGTTAGCCAAAGAAATGAGAAGCAGGGAAGGGAAACTTTTGCTCCCCTACAAGAGACATTTGAGCTAGATCTTGAAGCATGAAAACAAGTTCTCTATCTGGTGTAAGGGGACACTCATTCCTGTCTGAAAGAGCAGTGCAGGCTAAGTGTGGAGGGCAAGGATGAGGGCAGCTGGCCCAGGAGGATTACAAAGCCAGGGAGGACAGGAGAGGCTGCCATTCTCTCTCCTCCCCTTGGCAGAAGCCATCAGCACAGACAGGAATGCCAGCTCAGGGGCATCCCAGTTCCCTGGACCAGCGCCCAGCTTCCCTTGGTCTCCCTGGGTGTTAAATCTTCTCCCGAAGAAAATACATAGCTTGTTAACGATTAGAGCTGTCCCACATCAGAATGACTGCACAGGTGGTAGTGAGGTCCCCATGAGAGGAGGTATGGAACAAAAGGGACTCCTTGTCTAGGCTGTGGTGGAAGAGAGGTGGCAGGAGGAGGAGGAGGTCTCTGCCACAGCTAAGGGTCTGTGATTCTTTAACGGAAGTGGAAGTTCCTTCTCTACTGTGGGGATTGGAAAAACAGGCCTGGAGAGGTTGTGCGATTTGTCCCAGGTCACACAGGTCTGGTCTCCTCAACTGGATTTTGAGATATCTGAGAGCAGAGGCTGGCTCTTATCTTTGCACTCTCTTTGCCATCTTTGGTAAAGACACTAGCACTGGACGCCAGCTGGATGACACATGCATGTGACTCACAGGCTCTGCTTCAGCCCTGTTAGGCAGGACCCTGAACAAACACAAGCATGAAGCGTTTGTGCGGACACAGAGCAGGGCACTGAGAGTTGGGTCCTCACTTCACAACTGCAGACAGAAGGTCGCTGCTAGAAATATTTCACGTGTTTATGTTCATCAGGTTCCTTGCTTTGTATCAACGCTGGCTGATCAGATAGACCACGGTGAGCCAGCTTTCCCTCTGCCGAGCTGGACTTACTGTGACCAGTCAAGGGGTTTATGGTGACTGGCTCAGCCTTCAGACATGTCAGTTTTCCTCCTTCCCGGTCCTTGCATCCTAAAGCAAGATTCAGATGCTCAGATGCCCTCTCCTCTGTTAATGGCAGCCGGTGCTAGGAATCAATGTGCTGGCCCTTCTCTGCCTCCTTCCCACAGACATCCCTCCTCTGGGTTAAAATCCAGCACCCACAAGACCCAGCTAAACTCACCAACATGTTCTGGAAAGGAGAGGAGTTTTCCAAAGTTCTCAGGGCCTGAGACATGTCCATGAGCAGGCCCATTACCACTTGGGCACACTTTGGAGCACTCAAGGTGACTTCCCACATGTGACCTTATTTGGCCCCATGGCTCTGGCTCAGGTGTTAGTCACACCCTCAGCATCCAGACAGAAAACCCAGACCTTGAAGCTTGGAGCCTTTACCACACATGCCAGACGGTCTGTTGAGCAAGGCTTGGCTGTCCCTTTGGAAAGGGGTGAGCAGGGCACTTAGGGGCTGGGATCCAGAGACACGAGTTGTGGGATGAGGAAACTCCCAGGCAAGCAGACCCCACTAGGATGCACTGGGCAGATGATAGCAGATCACGGGGACCAAAAGCAAACTTTAGAGTTCCCTTTGGCCACACTTGGGTGCTGGACCCTAGATGGTAGATTGTCATAGTTGTAAGTGTTGAGAGTATAGTTCAGTGTGGGCCGTGTCCTATCACGTGGGAGTGACCCGGCTCTAAGGGGTCCTGACCTGATGTCACCATCCGTGACCTGATGCCAGCAGAGCTGAGCCACGGACATGGGGCCACCCCAGGCAAGGCTGTCAGGGGAACAGAGGCCACAGGGCAGCCATAGGAGTACAAGCGGCCCCCTGGCAAGGGGGCTGGGAAACAAATAAAAAATGGAGATGAACTTATAAAAACCACCCAAACAGACAGCACCTCATCCTGGACTGAAAGTGTAACATCAAATGCTCTACAAGGGGAAGTAACATGCCTGGATGATGGTTAAGAGTCCAACTCCATCTTCCTGCCTCGTCATCCTGTGTGACACAGCGAGGCCCATCTTTCCCACATGCTTTTTGACCTTGTAATTCTTTCTTTGATTTCTGGTGTCTGCAAAAGACAGGTCATAGACCCTGAGCTGATGGCCAGTCTTCTGTCGTCTGACCTCTCACCACCTTTCCAGACTTGCTGTCCCCTCCTCCCTGCATTGTAGGTCGCCCCACCCCCCTCCAAGCTGACCTGCTCACTCACTGTCCCCCAAGCCAGCCTGACACATAAGCCATGAGTCTTACACTCAGTTGAATGGGATCCAGAGAGATGAAGCCATCACCTCTCCTGGTCCCTAGGGGATCCAGACCACGCCTTGATTTTGAAACCCAGGCCTGTTCCCACTATTTTGCAGTTGTTTTAGAAAATGAACATGCCAGAACTAATCAATTTTGAGGGTTTTAATACCCACAAAGTGTGTCCATTACTCTTAATGAATAATCTCTGACCCTCACATCTTTTAATAAGCTCCTTTGCATTGAACAGCATTTCAAGTCTGACCAACAGAGGAGAATTAAAGTTTTTTTAATGGAACAAAAATTACGTGAAGCAATGTCATCAACTGTAAGATAACATCCCTTATTAGATTCACAGGACATCATTGTATTTCATAAACAAAGCTACCCAGCGAGCCATTTGTCTGAATGCAGATTTTTCTTCAACTTAGTCTCATGCCGAAGAAAGCTCTGCTGGTGACTGGTTCTCATGGCCATTTTAGGGAGCCTTATTCTCCATTTCTCTGCAGCTTTTAAGTGATGCTAGTTGTAATGCTCTCGTTGTTTCTGAAGAGAGAGGCTGAGGCCAAAGCAAACTCAGAACTTTGATCCAATGCGGTAAAACCTCCCAGGGATCTCTCCAACCAAAACTCCACATCCCCCTTTGACTGCTGGGGACTGATGCCGACACGCACCTCCTCCCCCCACCCACCAAGTAACTGGCTGGCTTCAGTCACTCAGCATTTCTCTACGCAGACCCTAGAAAAGACAAAGCAGGATACAAAGAATTCCAGAATGACAGGACTGGTCAGGACCAACCTCCCTGTTTCACAGATGAGGACGCCGGGACCCACAGTGGGGAAATGCCAGCTAGTAAGTGCTGGTGTTGACGAAAACTTAATCAATCGATCTAAGAAAGCAAAGGAGAATTTTATTTGTGCCAAGTTTGAGGATTATAACCCAGGAAGAGCACCTCAGGAAGCTCTGAGAACTGTTCTGCCCATTAGAAATCAAGGCACAATTTGTATAAGTTTTTGAGACAGAGAGCTGTGCATCAAATGATGTATTACTGACAGATTACATAATCCAGATCTAAGCGCCCTCATGGTGGGTCACGTAACCCCTTACAAGATCAGGAAGGAATGTTACCTTTTAAGGAGTTGTCTTGTTGGTGCTACGAGAGGTTGAGCAGGTATTCCGGCCCTGCCCATGGAGGAGGTTTAGTTGATGCATAATGAGGATACACAGTGCACAGTGGGGGGAGAGAGGGGGTCAAAGGGCAGAGAAGATTTTTTGTTTAAATGTTTTGTCATAAAAATATGACTTTTAGGGCTTCCCTGGTGGCGCAGTTGTTGAGAGTCCGCTTGCCGATGAAGGGGACACGGGTTCGTGCCCCGGTGCGGGAAGATCCCACATGCCACAGAGCGGCTGGGCCCGTGAGCCATGGATGCTGAAGCAATGGGACTCCCACTCCAAGCTCCAATCAATCAAGATTTTCTAAGCTTATGTACCATGGAAATTTACAAGAGGGTCAAAAAGTGTGCAGCATGCAAGGATCCTTGAGGAACCCACAGTCTGGCTTGGGGAGATACCATTCATAAACTCAGAATAGTAAAGATGAACACAAGACAGTGTAGCGAACAATCCAGGCAAGTGATGTAGCCATGAGGCCCACAGAACATCAGAGGTAGAAAGGGTCAGTCACCCTTGCAGAGGTTTGAGTAGGGCAAGGAAAGTCTCTACTCCACCGACCCCAGATATACAGCAAGTTCAGCACCAAAGTAAGCTCTTAAGTTGCAGACATTAGCCTCTTCAGCAGCTGTGCTGGTCCTCTGAGGTCTCTACCTCCTGCAGACTCTGTGCCACAAATCTGGAACTCACTCACATGTGCACAGCTGCATAGGGGCCTTCAGTGTCTCTGTGGGCTCCTGGGCTTAAAAAGTGCCTGGCACTTAGTAAAGGCACAGAGACACGAGTTGTGGGATGAGGAAACATCACACAAAAAAATGTCAGCTATTTTTCTTTGTAGTTTTTAAATTTTTTTTTTTTAATTATCTTATAGATTTGCCCAATACTAACCAGATATTAGGCCACACTTCTTGCACTGGAGTCAGCCATTAGCAGTCACTTTGAGGGAAGTCATGAATACAAACTGGCAAACAACTTTCTAGGACTGCCTTTGGAAGAAAACAGAGCCCCAAGAAAACAGACTCTCCATTCACTTACTTCGGAGCTGAGAGGACGTCAGAAGCAGGGTAAGTGAGAGGTTTCATTAAGAGAAGATAAGGGTGTGGACGAGTTCAAAGGGAAAAGGGAGGACAGAATGTAGAAATTAAACTTCACTTAACATTGTGCGTAAACTTTATGTAACGTTGTGTGTACACAAGGTCCACAATAATTAGTAAACAGTAACTGCTCAGTGAGTCACCCGCCTCAGGTCTCATTGGAATTTGGCTTTAGGCAGTTCAGGGTCTAAGCAATTTAGTGTGGACTCTACTGCCCTCTTCTGGAAAGAACGGGAAATTGACCATTTCTTTTCTTTCTTTTTTTTTTTTTTTGAATAAATTTATTTATTGGCTGTGTTGGGTCTTCGTTGCTGCACACGGGCTTTCTCTAGTTGCGGCGAGCGGGGGCTACTATTCCTTGTGGTGCGCGGGCTTCTCATTGCAATGGCTTCTCTTGCTGCAGAGCACGGGCTATAGGAGTGAGGGCTTCAGTAGTTGTGGCTCGCGGGCTCTAGAGTGCAGGCTCAGTAGTTGTGGTGCACCGGCTTAGTTGCTCCGTGGCACGTGCGATCTTCCCGGACCAGGGATCGAACCCGTGTCCCCTGCATTGGCAGGCAGATTCTTAACCACTGAGCCACCAGGGAAGTCCTGACCATTACTCTTGATGGTTTAAGTCGGTCAAAAATACTGGAAACCTGAGGCCAGTTTCACTGTGGAAATTGAGACAGAATTTGGTAGGTGTCTCGGGAGGGAGGAGAAGCAGGGTGGGAGCAAATAAAGGTAACGTACCATATTTCTCAAAATATGCAGAAAAGTTTCTACAGCCCATTCCAACTTTAGTAATAATTCACTGCTGTGGAAAAGGGCCCTATATTAAGTTTTGTTCATGAGCAGAAGGTGTTTGTTGAGATATTAGTTTCTGGAGGAAAGAGCTCAGACTTTGGAAGCAGACCAACATGAATTTAAATCTGGACTCCGCTGCTTGCTCTGTGAGAAAGTGACTATGTGAGCTCAAGCTGATTATTTAACCTCTCAGCCTCGGTTTTGTCCACGTAAAATGGGGACAGTAATGCCTAACCCAGGAAGATGAAGTGAGATGCCATATTTAAAAGGTCCAATATGTCACAGATTTCCCTGCAAGAAATTTACTTGAAGGGTGAGGGGAAAGATAGGGGTAAAAGGTTAAGAGATAAACACTACTATGTATAAAATAAATAAGCAACAGGATATATTGTACAGCACAGGGAAATATAGTTACTGTTTTGTAATAACCTTAAATGGAGTATAATCTATAAAAATATTGAATCACCATGTTGTACACCTAAAAGTAATATAATATTGTAAATCAATTATACTTCAATTAAGAAAAGAAACAAAAGGAAATTTATTTGAAGAAAATTATAAAATCATAATGAGAAAAATAAAGAAAAATCTGAGTAAATGGAGAAATATATATGAAGTTCAAGAAAGATAAAAACAACTGATGGGAATAGAAGTCAGGATAGTATTTACCTTTGGATGGGGGGTGGGTATTGATTGAAGAGGGACAGCCTTCTGGGGTGATGGAAGTGTTCTATATTTTTATCTGAGTGGTAGTTACACACACACACATAAATTCATCCAGCATAGGAGAGGGTGTGGAAAAAAAGGAACCCTCCTACACTGTTGGTGGGAATGTAAATTGGTAAAACCACTATGGAAAATAGTATGGAGCTTCCTCAAAAAACTAAAAACGGAGTAAACATATGATCCTGAAATCCCACTCCTGGGCATATATCCAGACAAAACTATAATTCAAAAAGATACACACACCCCAATGTTCATAGCAGCACTATTTACAATAGCTAAGACATGGAAGCAACCTAAATATCCATCAACAGATGAGTGGATAAAGAAGGTGTGGTGTATATATATATATATATATATATATATATATATATATACATATACACACACAGTAGAATGTTACTCAGCCATAAGAATGAAATAATGCCATTTGCAGCAGCATGGATGGACCTAGAGGTTATCATACTAAGTGAAGTAAGTCAGACAGAGAAAGACAAATGCCATATGATATTACTTATATGTGGTATCTAAAATATGACACAAATGAACTTATCTACAGAACAGAAACAAATTCACAGGCATAGAGAACAGACTTGTGGTTCCCAAGAGGGAGGAGAGGTCGGAGAGAGATGGATTGTGAGTTTGGAATTAGCAGATACAAACTATTATATACAGAATGGATGGACAACAAGGTCCTACTGTATAGCACAGGGGACTATATCCATTATCCTGTAATAAACCATAATGGAAAAGAATATGTGTACATATATATATATGTATAACTGAATCACTTCGCCGTACAACAGAAACTAAAACAACATTGTAAATCAACTCTTATACTTCAGTCAAAACTAAACTTAAAAAACAAATAAATAAAATGAAAAGCTCTCAGAATAAATAAATAAATTAATTAATTAATTAATTTATCCAGTATGCCCTTATTAGTACATGTATGGCCAGGCCACTCGAGATGGCTGTTCTCTTGCTCTCTATACACCCCCTGCTCGACCAGTGCCGGCTTCACCTATACCCTACTAACATAACTGAACTTCCTACATACTTGTTCCAGGCCCCAGCTAGTGATTGTTCTTATCAAAGGGGCGGTGAGGGCCCTGCCCTTCTGCTGGTTTCCACGGTAACTGATGAGCCAACCTGACATTAATTCCCCCCTATAACTGGTAATCTCCCTCTCCCTCTGGTGGTGAAGACTGTCGTCATATCCTACCCGACGTCCCCTGCACACGGTGGGGTGTTGCTCCAGGACCTTGCTTCAGACATGTAAACTCCCCCATCCATTAAACCATCTCTGTTGCTGACTCCGGGCTCTTTCTTTGGTCCTAAAGCTGGGCAAGAGCAGGCCTTGTAGGCCTGCAGGGGGCAGCCCAACAGTACACTTTACTTTATATGTAACATCCATAATTTTTAAAAAGGAGGGAGGGGCTTCCCTGGTGGCGCGGTGGTTGAGAGTCCGCCTGCCGATGCAGGGAACAGGGGTTCGTGCCCCGGTCCGGGAGGATCCCACATGCCGCGGAGCGGCTGGGCCCGTGAGCCATGGCCGCTGAGCCTGCGCGTCCGGAGCCTGTGCTCCACAACGGGAGAGGCCACAGCAGTGAGAGGCCCGCGTACCGCAAAAAAAAAAAAAAAAAGAAGAAAAAAAAAAAAAAAAAAAAAAAAAAAAAAAAAAAAAAAAAAAAAAAAAAAAAAAAAAAGGAGGGAGGAGGGGGGAGGAGAAAGAAGTGGGGGAGAAGAAGTAGGAGAAGGAGAAGAAAAGAGAAAAAAAAGAATGGGAAGGAAAAGGAAACAATGACTAAGAAAACTGCAGTGCTGGGTGGGGGAAATCAGCACTCCACTCAAGATAGTGATCTGAGCATTTTTAACTCTGCCCCACCCCACCCCTCCTAAGGGCCCATTAAATGCCCTGTATCAGTCCTGGAACCTATGGGAAGAGACATCCACATGCAGAGACTACGAGGAATTTCTGCTGGTACTGACGTAAGGAGATAGAGCAGAGGTAGGCTAACCTGTGATTCAACCAGGTGAAAGGAAAGCCTGGGGGGTGTGGATGTAAGTGATTTCCATAAGGAACCCCTAGGCTCAGAGTGTCAGTGGCTGGAGGCCAAGATGGACCAAGGGGCAGCCCGAGTAGAGTTGGATGTGTAAGATGTGCTGCTACCATAATTTCTGGCAAGCGCTCTGGATGCAGGGGTCAACACGGAGCGGTGATACCCCCACGTCATTCACCCACAGCCTTGCATGCCAGGCATATTATGCATGCCAAAAACAAGTTCAGCCGTGGTTCTGCCTCAGCTAATTGCTAACAGGAAGAGTCAGGCCAAGAGTCAGAAATAAAGGACTTAATTTCAGACTACTCCAGCAAATATGAAAAATAAATGCAGGCACACAGACCAAACTCTGTTCCAAACCTGTCTCAACGCTGGCTCTTTTCAATGTCTTTTTACAAGCAAATTTAAACTATGAGTAATTTCCCACCCGCCCCCCCATCTCTCTTTAAATAAGCTGGAAAGATTTTAACTCATATAAGCTCCTACAGCTACCCTATGAAAGGATTCAGAAGGAAAGATTTGGGAAAAGTAGTTGATACTACATGAGATAGCAAGAATTTTTTGGAAACTGCTAGGATGAAGGACTGGCAAATACATTAATGGAATAGAATTAGGAGCTCAGAAATAAATCCTTACATTTATAGTCAGCTGGCTTTCGAAAACAGTCCTGGGAAAATTCGATGGGAAAATGATAGTTTTTTCAATAAATTGTGCTCAGACAATTGAACATCCACACGTAAAACAATGAAGTGGGACCCCTACCTCACACCACATACAGAAATTAACTCAAAATAGATCAAAGATCTAAATATAAGAGATAAACCTAAAAACTATTAGAAGAAAACATAGGTATAAACCTTCATGACCATGGCGTAGACAATGGTTCCTTAGCTATGATGACAAGTAACAAATTAAAAATAGATACATGGATTTCAAAATTACAAGCATTTGTGCTCCAAAGGATACATCAAGAGAGTGAAAAGACAACCCACAGAATGGGAGAAAATATGTGCCAATCATATATCTGATAAGGAATTTGTATGTAGACTGTGCTCCATTCTAGTGTACGACCTTAGGAAGCTCACTTTCCTTTGTTGGACCTGTTTCCTCTTCTGTGAGATAAGAGAGTTGGACTAACTGATAACGGAAAGTAGCACTTGGATATGACTTTATGATTTATAAAGCGTATTCTTAGTTCATTTATTATTATCTCATTTAATCTTCATCACAGCCCTGTTACTAAAGTATTGCTATTTTTTCCACTTTACAAATAAGGACGTTTTCATTGTCACATAGCTTATATGTAGAGGAGTTCTGCCACCTGCTTTGCTCTGTAATACTGCTGCCCTGTCCCCAGATCCCTGATACCCCGTGATTCCATGGTAGAACTAGGGTGAGCACCGGGCCACCTGCACATTGTCATGTGCACTACATATTGCACTACACCTGTACACACAGAGCTTCTTGCTTTCCTATGAAGATTTGCTCAGCAACCAGTTGTGGCATCCACCCTGTCTGGCTGCCCCTCAGCACACCCAGGACCCTGCAATTCTCCCTTTATGAATAGCTGTCAGTTACTGGCCTGGGCTAAGAGTCTGAGTAACCAAAAACAAGCGAGATTCAGCCAAACAACCTCAGTTTCCTCCCCTGTGACTTCAGGAGACCGTATGCTGACTCAGTTTGGAGGACAAGTGCAAACAGACCTTGATCAGGCCTCCTGGCTCTGCTCACACTGTACACTTCACCCTCCAGAAGAAGAAGAACAAAGAGGAAAAAGGGGGTAGGGGAAGGGGAGGAGGAAAAGGAGAAGGAGGCAGAAGAAGGTGCATATTTTATTTCCAATAACTTCCTGAATACAGGAAATCAAGCCTCAAGTCACATTTGTATTTCTGAGGTGCGCTGAAGCACTGGTTGGATGGCTCATCTTTGCCTTAGGCTCTTCACACAGGCCCTGCCCCTGGCACTCACTGAATGTGGCCCCAAAACAAGCCAGCAGGCAGGATGGATCCACAGAAAGCCAGATCTGATCTACAGGAGGTGACGCTAAAGCCCAGAGGTGTGAAATGACCTGCCCCAGGACACACAGCTCATCAGTGGCAGAGCTAGACTAGGATTAGTTCTGTTTACTCTTGATTTGGTCCTCCTTCTATCACCTTATGACCTCAGCATTCCTCCCTCACAGCAAGGGGGGAGAGTGCTGTGTGCCAAGGCCACCTTGTTCCAATCCTCCCTTGCTCCAGAGAAAGTTTTTCTGCCTTAGACAGGATTGTAGGGTGACACAGCGACCTTGGTACATCACCCGTGAAGCTCAGTCTACAGGTAGAGGACAAACAGGTATTAGAGATGACAAAGATAGACTCAGCAACATCACATGCTGTGTGGAAGAACTACATTGCCCTTTCTTCACGTCAACCTCAGAGGACAGACTTACGCAAGCATTACAGAGCTGCCTCCAGGTATAGGGTCAAATATTCTTAGAAAACTTATTTTATTTCAGTTTGGGCTGTATCTTGAAGTAATGATACTCCATAAGTAAGACAACACAGTGGGAGATAATATTCCCTAATACCGACTCTTTCCTTAGATCTGTACTGCTTTTGGAGTAGCCCTTTGTGGAAGTGCTCTGAGATTCGGTGCTGACACCAAGACGGGGCCTTTCTTAAAGATTTTAGCTACTTTCTTCACATTCCCTTGGGTTTGGGTCCCTCCCTATAAGAATTGTGCTATCTCTCTCCACACCACTCTCCCTGCCAGCCATTTATCATCTCATGTGCTCCCTCTGCATTTTCTCGAACTCCACAGTTACTGCCTGTGGTAACTGCCTGTGCCTTGTTTCCACCCCAGGTTTTGTACTTTGGAAATAGAATGTCTTCTGGTTTGTTTCCAACACTGAGAATTCCCAGTATTTTTCTGGCCTATTGAGCATAATAGTTCCACTGTCTCCTTTGTTGCATCTCATTGGTAGTTAGGGGCCTCACACCCTATAAATGTTTATAGTCTCTGCAGCTCCTCCCTTTCATAAGGGGAAAATACACATCTTCAGCCATTCCACATAGAGGTCATCTGATACTTTCTGCCACTTTTACAAAAAAAGAAGGCCAAACCAGTAAATAAAACCAAAAACAAAACACAAAAATCCCAAAAAACAAACAAAAACAGAAACAAAAAAACACTCGTGGCTCATTTTTGCTGGGCTGGTATTTTCATTTTTAGAAGAGCTTAGGGTCACCTGTGAAGTTTACAATGAATTCTTTATCTTTTGTAAAACCATTGATAAAGACTAATTCATTTTCTAGTTTTATGATAGTCTCTTTTTAAATAATCTTCTATATATAGGCTACGCTTATGACCTATTTATGACCTATCATAAAAAAATGGGTCCTGACTTACTTTGTAGGGTTTGGTGTTGACTCTTATCAATAGTATTTTGAAAGGCTGAATAAACTATATACATTGTTTCTCCTTAAACATATGCTTTAAATTGCTCAATGTTTACTAACAAGTTAAAGATGAATTACTCCTTTAAAAGTTCTTCCTACTTTTTTTTAGGGCTTCCCTGGTGGCGCAGTGGTTGAGAGTCCACCTGCCGATGCAGGGGACATGGGTTCATGCCCCGGTCTGGGAAGATCCCACATGCCACGGAGTGGCTGGGCCAGTGAGCCACGGCCATTGAGCCTGCGCGTCCGGAGCCTGTGCGTCTGGAGCCTGTTCTCTGCAACGGGAGAGGCCACAGCAGTGAGAGGCCTGCGTACCGCAAAAAAAAAAAAAAAAAAAAAAAAATTTTCCTACTTTTTCTAGAGAGGCCACAGCAGTGAGAGGCCTGCGTACCCGAAAAAAAAAAAAAAAAAAAAAAAAAATTCTTCCTACTTTTTCTTAATGTGTGAACAATTTCTGTAACAAGCCCATCCGTTAATTAAATTGTCCTCCATGTGGATGTGAGAATCAAAAGAGCACTGTTGTTGGTGCCCCTGACACCTCCACACCCTACTGTATCCCACTCCCACCTTGTACAAGAGTCACAGTGGACATGCTTTCAATGTACAATTTGTAGTCACAGCTTACATATTTTGACACATTATTTCCCAGTTTTATCTTTGAGCTCCTTCAAAATCTGAGACAATACCATCCTGACTAAATGATATAAATACATCGGGTTTTGCAAAGCAGGTAAGTCTAGTTAATGCCAACCCCCTAAAAACACACCCATAAATCAGATACCCATTGTCCAAGTGGTAAGAATTCATTGAGGCTAAGCTTGAATGTGTTCTGATGATACAGGACTTGCACTGAACCCACCAACCTCTTGCAGAGGAGTGCACTAATCAGACCCAGGCCCGTTCCAGAGTAAAGTCTGAACACCCCGATCTAATATCCAGGAACCCCAAGTCTGTGCCTGTGGGTCTTTCCATTCCTGCCTCTGCCTCTATCTCCACCATTATCCCCCACCCAGACCATGAGCAACCCTGCCTCTTTATACTTGAACACAAGTGTATATACAAACTTGCAGTATTGATCGTTTTTATTCAATGTATATCCAGTTTGCCCAGATAGATGGAAAACTACCTAAGGGTAGGTGCCGTGTCTCCCATATCTTGGAAACCCCATCTCTCAGTAATTATTTCAAAAAGGTAGAAAGATGTTAAAATATTTATAGTACCTACTGTACGTGCCCACACACTCTCTTTTTCTGTAAAAGAGCATCTAGTTTGCCATGTCTGAATCAGCGAACAACTTATTCATTAGCAAATGTGGACAATGCCTCATTAGAATCTTTGTGTTAGGAAACCCGAGTTGGAAGGGATTCCAGGACAGTTGCTTTACCCTTGTTCCCATGAAATCTTAGAGCTCATAGACTGTGTTTTCTGTCCTCCTACATTTATTTCTAAGAATCTAAGAAATTTATGAGGACGCTTTCTCAACTCATCTGGGAAAAGTCAGGGAGGGCCATGTCGAGCAACAGAGGACAAAACTCTTATAGTCTGTTGGGAAGGTGCCAAAGAAAATCAGATAACAGATGAAATGAGTTTTGTCAGCCACCCCACTGGTTTCAGGGAACACCGCTCACTGCCGCCTCCGTGAAATGAGTCACCCCTCGCAGAACCCACACCGCCTTACAGAAACCGAGGAGGAAGCATCACTCTGTCCTCCCACAAAAGGTGGGCTGGCTGAGGCATCGAAGCTTAAAGGGAGAGCTAGAGGTGGCACAGGTGAGGAGAGAACCAGGAAACAGCATGCATGGGAGGGGAGGAAAGGAGACACCAGGGGAGAGAAAAGTGAAGAACAGCCTGTGGAGATCCGCGTCCAGGGAACGAGTCAGTCACTGAAGTCTGAGCCTCACGTGACGAGGTCCAGGGACCAGTTTCTGCTGCTACTCCTCACAGCCAGGCTCCTCATTGCTGTCCTCCCCCAGAGGAAATTCCCTCATGTGCTTCTCGGCTGCATGCATCCGGGTCTCCATGGGGCAGTCCTGGCTCAGAACTGCCTGCAGCAAGAGGCAGGAAGAGGAATCACTGCGCATTCTTCACCAGCTTCCCCATCCCCTTCCCCAACTAGCTCATCCAAGTCTAGTGCTGCACAGAAAAGACTCAAGAAACCAGCAAAGGACCCTTGCTCTGCTTCGTGTGTGTGCATAGGCCACCCAAGGGACCAAGGTGTAGTCACCCTAGTCAAGACAATCATCTGACATGCTTTTAATTGAATCCTTTCAGCAGGAGTACAGGCTATAGCAGGGAGCCAGCTGAAATGGGCACCACCTCCCATCAGACTTTCACGTCTTCTTTTGCTCCTTTAAGCATTCTCCGCATCCATCCCTAACCCACCCAGACCCTCAGGGTGCTCCTGCTGCGGTGAGAGGAAAGTATCTTATTAACTAAAATCACATGCTGTGGTTCTCTCCCCTGGGGTGTTTGTACTTTAAGAAATGACCTGGTAAGGACAATGACAGATGTGAGTGAATGAAGAATGAATGTGCCCAGTGGAATTCTGTCCATTTTGTGGGCATCATTTGGTAATTCACACTTTGCTTGTAACTACAGCAAATATAGGATGCCTTTGATGATCCCTGACCCCAACACTTTACAAGCATCCCATTTTCCTTCTGTACTTAGGACCCTTCCTAACTGACCAGTGTAAGAGAGAAAGTGTAGAGAAGGGAAAATAAGGAAGGGCACAAAGGAAAGAGGGAGACAAAAGGGGCATCAGAAAACATGGCAAAGCAGAGAGCCTATCAAAGAGGGAGGAAATAAGAGCACGGGATATAAAGGGATGAGAGACATGGAAAGAAACAGAAGATTATTATTTTTTCAGCAGTAGTCAGAGCCCCTTACAAGCTTCTCCTCCTTGGCTGGGGGGCTCCTCAGGTAGTAGCAGAGAGGAGCGTAGATGATGTTGATGACCCCGATGATGACCATGAGCCAGGGGAAGCCGATGGCTTGCACGATGGCACCCCCAGTGGATGGGCCTGCGAGGAGTAAAGCAAATCTACACGTATTTATTGAGTCTTGGTCACAGGGAGGACACCATGCTAGGGGCAGCAGGTGACCCAGGGGATGTCCCAGGGTCAAATATCTGCAGAACCCTAGGAGAATCAGCCTCTTCTACCTGGTAACAGTAGATAAAGGGAGAGTGGGGTACCAGGTCCTGGTGCTCCCCTATCCCTCCACCAACATACCTATAGCAAAGCCCATGCAAAAAGCCACGTCAGCGATGGCATAGATACTCCCGTACACCGGGGCATGGCGCAGGTCCACCAGGTGTCCCATGATGGGCATCATAGAGGAATCCACCATGCCTGTGGTCAGAGCAAGCAGGACACCTCAGTCAGCTCTACCCACAGTCCCCCTCCCTGTTTGTGGCATCCCCCCTCCTCCCCCCCCCTTTATTCCCCTGCCTTT
>NW_020174926.1:191977-256192 GCF_003031525.2 Neophocaena asiaeorientalis asiaeorientalis
TCCACTGCCTTTGCCTGCTGTCTGTCCTCCCCTCAGAACTGACACCCATTCCTACCAGGAGTTATGAGCCCATCTCTCCATAACCCTGCCAGCCGCTCTCCTGCTTCTTCTGCCTTTCCATATACCCCCTCTGATCTGACCCAAAGCCAACGTTCAGGAGCTTCTTGTTACCTTTAAGGGCACTTCTTACCTATGGAAAAGCCAAGCCCTGCATTGGGGCCGATGAGACCAAAAATATTATGAGCCAGAGGAATCTGCAGCAGGAAAGGAAGAAGAGTCCATCAGGAGTCCAGCTGGGTCAGGTGGGAGCAGCACAAAAACAAAGAGTTTTCCTACAAAATGCGTCATCGACCAGGCACTACGTGCCACAGACATTATCTCCGTGCATTCTTATACCTTCTGATGAAAAAGAATCTTTACTTCCGTCTAAAGATAGGAAGACTAGATTGGTGCCATTCGGGTTAAATGTCCTATCGAGAATTACAGAACGTAAGTGGTAAGATCAAGTGTGAACCTCAGATTTGACTCTATGAAACCATAACAATGGCCCTTTTCTGCTGCATGGACTCTTTCTTCCTCCCCTTCCTCTACCCCCTCCACCCAGACTCATACTTCCAGCCTCACTCTTCACTGAGTGGAGTTTCCTCTCTTTTCTATTTGCAACATCATCCAGAGGTTTTACTTAAACCCTAACTGGGAGCCAGTGGAGCAAGAAGACAAAAAAGAAATGCCAGCAACCAATTACCTATAAGCTAGCAGGGCAGGTGACGTGCTTTGCATCGCTGCTTCAGCAAGCTTGTGAAACTCATTCTCTTGCCCTCCCCATCCACCCCCACGGAAGCCTTCTTTTCCTCTTTTGCTGGTTCCTTACCTCCCTCCCTGAGCATCTGTCACCCAAACCTGCTATACCAGCACACTCACCCCTTAGAAGTTTCACATACCATTTAGATGTTAGTGGCTATGAACAATTTTAGGGGTGAATCCTCAAGGGCTATTTCTATTTTATCACTAGTACTGCATAAAATTCACTGTGGGCTCACTGCATGCCAGACACGGCTGCAGCTGGTGTGGGTAACCCTGTGAGGTGCTCTCAGAATCCTCTTTACACAGGTGAAGATACTGAGTAAAGGGAGGTGACGTAGCAAGCTCAAAGTCACGCAAGGAGTAAGTGACAAAGTTGGAACTGAACACGGAGGTTGAGTTCCCAGTGAGGACCTCCAGCCTTTCTTGAGCACTGTGTTCACTGCTTTACAGCCATCTTATCCTCCTTCAAGCCTACAAGGCAAGTGTGCTTCTGATCCTTATGGTGGAGAGGAGAAAATGAAGGCTCAGAGAGCTTGAAGGGGGCTCCTGGAAATGGAAGAGCCCTTCTTTCTTTCTTCCTCTACCAAACATTCTGGCGCTAGAGATGGAAGCACAGATAATGGTTCCCCTGGTGGCTTATGGGGTCCTGTCAGGGTGAGATGAGTAAGTGAAGGCATAAAACGCACCAGTTTACAGACCCCAGAAATAGATACCACATGTATTCCTTCATGTGCCCAACCATAATGCCTCAGACCTCTGTCTCCAGCTGCCCCACTGCCCTCTCCTTCTCCTTCCCCACCTCCTTTCAGTGGGATGACTGGTGGCATCTCCCCCAGTGCTAAATTCCTACCTACACAGAAACAGTCTTTCTGACAATCCTTGCCAAATCAACCCTCTGCTCGTTTCAAAGGAAAGTGGTCCTTAAATGTCCGGGTTTCTCTCTCTCTCTCTCTCTCTCTCAACAAGCCCTTATTATACTTACACAAAGCAAGCTGGTACCTACTACCACCATCCCAATCAGGGAGCACAGCCACCTGGAAGAAAACAGCCATCATTAAACAGTGCAAAGGGGAGAGATCCCTTCCACCTGCCACCCCATCACCAACACGCTGGCCAGTCCTACCACCCCTACTTCCAGGAACCCCTTAGGATATGAGAAGATAAGCACATCTCTACAGGACCAGTTTATGCCCAGGTGAGCCCTTGCCCTGTCCCTTCCTGGCCCCTCACCTCTTCCCTGACTCCACACCTCTTTCCAGTAGAAGCAGATGAAGAGCAATGGGACATATTCTTCCTTCCCTTAGAAGAGGAAGCAGCTGACTCAGAAGGTACTTGCCCCGTGGGGATAATCCTCAAACTTAATTTCTGCTGTTTCCCGATTCAGCCTACCTCTCACCTATTCATATTTTATCTGGTCTTCAGGGTCCATCTCAAAAACCACAAAACATACCAAACTTCTTCCCTTCTCTGATTTCCTATGGCAATGGTTTTTTAATTTATTTTTAAAATCTTTGTGCTGAACTCCAATGGTAAAATTAAAGGTGTTCTCACTGTAGTGGAGAGACAGAAACCAGACTCATACCTCTTAGCCCCCAACCCTTTCCACTCAGTGGCCTCCGACGCACACCTGTAGAGCTCCCTGGGGGTCCATGGAATATAGTTTGACAACCACTGCCCCAAGGTACTGCTTTCTTCATACCTGTTCTCTGTGGAATTATTTTATCTCTTCAACTGGACAACAAACATCTGGATAGTAAAGGTTGTCTCTCATATATTCACTGCCTCTTCTATAGCAGCCAGCTCAGGACCATCCTTTCTCTATATTGCCCTTACCATCTACCCATCCCCATCCTCCCAGTGGGCAGTTTTTATCTGTGTGTACTTGTTCTCAAGTTTCAACCTCAGAGAAGCTATTATTCATCATCCCAGGTGCAGGGAACACCTCAGAAGACTCTCCCACCTGACTTTTCCCAGATCCCCAGGCTACATACCGACCCATCTTGTTGGCCAACACGCCGAAGAGGTTGGTGCCAATGAGGTAGGACACACTGGCAGGCAAGAAAGCTAGACCTGTGGAAAGACACAGGCCCTTACCTTAGAATGTACCCAGTTACTCTAAAACACCTTGTTTCTTACAGGACAGTGAAGTCCCCCTGTTACCTTCAAGGATCCCAAACCGCTTTGTTTTGTGGGTTGGAGATCCTTGTGCAAACCCAGAGCAGATGACATAGGGCTCCACACTCTGCTTTCCTCAAGAGCAGGGCTGTGTTTAGCTTCAACACATTTAACGTGTTTTTAGCTCCCCTATTGGATTTCCTGATGAATGGCTTTGATGAGCCATTCTCATGTATAAAATACACGTGATTATCAGCATAAGAGCATGAGCTTTAGAGAAAGACTTACATACCTCCTAGGAAGTAAAATCCTGCCTTGCTATTTACCTGCCCTTCTATTGCCGTGACAGTGACTTTTTTTTTTTTTTTTTTGGCCACGCCTCAAGGCTTGCGGGATCTTAGTTCCCTGACCCGGGATCGAACCCATGCCCCCTGCAGTGGAAGCGCAGAGTCCTAAAAACAAAGCTGTGATTTTGTCATACCAAATTACACTAAGGAGCAAATTAGATAAATGTATGTAAAAGGATTTTGTAAACTGAAGCCCTTATCACACTGTTTTTTTGTGACAGTAGCGTCAGGTACCCTGGAACATGGGCTTTGGTGCTGAGTTCAAACTGTGGCTTGACCACTTTTTAGCTCTGTGACCATGGGGAATTTACCCTCTCTGAGTATCATTGATTTGTTCTTTCATTTATTCATTCATGTAGCATTTTTAATGAGTTTTTACTATGTACCAGGTATTCTAGGGACCAGGGTCAGAAGGGTGAATAAAATAGACAAAATCCTGGCTTCCTGGGAGCTTACATTCCAAGGGGGAGAGATAGACAATAAACAAGTAAACAAATAAATGAAAAAGATAATTTTGACAAGTGATAAGTTCTGTGAAGAAAGTTTAATGTGGCAGTATGGAAGAGTGACCAGGAATAAGGGCTAACTTAGATTTAGGGGATCAGGGAAGGCTTCTTTGAGGAGGTAACATTTAAGCTGAGAACTGAATAACCAAGACAGAAGGTTTGTAGCAAGAAAAACAAACAAACAAAAACACTTAATGCAAATAGGAAGGCCCATTGAGTGGACAAGTCTAGAGTTCCGAGGAGAAATCCTACCCACAGACATAAGCGTTCTACTAATTGGTTTACCAATTAGTTCTTAAAGCCATGGGAATGGCTGGGATCACCCATGAAAGATCAGAGACAGAAGAATAGATATCTATGGACTGAGCCTTCTGGGACTCCTACCTTTAAAAGTTAACAAACGAGGAGGAGATAGCAAAGGTGATAAGGAGTAGTCAATGAAGTAGGAGGAGACGGAATCCAGAAGGAAAAAGAAGAAGAAAAGAAAAGAAAAAAGAAGTTTGACCTCTGAAGGAGCTGGGATGTTCCAACCATAAAGAGAAGGCAGTGGATGTACGCACAGGTATGGGGAAGTAAGTATATGTAGTGATGAGAACATGCAAGGTCCCTTCTTGTTGCTTCTGTTTTCTCAATGACTGGGAGTTGAGGATGATGAAGGTGAAGGGATGAGGGTGTGTAGGAGGTTTGAATGGAGAAGTGTAAACCAGTCCTTTTGGAAAGTAGGAAGAACATAACTAGGGACTTAAAGAAAGATTGTTGGACAGTATGAAAACCCACTTTAGATTTGTGGCCATAAGTATAAGGTGAGACCAACAGCCTACCTAGTGTGTGTTTTCCTACAGCCCCATGTCACTGCTCAGGTGCATGCAAGGAGTCGGCAACCAGATAGGCTTAACCAGAGTTAAGGCTTCCCGTGTGACAACCCCAGAGGGAGCGGGTGGGGCAAAGAAATTAACGATGCTTTCAAAGGAGTGACATTAATGATGGACGTGGATTCATCACGATGGACTCCAAGCTGAGTAAAGAAAGAAGACAGGACATGAGTAGTGAGGGAAACAGAGAAAGAATTGAATGGACTGGTGATCCCAGTGTAGCCAAAATGTGTTAATATAGGGGTATTAGAATACCTGAGCAGGGAATATGTAAGGTGATAACTGCACCGCTTGGAAGTGAAATTTCAGAGAAGCTACGATTAATGGTGAGGTCAAGGTCAATATTATATAAAGGTTTGATTGGTTAAGGTGGAGAGGAGAAGAAGATCATTGCAAGAGAGTAGATTAAGGAATAAGCCAAGATGTTGGTAAGGTTATCCACCCGGATATGGAAGTCACCAAAAGTGGTGACAGGAATAAAGGTGAAATGAGTATAAGCCAGGTGTTGGTGGATTTAATGAATGAGACGGGATAACTCAGGGGTCAGTAGATAACTGCAATAAAGAAGGGTGGGGTGGTATAATCTAACGACACGATTTTCATGGGAGTCAGGGCCTTTGAAGGGGAATGAAGAAGAAATGATTCAGAAGCAGCGAAAGAAAGCAAAGCCTAAAGGAACATGAACTTCCATCAAGAAGGCTGTGGGAAAATGGTGTTCTCAGAAAACATTCGGGTCTCAGGGCAAGAAGATGAAAGAAGTGTTCAGAGAAAAGAGGCTGAGGGCATAGGGACACTTGTTGATGGCAGGGACTTCCACAAGACCCAGGATTTGGGAGGGTAATGGGAAATTGGGTCAGATTAAGAAATCTCTAAAATATGGGAATAATAATAATTGGTACCAGATAGGCTGGTTATAAGGCTTAATTGAGATAATGCAAAGCGACCATTTTGCAAGGCGCCTGGCACAGAATAAGTGCTCTCTGAGCATCGGCCTTAACTATTATCATCATAACCAGGGAGTAACAGGGTCAGGACTTGAACCCAGACCTTCTCCCTCCACCTCCAGGTGTTTCCACCACCCCACCAGCAGTGTGGCAGCACAGATGGCTCTGGCATAAAGAACTGCATGGAATGAGTGGTGTGAGTTTCCTTGGGTCTCACCAGCTCTCTCTGCCTCTCTGTATGGGGAGGAAACAGTGCTGCCTAATAGAAACTGTCATGATGATTACAATTAAACCCAGAGTCAACAATTCACCAGTTACTGGCTGAGGTCTTGTTTGCTTTTAATATTCTCTTCTGTGGGCTGGAGGTGAAACACACCTTAGTGTGTTTGTCTAGTCTATCTGTACAGGTGGCAATCTGTTTCAAACTGTAACCATGTGTTTCTGTTTAATTGCTTTTAAAAAATGTAATAGTATAGCTACTCAATTGCCTACCTGGTATCTGGAAATGGGCACCTGTACCAAGCCCACAGGCCTCCTAGATACATCTCCTTGACATCATTTTAAGTGATGTGGGATTTCCTGAATGAGATTTTCCTCAGTCAGTGTGGCTTGTTCTTTAGGATCTGAGTATAGCTTGCAATTCAGTAGCATTTTGTGCAAAAGAGGTGTTCCAGACTATATGTCTACAGGCACATATATATTTCACAGCATATCTTCAAGGGGTGGGGAATTACACAGAGCTGTGACTGTCAAAGTGATTTCCTGACTATATCCTCTATTCCAGGCACTGTGCTAATGCCTTTAGAATGCAAAGATCTATTTAACCCTGAAAACAACAAGAAAAGTGCCTCCGTTTTTACAAATGAAAAAAAGTGGGCTTTGAAGACGTTAAGTAACTTATCCAAGGACACAACCCGTAAGTGGCTGGGTCAGGATTTCAACCCAGGTGGGCTTGTTTCCAAAGCCTGAGCTCTTTCCACTGGGTGAGAGTCACGGGCACACAACGGGCCACTTGGAGAATGTTCAGTCACACACTGCAAATTGTTCCTCCCAACAACTTGGAGAGGGTTCTGCGTTGAAAGCAATATTTTTCGGTGTGGTCGCTGACGCCATATCAGCCTCACTGGGAAACTCACCAGGAATGCAAACTTGTTTCTGCTGAATTGCTGGATGGGGCCTCGCAATCTGAATTTTAACACACTCTCCAGGTGAGAACATTTGAAGTTAGACTTACAGATGCAGAGGGCACTGAGAAAAGTTGTAAGGGATGGCGGAGGACAAGGCCTTCTCAGTCTCACTTACTCTCCTGAGGGCTTTCTACCGCAGCCTCGCCTGCACAAGGCACTGGGTGGCACCAGGCCTGTGAGTTTCCTTGTGACTCACCAGCCTCTCTCTGCTTCTCTGTACCCTGACAGGAAACAGTGCCGCCTAACAGAATCTGTCAGGATGTTTACAATTAAACCCAAAGTCAGCAATTCACCAGTTACTGGCTGATAGCTGGTTTGCTTTTAATATTTCTGCGGGGCGAAGAAGGGCTGGAGAGAGGCCGTTCTGAGCCAAGGTTGGTTGCCCCTCTGCCCCAAGAGCCTGAGCGGCTAGAGCCTTGAGGCAGGGGATGTTTATTTGCACCAAGCACCAACTAACTCAATTAACTGTCATGGTCAGAGGCAGCTGCTGCCCAGAAAAATTCAATTTAGGGCTACAAGCGCAGCTGGGAGCCTTGCTTAGCCTGGTCCCCTAAAAAATTAGATTTAGTGCTTTTCATTGTATATTAAGCTGTTATCAGGTTCTTGTCAGTTTCCCCTCTGGCCACTTAAGCCTCTCCTCCCTGCAGTGACTGAGCCATTTGCACGTGACCTTCTCTGTCCCCTTTCCTCAGGCTTCCTGGAAAGGTCCAGAGCCTGCTCTCTAAGCTCAGATGGGTCATGAGGACATCTCTCCATGGAGCAGAGGAGGCCAGAGGCCTCCCTCACAGAACAATATACTCCATTAGCACCTTTTTAGAGGTAAAAAGATAGCAAAAGGGTAATCTGGGGGACAGGGAGTGGGAAAGAAGAACGTATCAGTTTTGGTAACAGCGGTGCCTTGTTAATGTTCTACGGATGCAAAGCTTTGCCACAGATTATGTCATTTGTTCCTCAGATTTACCCTCTGAACTAGATAGTATCCTGATATCCATTTTAGAGATGAGAGAAGTGGTGCTCAGAAAGTTGTGATTTTCACAAGTGTGCACAGCAACTCAATGGGGCAGAAATAAAAACCCAAGGTCTTTAGACTAGAAGTTATTCATCCACCCAGCTAGGTATGTTGCCCCTCCATCACCTATCAACACCCTCCCAACCCTGCCCTTCTCAGCCTGCTTCTCATTTTCTTCTTCTTCTCCGTTTTTTTTTTTTTTTAAGTTGAGAGTTATGTTTTATTGGACAGACATTTTTAGGACTTCAAGCCCAGGAGGCAGCCTCTCAAGTAACCCTGAGAGAACTGGTCCTTGGCCTGCCTCTTGAAGGGACTGCCCACTAAATCAGGCTTGATTCACAGGTGTGGGCAGGGAAGGTAATTCTGTGAAGGAAGCACACTGTCCTTCTGTGACTCTGAAGACCTGGCCCTGATGATGCTTGCCGATTACCTGAGAAAGGGCCCATAGCACGCCTCTCTGCCCAAGCCCGAGTTGGGGACTGAGGTCACTTACCTAGCTGCCACTCAGGGGCACACATGGTCTGCATCATCCAGATGGGCAGTGTGGGCTCGAGCATGGCCACCCCCATGTTGGCAAAGCAGAGGGACCCTGGGGAGATGGTTCAGTGAGCCCCCAAGGCTGCCCTGAAGCTCAGACTCTCCCAGCCCAAAGGGAGGCAACGTCAGCTTACCTGCAGCCACCAGGATAAATGGGTCTCTGACAAGTGTGAGGAGAGGAGTCCCCTTGGCACTCTGAGAACATGGGCAACAAAAAACTTCCATTTGTACCGTGTATACATCTCTCCTGTTTTCACAGAATCTGAGAGCGTGCAGGAAGGACCTCAGAGACCGTCTACATCAGCTCCCTTACTGGAGAGACCAGACACCCACGTCATAGAAGAGGAGGTGACTTGCCCAATGTCACAGAGTGAGGTGGTGGCCGCACAGCCCCCGTGTGCAAGGCAGTCACAAAGAGTAGGACAACATATTCCAGACATGATTCCTGCCTTTGAGTGACCATCAACCAGATCAGAGTGGATTGTCAGCAAGGCCAACGTTGGACAACAAGTGTCTGGACTCCTGGCCTCGGGCCTCTCCACTAGATCTTGCCAGCACCAATATTCATCCAGGAAGGACCACAGGCAGAGTGCTGAACCCCAAAGGTGAGCCTAGAGGTAACAACTCAGAAAGCTGCTCAAGCTTCCTGAATGCTTTGTTTTGACCGTGTGGAGCCATACCGGACTGGTGTGGCCGAAGGAGCCTGAACATCTAGATTAAAATGCCAGCCTAAATGTCCAATTATAACATCCCGCACCCCTCAAAAAACTTCATTCCAGATAAACCTAGCATCTACCTTCCTTCTATGCATACAAGCAGGCCCTCAGTTGTCATGGTTATCTTTACCTAAACTCCCTTCCTTCTCCTTTGCATAGATCCAAACCTCACCCATTCGTCAAGGTCAAGCTTAAATGGCTCCTTCTTATCCAGTGTTCCCTGACTCAGGAGCTGGAACTTCTCTCTCTTTCAAATTTCCTGAGTACTGTGTCCTAATCTCTGGTGTTTACCACATTCTATCTTGTAATAGATTTAATAGTTTTGATATGATAACCCTCTCTGCATCCACACAGGGTGGATTGCAATATTCAGAGATACTAAAACTAAAAAGATCATGGCCTCTCCCATATATAATTCAAGTAAAGAGACAGATCTAAATCATAAAATGTACATAAAGAAGTCCAATAAACCCTTTGACCCAACAATTTCACTTTTATTTGTTTTTGTTTTTGGCTGCACCATGTGGCTTGTGGGATCTTAGTTCTCTGACCAGGGATTGAACCCGGGCCCTCGGCAGTGAAAGTGTGGAGTCTCAACCACTGGACTGCCAGGGGATTCCTGACAATTTCACTTTTAGAAATCTACTCTAAAGATTACCGCCAACTCTATAACAATGCCTAAACACAAGGTTATTCATTGCAGCACTATTTGTAGCTGCAAAATACTGGAAACTACCTAAATGCCCAAATATAGAAGAATGAAAAAAATATCGAACTGGTATGCCAGCCAGAAAAAAAAAAATACTTTTTTGAATACATAGAACATTACCATCTAAAAATCAAAATTATTCAAAAAGGTACTAAAGGAAAATCACTCCTCTACTTACAACACTTCTGATACCAAATGGGTGTGCTTTTTTCACACCAAGCAATTCTCCAATTCTCTGTGAACCAACTGGGTGTCCCTAAAGTTTAATTCAATTCTGGCACTAATTACTTGGAGCTAGCACAGACCCCACAAGATTGCCCCCCACTTCAGACACCAATCACAAGTAGTGCGCCCCTACGATACCAACAATACCATCTGACTTGGCTACAAAATCAAGGTCCTTAGATCAAACATTCCCATATTGTCTGTATTCTCTTATCTTTCTTCATGACTTGGTATAGATTTCCCAGAGCCATCTCTGTCTTAGAGTCAGACAGATACCAACTCTGATATTTAACTGCTACAGAATGACAGTCTGTAAGTATGCTTTGGGGGTAGAGATTGTTTGGATGGCCTCCAAGGTCTTCTTTAGCTCTGAGATATTATAACTATAAATACTCAGGTCCCAATGTCATTGTCATCCTGGTTCTGAGTTATTATACATAACTCAGTAAGGTTTCTTTGATTCTTTATAAGGCCCTTCCTCCATCTTGGTCCAACATCAAGCCAGACTCCTTCCCCATCCCTCATGCTATCCTAAACGTGACCCTATTGGGAATCCAGTACAGTTCTTGCTTTCTCCAACTCCACTCCCCTTTCTTCTTATGGTTTGACACGGATGGTCTAGGCAGGCCTGGGTCACTGCACCTATCCATTCTATCACTCTCTTGGCAATGGAACTTGGTATCCACTTACCTCAGGAGAGACTTTGGAAGGCTGTAGGATGCAAAGCTGGAGTGCTAAGAAAGGAAGAGGGAGTGAGAAATAGTTCAGTGTGTCCACTTATTAGATGGAGGATCCAATAACAGCCACCCTACCTCTTGCAGATCTAATTCCCTGAGCTTCCTCCCTCTCTCTTATGATGGGGCAGTCCCTGATCCTCCCAAATATGTCAACATGGACACCATAGCATAATGCATTCCCAACCTGACCTGGGCTCTCGCCTGCCTGGTGGCCTCTTATGGTGACTTACCTCCATCCAGTAGTGCCAGGGAGGCCAAGATGAGGAAGGGTACAATCTTACCCCAAAATACATATGTCACACTTCCAAACGGAGCACCCACTAGGAAAGCAAAACAGGCATGGATTCCAGAGATGGGGGGCTGATTCCCAGCCAGCATGACTTGTTCTCCTATACCCAGTGAGCATTTCTTAATGGCCTGCTAGGGGCTGAGCTCCACATGAGGACACGAGGTTTTGAGGATTCAGAGATGAAGAAGACCTACTTCCAAGGGGCTCACTTTCTAGTGGAAGAAATGTGTGTGTGGGTGTGGGGGGACCCAAATAATTAGAACATGGTGAAAAGTAAATGTTCCATCCACAAAATGTTATGTAATCACAGTAGAGTGAGTTCAGGAGGCCACAGGGGCTTTGTCAACTGGGTAATAATACTTGTGGGGAAGAAGCATGTGTGAAGAACACAGAGGTGTCAGAAAAGAGAGTGTGGATAGAGCAGAAATAGAAGAAAGTCCCTGTTACTAGAATAGGAGTATCTGGGAGATGAGAAGAGGTGGGGAAGGTTGGGACCAAATAGCCAAGGGCCCTGTATATCCAGATAAAGCATGTACTTGGCCTTGTGGGCTAGGGAGAAAGACCAGTGTTTTTTGGCAGGGAAGAAACACCAGCTCTGGTCATAGGAAGCTTCTTCGGGCAGAACCTTGGAGGAAGGAGACAACGTGCAGATCAGGCAGGAGGCTGGTGCCTTGTTCCAACTGAGACATGATGAGGTGCTGGCTTTGAGCAAGTGGCTGAGGAGGGTTTAACAGGCTTATTCATTTGGGAGTGAGAGGTGATAAAGGGGACGAGGATGCACCAAAGTGTTAGCCTGGGTGTTTGGGGAGGTGGATACTAACAAAGAGCAGGGCTTTGCTTCCCTCTCCTCACTGTGGTGGTAGAGAGCAGGGAAGAGATTTTTGGTGTTTTCTTCTCAATTAGCTAGAAAATTCCTAGAGGGCAGGAAGCACGTCTGAGGCGTCTGACCTACATCCCCTCTGTGTCAGCATTGTGCTTGGCACACAATACGTACTCAGTAAAAGTCTGTGGCTTGTGGGACTAGTCAGTTAAACCAGACTTTGGATGAACCTCAAAGAAAGCATAAACTTATGGTTTGGAGCTTGGGATTCAATCCCAGAAAATCTGAGTCTGTATCCTTGCTCTGGCATTTCCCGGCCATGTGACCTTGGATGGCTATGAACGTTTCTTATCCTCATCTGTGTAATGGGGATGATCATTCCTCTTTTACAGTGTGGTAGTGAGGAATAAAAGAGATTATGTATATATTTAGCACAGAACCTGACAAAGAGCGTGTTCTCATGTTGAAAGCACTGGCCACGTATGGAAGCAGAGGTAAGGCGGTGGCTACTAACATGCAGATATTCATTCCCTTGAATAGAGTAGGTTTCTGGACCATTCCCAGGCCCTTATGGGCTGTTCAGCTCCCCAAGGGGAAAGAGATTCTGCTTTTCCTGGGCAGAATTTCAGAAGGACTCAAAACATGGTGGGACAGAGAAGGAAGAAAAATGCTGTCTTCCATGACCTTAGAAACACCTGCCTCCTGGGGCTGTCTTCGGAGAGTCTGCTGTGGCTCATCCTCCTGAACCCAGACCTGGGGCCAGTGCCACTTACCTAGCACTCCCAAGGCCAGGCCCCCCAAGGCAATTCCCATGGCCTGCCCTCTCTCACAGTCATCAGTGTAGACACTTGCCAGCATCCCAAGACCTGAAAGGAGAGAGGCAGGTAGAATTAGCCTAGTCTCTGCCTCTCTCACTGAGTCCTTGGTCTTGCCCCTATTATATCTTCAGGGGTCGTCTTAGCTAGAGTTTCAGTTTTGGGGGTTTTATAGAACCTAACCCATAGTATTTTGCAAATACTGCCTCCCACAGGTCCCCCAAATGCCTACCTTGCTCACTCCTTCTGTTCAGAATATCATTAGAAGTGCAAAAGTCTCTGGGAAGGGTAATGCAGAATACCATTGTCCAGTGATCCTGCATTTCACATTATTTTATCATTTCCTAGTACATTTCCCTGAATCCATGGATATGGAGCAGGTCAAGGAAGGGAAAAACCTATGGACACAGAGCACTGCTCTATTCAATGGGGATGCCCAAGGAAGAGTATGAAAGCACTTGGGAGAGAGTGTGGGCTGGGCTCTTATGCCCATTTACTCATGTGTAAAATGTCATAAAATCTCTGCTTCATAGGGTTACATTAAATATTGTATTTGATAGTACTTTGCAAACTGGGATGGTATTACCAACAGTATTAACTTTACTACTTCTATAAAATGGTAAGAGGGGGATAGAGAAAAGACCATAGAGTGGCATTAAATCAAAACCTGGCATACTTCACAGTTTTACCTTGGGCTTGGTCTGACCTGAGCTAGCAGCATCTAAATATCAAAGAAAATTATGTCACGTTTAGAGATTTATAGGCACTACCAGCAACTCTACAATTATCTTGTTTTTAATAAATCGCAATTTCCGCAACTATGCAGAGATACATATCACAATCTATGCAACAATCACAACTATGATGATATTTTCCTTAATTTCTTCATATAAATCTTATAGGGTCTGATGGTAGTAAGAGATGGTGAGAGATGTGTGTGTGTGTGTGTGTGTGTGTGTGTGTATGTGTGTGTGTGTAAGATGTCAGCGTTACCTGCAACAGATGAAAATGAAGATCCAATGCCTTGAAGAGTTCGGGCCACAAAGAGCAGGGTATAGGTACCAGAAAAAGCAAACACTGGGCAAAGAGAATAGCAAGAATGCTCCAGTTAGCAAAAATGCCTTTGATTCCCTGGCCACCAGAAAATGGACTCACGATACTATAGACATGAGCCATTACGCGTATGTTTTAATAAAGCACGATCACTGCTCCCTGTTTTCAGAGTTGTCTTTCTAATCCTTCCCCCTTAATTAGGATTGCATTTTAACTGGCATGAAGACAGAGAAACCAAAGCATAAACTGATTCACCACACAGTGGCTGGAAGGCTGAGTGTCCACATTTCCTGCTTAAAACCCAACATCCTGTCCACTGGAGTCAGGGCTGTGCATGAAACCCAATGCCCTGGGCTGAGAACTGGTCCCTGGACCCTACTTCTGGATCCTCTATATGCAATACCCAGATTTGATCTTTGCCACTGTTGGGTTCCATTGGGTCATCTGGAGTGTGGGACAAAAGCTATGTGTACTTGAAGGACCGTTGGTACTGTGTAGAAAATAATATCTTGTAATCCAATCAGATCCTTCCCCTTATATTGGAGGATCTTTTAGCCAAATCAGATCAGTGAGTATTTATTAAGTAATACTGACCATGCAGCTATGCTGTACTCTGTAGCAGATGTGAGATAAAGAGAATATCCAGTTCATGCCCTTGAAGAGATTCAGTCTACTAGAGACTAACATACACGAAACTGAGAACCAAACAGGAATGTGTTATCAACAACTAAATTATAGGGCAGTGGTAGTAAGGTTGGTGGGTCCAGACATGTCTCATCTCCAATTCCAGGACAACACCACAGAAAGAGAGAAGACTCCCTCCCAAAGTGTCTGAATCGGCATAATCTGAATCCTTTTGCCCATTCATTAGATGTCTTTGGTTGTGTTTATAATCTCCCATTACTTCCCGACATGAGCACACCGTCTCCCAAACATGCAAATGATTGGTCTCTCCTGGGCCAGGCCTCCAATGCTTTCTCCCAGGCTTTCTGATTTCCACTCTGTTCAAAGTCTGCTACCCCTATGTCCTCTGAGAATGGTGTGACCAACTCATCTCTGTTGGACCAGGACCTTTGCGGTTTTAAAATCAAAAGTCTCGCATCCCAGGAAGCCCCTCAATCCCAGGCAAACTAGGATGGTTGATCTCCCTATTTAGGAAGACCAAAGTAATTTTTCACTTTGTGCCCCAACATGGGCCACCATTTAGCTCCTAATTACATTAAGCATGTTTCCCAGCTGGGAGTCCTTCGGGGGAGTGATGGGCATTAGCAACCTCATTTTAGTATTTAAAAACCCTGAAGGAATGCTACATAGGACCCCCTAAACATCAAACGTTTGCTAGAGTTAGGCTAACTCAGTATAGCAACACTAGTTATGGCATGGAAACGATAATCATTATTTAATATATACAGTTCAGTAGTTAAGAAAAGCTTTCAAAACATGAGTTCTTGGACTTCCCTGGTGGCACAGTGGTTAAGAATCTGCCTGCTAATGCAAGGGACATGGGTTCGAGCCCTTGTCCGGGTAGATCCTACATGCTATGGAGAACTAAGCCCGTGTGCCACAACTAATGAGCCTGTGCTCTAGAGCCCACGAGCCACACTACTGAGCCCACGTGCCACAACTACTGAAGCCCGCATACCTAGAGCCCATGCTCCACAAGAGAAGCCACCGCAATGAGAAGCCTGTGCACCGTAAGGAAGAGCAGCCCCCCTCACCACAACTAGTGAAAGCCTGTGCGCAACAACGAAGACCCAACGCAGCCAAAAATAAATAAATTAATTTAAAAATATAATGTTAAAAAAAAAATCAGTTCTTGACAGAGAATCAGGAAAGGACCTTATGCTAAAAAGTTTGGGATCCACTAGGACACTGCATTATCTTATTTTGCAGGGTGTTTGTCATGGCTCCCAGGCAAGCATTAAGAACCCCTGGGTAGACAGAGCCATGTCTTTTCATTCTTTATGTTCCCTCAGTGACTTTTCACCTCAGTGACTTTTCACCATCACCATCAAGGCATCATGTGTGTGTACCATAAAATTTTGTGACATGAACTATGCCTCATGTGATGAAATAGAGCATCTTATTAGTTTTTAATTTACTGTTTGGCATAGGCTGAGCTCCTAGAAGTTCCATAAAGATTTCTAACTTTAATTTCTTCATTTTCTTTGATTCAACTAGAATGTCGCAAGTACGCTGAAGTTCTCAGACAGAACTTCACACATTGAGCTCCTGCACTTTGCACCTTCCAGCCCTGAATGCAACAAATTCCTGTTCAGTATTGGTTGACAGGAGTCAAGTCCTATGCTGGAAGGGAAGAAAATTTGAGAGAGAGGAATAGAAAAAGTAGAAAAGTAACAGAAAGGTAATAAGAAAAACAAGAGGGAGAAGGTATGTTATTCGGAGCAGAGAGGCAGCAGAGGCAGCAGGATGCCTTCCCCTTTATTAAACTCT
This sequence comes from Neophocaena asiaeorientalis asiaeorientalis, assembly GCF_003031525.2. Lineage (NCBI taxonomy): Eukaryota > Metazoa > Chordata > Mammalia > Artiodactyla > Phocoenidae > Neophocaena > Neophocaena asiaeorientalis. The sequence goes on from NW_020174926.1 coordinate 208,117, forward strand.
CCCCCACCACTCCACTTTCATTTTTTTCTTATTTTCTCAGGGTCAATTTCCAGATGTATTTTATTTCACTTACTGTTCTTATTCCATCTTTAGGGAACAGTTATCTGATACTGGGTAGACTATTTGTCTTTCTCTTTCTTGTTTCCTTAGCACATCTATTTTCCAAAGCTATAATCTTTAATGGCCTTCCTTGAAGGGAGTGAACTTTTATGGAATTTTCCAGTTGCTGCTGCCCAATTTAGATTCTTTGTTAGTTGCCCTTTACCTTTACGTATCAAAATACGATGACCTCTTCTCCAAGATGGGAGGTTTGGGGCTTCCCTGGTGGCGCAGTGGTTAAGAATCTGCCTGCCAATGCAGGAGACACGGGTTCCAGCCCCGGTCCAGGAAGATCCCACATGCCACAGAGCAACTAAGCCCGTGCGCCACAACTACTGAGCCTGCGCTCTAGAGCCCGCGAGCCACAGCTACTGAGCCCGTGTGCCGCAACTACTGAAGCCCCCGTGCCTAGAGAGCATGCTCCACAACAAGAGAAGACACCGCAGTGAGAAGCCTGCGCACCGCAACAAGGAGTAGCCCCAGCCCTCCGCAACTAGAGAAAGCCTGCGCGCAGCAACAAAGACCTGACGCAGCCAAAAATAGATAAATAAATTTATTTAAAAAAAAAAAGATGGGAGGTTTGTACTAAACTCATTCAAGGGATTACTGATAGATACACACATACACATTACTGCATACAAATTAAAACAGCCTTCACAATTTTTCCAAGCTGAAGGAAGTGAAGTATCTGTTCTTTTATAGCATGATATACAAATGCCAACTGAGTTGCCTCTGCTGCTCTAGTCCCCATAACGAAAACTGTAAAGCATTTAAATCAGTGTCATAGGTCACTTAGTCAGATGACTAATTAGCTCACTTGACCCTGCTCTCTTCCTGGTAATGCATGTGATAAAATCAAAGTTAATCAATGAAGTGAAGAAAAGAGGTAGCAAATTACTTACTAACTGTGGAGGTAAACATGACAACAAAGCCAGCAAACATGGGAATGTGATATCCAATCCTAAAAGGGAATTAAAAAAAGGTACGATTCCAATAGGTCTCTGTATACTTGCACTATATTTTTTCATGTAATTGGGAACAAAAATGCAGTTATTTGAGTGCATGGCAAAACATGTCTCCGAATGCAGGTACAGAGACGGAATATGACATGTGAATGCATATAAACAAACATGCAAATTTACCTGTTGGCCAGGGCCCAAATTCTCTTTTCCAGAAAAGATAAATAACCTAGTCAGAAGGCATATCTTTCTGAAACATGAGGATAATCCCAAACACAAGCACTAAGAAGCCAGTGCTCTATCCTGCAAGAGGCCTGTCCTATTTCTACCCTTACCCCATTCAAGCCATGTTCCAGGGCACTGAAATAATACCAGTAGTATACTTCTGTTCCCTGGTTCTCTTCTTGGTACTCAATAGTCATTACATCACTAAGAAAATCTGAAGCCCAAGTCATTTTATCAATATCATGCTATCTTTCCCAAACAGCTGACCACCCTGGGGTGCAGACAAGTGAGTTTTCCCTTCTTTATCACCACCTTTATGATACCTCAGCCCATTCTCTTATTTCTGAGCCCCTGAGTACCCTGTGGGGCACTGTACCCCTTGAGATACCTGTTGGTGAGAGGCCCCACGAATGGGTTGACCAGAAGTTGCATCAGAGCCTTGGAAGCAAACAGAAGCCCAACCCATAGGTTCTCTTCCTTTAAGAACTCTGTGCCTTGAAAGCAGTTGTTTTCATGGGCTGGGATGGCTTCGGTGACCAGAGCGGGGACGGTGCCGGGAGTGTCAATTGTCCATGCTATGCCACTGCGTACACTTTCTTCGATAGCCAAGGTGTTGTTTTCAAAGAAGGAGAAGATGGTGGAAAAGGCAGAAGTGAGGGCAGGCTGGGAAGCCGTGGTGGGCCCAGGGTACACAGAAGTGTTGACTTTGAACTCTGTGGCATATAGGTAGGTGGGCACAATGGGCACTGAAAGTTAAGAAGAACAAGTAATGAGGGTTAAGGACAGACTGTCTTCTGACTGCTAGTCAGTTCAGGGACATTACCATGAGGTCCAGACTCATGCTCAGGAAGGCGTCCAAGTAACATGATCTGAAGCCTACTAGAAGACTGTGCCTGCCCGAGTTATCCTGTTAGCTCAAGTACCTGAATTCCAACCATCATATAATTGGTCCTCATTATTCATGGATTCCATATTGGCTAATTCGTCTACTGGCCAATGTTTGTAATCCGAAAAGTCAATGCTCACAAAGCCATCGTGGGTTTTCTCAGACATACATGCAGAGAGTGTGGAAAACAGAGTCACCAGATGCTCACTTTTGCAGCTGAGGTTGAACAAGGTGGGCTCTGCCTTCTTCTTTCACTCTCACACAGAGATGCAGAGCATGGGGCGGGGAAGGGCAGCAAGGTGCAAGAAACTCCAGCTCTGGGGCCAGTTGGGCACAGCCTGAATCCCAGCTCAGCACCTGTTAGTGGGGTCGCCTCAGGCAAGTCACTTAACACCTCTGAAGTTCGTTTTCTCTTTTGTAAAGAAAATACAATCTACCAGGATGTGTTGTTTTTAAGATTTAAGATTATAATCTATATGGTGTACACACACAGACATATGTATGGGGGGGGGCGGGAGGGGCATGTGTGTGTGTGTGTATTTCCCCGAGGAGAAATTATTTAGTATAGACTAAATCCAGTGTTCACAGAAAATTTATAGAGCATAACACCATGAATAATAAGAACTGACTATATTGGATTTATCATTTGTTTCAGGAAGATTCTTGTTTAAAAGCATATATTTTATCCAGAAGGGGAAACCTGCTGGTTCCCATTTATATACCAGCACAACTGAATGTGAAAATGAATAGACTACCAACTAAAAAAGAAGGACTGGGAGGGAAAGAACCACAGGAAAGGTAGGTTTTGATAAGAAGTTGGATATCCATATAAAGTGTGTTATTTTGACAGAGCAGACAAAGGCAACATGGTAAGAAGGTGCTCACAATCCCAGAGGGCATTTGGAGTCATTAGCACCTTAGGAAGAGAGTATGGGGAGGAAGAAAATTATTGCCAGTTCTGGCTCCGGGTCAGTCCCTTTGATTCGGTCAGATGCTCTCTGAACCTCCTTCTCTTTGAACCTCTGGGGTCTTTCAGCAAAGGTTGGCAAGCTTCAGACTCCATTTCCTGCCATTTCTTCTAATCCCCAGCAATCTTTCTTTGTGTTTTCAAGCACAAAAAGAAAAATTCTCCAGTCCATTCACTGCTGAATTCTAACAGGGTATGTGCTGTCCTCTGGGCACCAGAGCAAATTAACCCCCAGCGCCAAGCCCCCCAAACGTACCCACCACAGTGAGCAGCATGTTATCCAGGAGTAGAGCGACAAACACCACCAGCAACACCAGCTTCCGGGACTCTCTCCCCTTCTTCAGCAACCACTGAGGAGCGTCCAGAACCGCCCTGAGCATGGTGAGGGTGCCAGGGGTGGCTCCTCTGCCAGGTTTTTCGGGAGGATCTGGGAGAAATTCTGCCCAGACAAGTGAAACTCACTATTAAAATGAAAAGTACAAAGAGTTGCAAGTGATAGGATGGTCTTTTTGTTTGTTTGTTTGTTTATATTTTATTGAAGGACAGTTAATTTACAATGTTCTGTTGACTTCTGCTGTACAGCACAGTGATTCAGGTACACACATATATATATTCCTTTTCATACTCTTTTCCATTATGGTTTATCACAGGATATTGCATATAGTTCCCTGTGCTATACAGTAGGACCTTGTTGTTTATCCATCCTATATATACTAGTTTGCATCTGCTAACCCCAGACTCCCAGTGATAGGATGGTATCTTAACCTTTTCCATGCCTGTGTCTCTGTTACTCCTTATACATCTGAATAACTCTACCTCATTCACAGAATGCCTTCTAAGGAAGCATTGCTGACCGGCTTTTTATATCTGAAATTCTACCTCACACATTAAGCAAGTTCTACAGAGATCACCTAGCTCTATATTTCTCAAACATCAGACATTTGCCCATCACCTCAGTAGTTTATGTCATATCTGAGGACTACCTGTATTGTTATTTACTTAATCTTTTCCTCTAAATCCACTCTTTTTAAAAACTGAAATACTATCATTTAAAAAGATAACTTTATGTGCCATGCCAAAAAAATAACTGTCTATGTCTATGTACCACCCCAAAATAGCCCATGTGCCACAAGTGTTACCTGTGCTGCCCACTGAGAAACACTGACCTAGACCAAGCCTTTCATCTCACAGATGAGAAATCTGAGATCCAAGAAGCTAGGAGATGTGTCTCAGGTTCCACAATCAGTGTCAAACTAGAAGAAAATCCCAGTTTTTTTTTTAACTTGCAGGAATGTTCCCCACCATCTTCCCTTGCTCTATGGTACTAGAAACACACCTATTCTTTTGTTTAAGCTATAAACCCCTGCTCAGAAAGATGTGCTACTCTGTGTAAGTAAAATACTAACTTTGATGATTCGTTTTCTACTTAGGATTTCATGTCATTAGTCAGCATTAAGTCAGAGTACTTTGTTAAACTTCAGGTAATAACAGTTGCTGGGAAGAATTTCATTTTCTTTTATGTTGTTTCTGTTGTAGTATCAACAATTCCAATCTTATAAAGTTTACAATAGATTACTGTCATGAAACATATCAGGCTCTAAAAAAATGTATACCCTTTGATTTGGAACCTATCGTAAGGAAATAATCAGAAATGCAGCCAAAGATTTATGTGTAAAATTAATAACTGTTGAATTATTTATGTTAGTGATACATTTTAAATGTATCATAAAAATGATACATTTTAATAGTGGAATATAAGTAGCTCTTAAAAACAATGTTTTCAAATAACTTTGATGACTTAGAAAATACTCAATATGTTAAGAAAAAAATGATATTAGATTGTATCTACAGCTTGACCTCAATTATATAAAAAATAAATATATGTGCACCATTTTAAAAGACTAGACTAGAAAGGTACACCCACAAGTGTCAGCTATTATAATCAATGACAAATTATCTTCTTTTTCCTTTTCTGTAATTTTGAGTTATTGTATAATTATTCTATAATTAACTACTTTCATAATACAGAAACTAAATAATTTTAAATGATTACCATTGGGGTTCAATATCAGCCTCAAATGTTGGAAGTATCCTAGCACTGAGCTACTCTGTCGTAAGGCAAGGGCTGGAAGAAGGACACCATCCACACTACAGTTGCAAGTGACCAAGGGGTGCCCATGGAACCAAACTTCCAGATCAGTTTTAACCAGAAAATGCATGAAAATCATTTAAGGCCCTTCATTTCTCTGTATATAAGGAAAAGCTATATCTAAATACAAACTGAGTTAGGATATATAAGAAATGCACACATAAGAATATAAGAAGAGATTAAAAGAAGAGCAATGGAAAACTAAAAGATGTAAAATGGAATAAAATAAGTTCTCTGAGGACAGACCAAAAATATTCAAGCAAATAAAACCAAACCAAAACAACAAACCAAACAAAACCAGGAATCTGTCAACAAATCAGTAGTAAACTTTAAAGGCATAATTCTCTTTTGAGAGACACAAATTACAAGGAAGGATTAAATGTGTCCAGAGAGAAAAACATCTTACCTTAGAGCTCACCTTGTACAAGGTACTCAGTGAGGTATTGGCAGCTGTTAGCAGTTCAGCCGGGACTCTTCTCTGAAAGTGGATGTGCTGATGGATTTATTGCCACCTGTTATCTGGGGATGTCATGTGTACCTTTTGTCCACAAACATTTAATTGGAACCTTAGCTCCCTGCATCACAGGCAGGAAAGCAGCACTGAAGAGGATAAAGAGAGGAGAGAAATTATCCTAAATAAAGATGAACTGGGCTACACCGTTTTTCATTCATGTTTATCTATCATCAAACACATTAACTTTTGTCTGGGTCTGAATACAAACTGGAAGACACAGTGGAACAAGGGTACGGTTCCTCTCGCTTGTTACTTAGTCAAAGAGGCTCCACATACCCAACTGCTTTCGAGAAAGAAACAAATCTTACGACACCTGCAGGACCAAAAACAAAAGAAAAACAAACAAACAAAAAAAATTATGCATATTGTTCTCAAGTATAAAAACCCAACACCTATGGTCTCCGTGGAAGCACAGATTGCGCACTTCCATCTTTATATCCCAATACTAGCTCAAAGCCTGGCACGTGGAAGTCTCCAGTAAATATTTCTTGTATGAATGACTGGATGGATGGTTACATGAGAGAGTATGGCTCATTGTGGAATCTTCGAGTGTCCCTATAGATCTATACTCTTATGACATTAAGAGTCATCAGTCGGGCAAAGAACATAAATAATTTACAAAAGAGCAAATGGAACTGTTCAGCAGAGTAGCAGCGGAGACTTCCTAACTGTGGAATTTGTAGCCCCTCTAATTGTCTTAATTAACTTGGGAACTTTCAAGTTCAGGCTTAAAAAAAAAAAAAAAAAGAAAGAGATTTAAAGGAACCCTGGAAAGAGAAATAGGAAGGAAGCAATAGAAATAGGAGGAGGGGAGCGTATGGCTTTGCTACTGCTGATATAACAAATTACCACAAACTTAATGGCTTATAACAACACAAATGTATTATCTTAGAGTTCTGGAGGTCAGAATTCCAAAATAGGTCTTGTTGGGCTAAAACTCAAGGAGTTGGCAGAGATGTAATTCTTCTGGAGACTCTAGGAGAGAATCTGTTACCTTGCCTTTTCCAGCCTCTAGAGGCCACCTTCATTTCTTGGCTTAGGGTTCCCTTCCACCTTCAAAGTCAGCAACACAGCATTAATTGTCTCTCTCTCTCTCTCTTCCATTTAACTCTCTATCACTCTCTCTCTTAGCCTCTTGTCTCCCTCCTTCACTTAAAAGAACTCATGTGATGACATTGGCTCATCCAGACAATCCAAGATAATCTCCCCATCTCAAGATCCTGAACTCTAGCACATCTGCAAAGGCCCTTTACCATGTAAGGTAACATATTCACAGGTTCCAAGAATATGGTGTGGACATCTTGGAAGGGAGGAAGGGTCATTATTCTGCGTACTGAAGGGAGCATGGCATACGGGCTCCCTTACATTCCTGTTGCCTTGAGCCTCTCTGAAAAGAGGGCATTAGGGCCAAAAGATAGAGGAGCGTATTAATAATAAAGACATTTACAAGATTCTGGGCATAAGGCAGTGTCATGGTGGAGCCCAGATGACACTTCTACCATGATGCCCTCCAGCCTAAGTACAGCTTTGGTACTCTGAGGTCTCAGGGCAGCCACCAGCAAAGCAAAGCTGTGTGTAGAGAGCATTAGCTGCAAAGAGCTTGTGTAGAGCACCTCCACAGGGAAGAACAAACTGTTTTGAGAGACCACCAAACTGCAAATGACCCATATAGTTGGAAAACCATGGTTTAGAGCAGCGGTCCCCAACTTTTTTGGCACCAGGGACCGGTTTCATGGAAGACAATTTTTCTGCTGACAGGGCCGGGTGGGGGAGGGGAGATGGTGCTGGGACGATTCAAGCACATTACATTTATTGTACACTTTATTTCTATTATTATTGCATTGTGATATACAATGAAATAATTATACAACTCACCATAATGCTGACAGAAGGCAGAGTTCAGGTGATAATGCGAGCAGTGGGGAGCGGCTGTAAATACAGATGAAGCTTCACTCACTTGCCTGCTGCTCACCTCCTGCTGCGCAGCCCAGTTCCTAACAGGCCACAGACCGGTACCGGTCTGTGGCCCAGGGGTTGGGGATCCCTGGTTTAGAGGAGCTGAGGGCCTGAGAGACCATGTACTGGCTAAGAATCATCATACTTTGGGCATTAATAGAAATCATAGCACCAATAATAATAGCTATCATTACTGAGCCCCCCACTACATAGCAGACATGTTTCTACTATATGCATATATTATACATTATATATATCTCAGTTAACTGTAACCATGCTAGTATTCACAGGCTGGCCAAGTTTGGAGTGTTCTCGTAAATGCCCATCACTGTTAATAATCACAGTGTTGTCTATCAAACGGAACTGAGGTCTTGGGACTTCCCTGGTGGTCCAGTGGCTGAGACTCTGCGCTCTCAATGCAGGGGGCCCAGGTTCGATCCCTGGTCAGGGAACTAGATCCCGCGTGCCTCAACTAAGAGTTCGCATGCTGCAAATAAAGATCCCACATGCCACCATGAAGATCCTGTGTGCCACAACTAAGACCCAGTGCAGCCAAATAAATAAATAAATATTTTTTAAAAAAGAAATGAGCCCTTATCTTCCTCCTGTTTAATTTTCTAATGTAAAAAATAAATAAATAAATAAGGACTTCCCTGGCGGTCCAATGGTTAAGACTCCATGCTTCCACTTAGGTGGGGGCGGGGGTTCGATCCCTGGTTGGGGAACTAAGATCTTACATGCTGTGCGGCGCAGCCAGAAAAATTTAAAAAAAAAGGCTGCTGTGAATATGGGGAAATGTAAATTCATATACATTATTAGTGTGCAAATAGATACAATTCTTTTAGAAAGCAATTTGGCTTTCTATCTCTTGTCTTTCTTTTTTTTCTTCCCTTTGGAAGAAGTTCTTTTTTTTTTAATTAACATATAGTCAATTTACAATGTTGTGTTAGTTTCAAGAGCAAAGTGATTCAGCTATATATATATGTACATATATATATATATAATTTTTCGGATTATTTTTCATTATAGGTTATTACAAAACATTGTGCTATACAGTAGGTCCCTGTTGTTTACCTGTTTTATATATAGTAGTGCGTATATGTTAATCCCAAACTCCTTATTTATCTCCCCCCCAAATCTCCTGTCTTTCAAGTTATAAAATGCCCATATCTTTTAAACCTAGTAATTTCACTTTGTAGGAATCTAAGAATATAAAGTAAAATATGGGGGGAATATCACAGGTACAAAATTTTTATCAGCAGTGAGGGAAAAACTGGAAACGTTTCTAATGTCCAACTGTAGAAAAGATTTAAGAATATGGTTTTGAAGGACTACCATGTTGCTGTTAAAACAGAGAAAGAAAGATTATTATGGAGGCTATATATCAACCTGGAAAAAATTATATATGTTTATACCTAGATATTACAATGGAAAGTAAAAAGTAGGGTATAAAACTTCATGTAAATTCACAGCGGCATTGTGCACGATTGCCAAAAGGAGGAAGCAACCCAAATGTTCATTGGTGGATGAATAAACAAAATGTGATATTTGCATACAGTAGAATATTATTCAGCCTTAAAAAGGAAGGAAGTTCTGACACATGCTACATGGATAAACCCTGAGGACATTATGCTAAGTTTAATAAGCCAGTCACGAGAAGACAAATATTGACTTCACTTATTTGAGCTAACTAGAGTAGTCAAATTCATAGAATCCGAAAGTAGAAAGGTGGTTTCCAGGGTCTGGAGAGAGGAGGAAGTGAGTTTTTGTTTTGCAAGCTGAAAAACGTCCAGAGATTGGTTGGTTGCTCAACAACGTGTATATTCTTTTTTTTTTTTTTTTTTTTTTTTTTTTTTTTGCGGTACGCGGGCCTCTCCCTGTTGTGGCCTCTCCCGTTGCGGAGCACAGGCTCCGGACGCGCAGGCTCAGCGGCCATGGCTCACGGACCCAGCCGCTCCGCGGCATGTGGGATCTTCCCGGACCGGGGCACGAACCCGTGTCCCCTGCATCGGCAGGCGGACTCTCAACCACTGCGCCACCAGGGAAGCCCCCAACGTGTATATTGTTAATACTACTGAACTGTCACTTAAAATTGGCTAGGGTAATAAATTTTATGTTATGTATATTTTACTACAGTTAATGTTTTAAACTTTATGTGCATTGTCATTATATATCTCTAAAGATTCCATATACATAAGACAAATGCACCTAAGTTATATTAGTGGTTATGCTAAACGGCAAAAATTAGAGGAGATTTTTTATTTATTATCCAAATTATAGCGGAAAAATTTTGAAATAAAAAGTCACCAGTAAAAGTAAGAGCTTAGTCTGTGTGTAATTAGACTGGTAGACTCTGAGCCCCCAGGACTAATGATTTCTAGCCAGAGCAGCCTGGTGAGAACAGTCTAGAACTGAAATGGAACTTAGAGGCTCTTTGACAGTGGTTCTGTTATCACTCCAATTAAAGTGGCTGGAACACAGCATCCTCAGACAGATAGCTTTTTTCTGAAGACCAAATAACACGTGTAACCTAACTACACTTACATTTGGCTGCGGCTGACGTGGCCTGCCAGAGTAGATGGTCCTGTGACTCTGACATGGAGGGTGCTTTTGTTTCTCCTTGTTTCCTCTTTCTCTTGCTGTACAAATATTTAACCATCAGTTCAGACTTCCTCTTATATCAAGAATATGTCAGCATTCCAGCCTCAGGCTGGAGAGGTTTGGTTCCTGTCACAGGCTTCTGAATAGAAGGCCAGGGGATTTCTACTTTATGGCTGTCGTCTACATGGCACTGTGGGCCCTGTAAGAGGGATCTGTGTCTAAAAACCTGGGAACTGCTGTGTCTCGTAAACTGAGGAAAGAGCTTGTTTCAGATAAAGGGAAACAAGGTGCTTTAAAAAACAAACTCAAAATGAGCTGGAACTTCATTGAATGTATTGTAGAGCAGCGGTCCCCAACCTTTTTGGCACCAGGGACTGGTTTCATGGGAGACAATTTTTCCATGGACCAGGGGTGGGGTGGGAGGGGATGGTTCAGGCCGTAATGCCAGTGATGGGGAGCGATGGGGAGCCGCAGATGAAGCTTCGCTCGCTTGCCCGCCGCTCCTGCTTTGTGGCTCGGCTCCTAACAGGCCGCAGACCGGTACCAGTCCACAGCCCAGCGGTTGGGGACCCCTATTGTAGAGAACTGGTGGCAAACTCAGCAATAAGTAAGTAGACTGGAGATGGGGTACCAGCATCCTTTTACCTCCCCACCGGCAAACCAGCATCTTTTTACCCTCAGGGATCTTGAGGAAATATAGACTTGCTTATGGAGGCAGCAGACTCAGAAACTTTTAAAGCCAAAGAAGATACAGAATCTGCCCCTGAGAAGCCAGCTTCCTTATCCCTAGAGCCAGGTCCCTTCAAACTCAGTCTGGATTTCCTTTGGCTAGGGCCACCGAGGGGAGCCTGCAGCTGTCCCATTACAATGTAGAACTTGGTAGAAGGATGCCCATGGCGGGTAGGACTTGCCCATGGGGGACTCTTCTGGCGTGGTTTCTCACCTGCTACCTCAGTCTTTTTCTTTGATTCTTCAGTACGGACCTAAGCCTCATGTCCACATGCCTGGCTATCTGGAACTCTCTACCTACTATCAACACTCCTTCATCTTTTCTTCCCTTGTGAGGACTCTCCTTTCTAATTCTTTACTGCCTCTCATTATGTCATTTCAAAATCCTCCCGTAACTATCAAGTTTCAGCCTGGCCATCTTCCCCTGATCATCAGAGGGTACCATCTCTGCCTAGTTTGACTCAAGCCTGCTCTGCTCAGGACACACAGCCTCAGCTACATTTACCAGTCAGCATCCCCACCTCCTTTCCTTTAGTGCCAATTGCAACTATGCAGGGGGGACAAAAGGATTATTATGGGATCATAATCATCTGTGTGCAATTTTTGAAACTTGTAAAGGACAATAGAATTTAAAGACTCTTTCATTCAATAAATAAAAATAGGGACTTCCCTGGTGGTCTAGTGGTTAAGACTCCAGGCTTCCAGTGCAAGGGGCCCAGGTTTGATCCCTGGTCAGGGAACTAGATCCCAGTTGCCACAACGAAAAGCTCCCATGCCGGAACTAAAGATCCCACATGCCGCAATGAAGATCCCACCTGCTGCAACTAAGAGACCCCACGCAGCCAAATAAAGAAATAAATATTTTTTAAAAAGAAAGAAGGAGGGCTTCCCTGGTGGCGCAGTGGTTGAGAGTCCGCCTGCCGATTCAGGGGACATGGGTTCATGACCCGGTCCGGGAAGATCCCACATGCCGCGGAGCGACTGGGCCCGTGAGCCATGGCCGCTGAGCTTGCGCGTCCGGAGCCTGTGCTCCGCAATGGGAGAGGCCACAACAGTGAGAGGCCCCTGTACCACAAAAAAAAAAAAAAGAAAGAAGGAAGGAAGGGAGGGAGGGAGAGGGAAAGAAAGAAGGAAAGGAAGGAAGGAAGGAAGGAAGGAAGAGAAAAGAAAGAAAAGAAAATGTTAAAAAAAAAAAAAGAGAACTCCAAACAAAACAAACAAAAAGAACAAGGCTGGCCAAGAGCCAGATGCAGAGATATAATATTTTATGACACTTGTGACATTTTTCCTTGAATTAGAGTTATCTGCTCCTAGACTGTAAGCTACTCAAGAACAGGTTTTTATCTTAGTTATCTTTGTATTCCACACAGCACCTGGCATCTTGCCCAGCAGAGATGCTCTGTAACTATTTGTCATTGTTATTGATGATGATAATGAACATTCTTGCCTCTCTAAGCATTAAGACTGGCTGAGGTATTGGAAGCCCCCCGGAAGGAGACTTGTACTTTCCCAGAGCCTCAGTGCTTAAGAATGGGAATAAAGAAATTCAAACTTCCATTAGAAATTCAGCTCCCAAACCTACCCATCCCTGACTGTGTGAGCAGATTTCCACAGGCAGGACTGAGAGTTTTAAAATCTACCACTAACCCTTAGAATCTTAGCCTCAGTCATGGCTTCTTATTAACTTTAATTAATAGACTAGAATTGGAAAATCTACCATCCCACAAACCATTCATCAGACAGCCTGTGGAAATGTCCATGACTTTAGTGGGATATGAAAGGCCAATGGTAAATTCTCATAGGAACAAAGGCCATGTTTTCTATAAATATCTTTCTATAAATACCAGGAAGCAGAGAAGAAGCACCTGAATTAGCAGGGTTTGGGTCCTGGTTCTGCCATTTACTAGTTGTGAGACTTTGGAGAAACCACCTAATTTTTCTGTGCCTCAACTTATAGAGTTTTAGTTAACTTTGCTAATTTATAGAGTTCCTGTGAGGATTTAGTGAGAAAATTAACGACAAGCACTTAGAAGAACGCCTGTAACATCATAGCGCATAATATTAGATCCTATGCACTTATCAGAAAAACAGTAACACATTGACTCTGCTCTGACTGAATTCCTCTAATTGTTGGGGAAATATCCAAACACTAAGTTCCCTAAAATAAATTCTTCTTCAAAATGTACTATCCACCATGAACTGCTTCAGAGCTGTTACGTCTCGCTAACCATGAGAATTTACACGTCTTGCTTAAGAAACACATAGGACATGCAATATTGCTCCTCTAATCCAAATTGGCCCCCAATTCTGTCTAACCAAAAAGATCTGCCTTCCTGTGGAGACTAATCTGACCTCGGTAAATCCTAGCTGACCTTTCTCTTACCAGTTAGACAATGTAGCATGTCATCCATGCTGTTTTACATATTCTCTCTGTCAAATCATATGTGTTAATCTTGTCTCTACAATTTAGCCTTTAGCTCCTTAGCAACATACTTTACAGTAATGTCACCTTTGCTTTAAAGATGTGACACAGGCCCAGAGACACTGTCTGCCTGAAGACACAGAGCTCGGCCCAATGTACTTACTACTTGAGAGCAAGAACATGCCCTCTAGTTCTTCTGAGGTTTTCCAGTGCCTAGCACGATGCTGAGTGCATTATCAGTGCTCATTCAATATGCATTTCTTTTTTTTTTTTAATTTATTTTCGGCTGTGTTGGGTCTTCATTGCTGCTCACAGGCTTTCCCTAGTTGTGGCAAGCGGGGGCTACTCTTTGTTGCGGTGCGCGGGCTTCTCACTGAGGTGGCTTCTCTTGTGGAGCATGGGCGCTAGGCCTGTGGACTTCAGTAGTTGCAGCACGCGGGCTCAGGAGTTGCAGCACGCAGGCTCTAGGGCACCAGGGCTTCAGTAGTTGTGGTGCGCGGGCTCAGTAGTTGTGGCTCGTGGGCTCTAGAGCACAGGCTTAGTAGTTGTGGTGCACAGGCTTAGTTGCTCTGTGGCATGTGGAATCTTCCCGGACCAGGGCTTGAACCCATGTCCCCTGAGTTGGCAGGCGGATTCTTAACCACTGCGCCGCCAGGGAAGTCCCAATATGTATTTCTTGATAAAAAATGTCATTCAAGCTTTCACTGCATCTTCCCAATGTGTACATCCTAAGTAAGCAAGGAAATAAAAGGCCCTTTTCTGGCAATGGTCTGACTGATGTTGAGACAGTACAGGCACATTGCCGTGACACGTTAAGGAAAAGTGGAAATGATCCAAATTAGAATAAATCCTTAGAACTTTTCCTGAGAATCCCAGATGTTCCAAGTCCAGCTTGTCCCCAGGTCATCTTTGCAACTAAAGAGGGGCCTTCAGACACCAGGTCAGAGCTCAGGTCTTGGATTCTCATTTCAGATCATCAGAAGCCCCCACCTGTCTTCAAAATAATTTGGTCTTCTAAAGTTCCCCTACGTGGGGATAGAACAGCCCATCTGTAAGTAGCCTGCGTCAGAGAGAATCTTCCAGACTTATCCTAATGTGTACACAGGTGACAGAACCAGAACTGGGCAGCTAAGGAGGCTATGGAGCAAAAAAAAGCATGGTCTCGGGCTTCCCTGGTGGCGCAGTGGTTGAGAGCCCGCCTGCCGATGCAGGGGACATGGGTTCGTGCCCCGGTCCGGGAAGATCCCACATGCCGCGTAGCGGCTGGGTCCATGAGCCATGGCCGCTGAGCCTGCGCGTCCGGAGCCTGTGCTCATAGGTAGGTTCGATTGTCTTCCTAGTCCTGCTACTGCCTTGCTTCTGGAACTTGGGAAATCACTTTACTTCCCAGAGCTTCGGTTCCCTCATTTGTAAATTAGAGAGTTAGGTCTAGTTGGTTCCCAAGGTCTATTCCAAGTCTAACAATCATAAACTAGTCTTAGAGGTAAAACAAAGAGTTCTCATTAAATGTTGACTCTGTGTCATCCTTCACTACTTTCTTTGCCGCAAATCCTTCCAGGTCTCTGCAATACAGAACTTTTCATTTGCCTGACCACATGCTTACTTTACCACTAGTTGAAACTGCTGTCTGTTAAAAAGAAAACTGTAACGTTTTAAACAGAAGTACCTTAATATTCCTAATTTTATTTCTGACTAAAAAGTGTAATGTAGGATCATACCGATAAAATGACAAATATAAAGAATGCAAAACATCCCATAACTCAGAGGTAGATACTGGTAACATCTATATATGTTTCTGTCCAATAATTTCTCTAAGGGTATATGTATACCTATAGATAATAGAGATTATACTGTGTATGAGAATTTCTACTCAATACTGTATTGTGAAATTTTTTTCCATGTTTGAGATATTTTTCTGTCTGTCCTAAAGTCTGAGTAATATTTCAACAAATAAATGCATCAGCATTTATCCAACTGATTCATTTTGTCTGGAACATTTGGGATGAGAAAGGGCTATCTTGATCTGGCAACAAAAGAAAGTCTTTGACAAAGGGCACCCGGAGTTTCAAGACACTTTTTCCCACTACCAGAGAATGATACAGCCAGCACCTGGTAAGGGAACTTCCAGCCATTGGCCTCTTCTTGGGTTTATATGCTTAAACATTGCACTGTTCACACTTAAGCAGTCATGTTCTGATCATAGGGGGCCCTCTGCTGTCCCCTTTCTTTCCACAACACATTAGTGACCCTAGTGACAATGAAAGTAACATGAAATAGAACAAGAGATCTCAGTTTTCAGGAGGTCAAAGTACAGTTTCCAGCCTATGAAGCTCACTCTGCATCTGATGGTCAGAATTAGAAAATACCCAACAAAGAAAGAGAAATATATATATATATATATATATATATATATATATATGAATTAATTAGCTCGCTCTCCCATCTCATGCTGAAATTTTTATGTTGATTATCTTACACTGGTTTATGCCTTGTTACATGGAAATGTACAGACCTAGTGATTTGATTTGCTGTGGTTTGTCTTCATAATGTTTTCCTTGATGAGGATTTTCCAGCAAATGAAGAAAGACACACATTATATGGGAAAAATTGGGTCACTGGCATGAGCTTTTCTTCCCCTGCCCTTCTATAATTTTCTTCCTCTTAATCATTTGTGAAAAAGAGTAAGTGTTTGCATTTCTGTTTGCACTGTTGGTTTCTGGAAGCCTTCTTTTATATTCTTGAGAACTATGGCAAGAAATCTTCCCAAATGACATATGGAGACTCAGAGACAAAAGGAATTGGGGATTGACTCCGGGTCACACTGTGCTTATGTGGACAGTCAACACTGAGACTGGGGCTGGTGACTCTGAGTCTCATGTTCCAACCACATTCCCTGCTGCTGAGGCCAGCTGGTCTTGCATTCTTTGGGATAAAATAAGGATAGGATTTCAACAAATAATAAGAGGACAGTAACCGGTACACAAACTGATAGGGTGAGTGTTCCTTAGGAAAAACTCTCCATATAGAAGTATAAAATTAGTGGAGAACTGTTCATCCTTAGGAAAGGAGAACCCCATTTGCATTCATCTACTAGATATTCATTATGTATTATGTGCAAGTTACCTTGCTAAGTACTATAGACAGAAGACACAAGATAATTATAAGATATAGTCCCTGTTACTTCCCTGTTAGAGTAGTGGTTAGGAATCTGCCTGCCAATGCAGGGGACACAGGTTCGAGCCCTGGTCCAAGAAGATCCCACATGCCACAGAGCAACTAAGCCCATGTGCCACAACTACTGAGCCTGCGTTCTAGAGCCTGCATGCCGCAACCACTGAGCCCACACACCGCAACTACTGAAGCCCACGCACCTAGAGCCCGTGCTCCGCAGCCAAAGAAGCCACTGCAATGAGAAGCCCGTGCACCACAATGAGGAGTAGCCCCCGCTCGCCGCAACTATAGAAAGCCCATGCGCAGCAACAAAGATGCAACACAGCCAAAAAAAAAAAAAAAAAAAAAATAATGCCTGCTTAATACAATCTAGTCAGGTAGCTATGCCATTTATAAAGCTCTTAGAAAAGAGCCTGACACATAGTAATTAATATGTACATGATTGATCAAAGTATACAATAACAATGCTAGTTAAAACCTATTTAGCCCTTGCTATTTGCCAAACACTTTGCAGTAATCTCTTTTAATGCTTATAACAAGCTTATAAAGAAGGTAGTATTATGATCCTCAGTTTGCAAATGTGACCTAGAGACAACAAACAAATAAATTTTTATTCCAGATCATAGAACTAAGAAAACCAGAACTTCAACTAAGTTGTCTGGCTCCAGAGCCTCTTAAACATAATACTGTATTCTACCCCCTCCCCCAGGTGATGCTTTCTGTGTAAGTGTATGAGACTGGACATTTAACATTCTAGAACAAAAAATTAGGCACCCTCCCACCACAAAGCCCCGCAATATCAATTATATATATCACTGCACCGTCTTCTGATTATTAGCAGTGTACAAAAGTGTTGCAATTGGTCTATATCTGTTTTAGCTCTTTTCACTCTCTATTATTTTATATAAATAGTTCCATACACTTAAATTCCACTAGCTTATACATCATATGCATGCCAGTAGCCATTAAATATAGAATCCTTGTCTAGTTCATTATTGCTAGATATTTAGGTTGCTACTTCATTTTCACTATGATGAATAACCATATTGCCATAACAAGCTATAAACATATTCCTTTGGTTAATAAGCCCATTATTGAGATTGCTCAAACAAATTACTGGATCAAACACTATGAACAGTGTTGTGATCCCCGACCCACAGCAGGTTGCTCTCCAGAAGGACTGGCCAGTTTACAAAGCCAGGAGAAACGTGTTGGTGCATCCCTTAGTCCCTAATCCTGCCAGTGCTTAAAAAAAGAATCACTGGGTTAGTTTTGCTAATTCAACAAATACAGTAGAACCTCACACTGTTCCAGTTTGAATTTCTTCATTATTAGGGAAACTGTTCCATAATTTCCTACCTATATTTTTCTATGTGTAGAATATTTGTTTTACCCTTTGTCTTTCTTATAAATTAAGGAAATACTTTTTTTAAAACCATGAGGAACAGTGTATAAATATTAATCCTCTAAATAACTGAGAAATTCTCATATTCAGTTTCACTTGATTAATAGCTTTGAATTACCTCAACTGTATACAGATACCATCATAGGACCCTAAGACACTATAAAATAACAGTAATTTTCTAAAAAGTTGGAGATGGTGCCAAGTAATAGTAGATATCTGACGGTACCATATAGAAATATGATTCTAGAAATGGAAATACCACTTTTCTAATTACTCAATGATGCTCAGCTATTTTGTTTTCTTTAAGTTTCAGGCTCCTGTGAGAATCTGACAAAAACCTACGGGTCATCTCCATAAAAGATACCCATATGCATACATTTTGCACAAGGTCTCATAGATTTCCATGGGTCCCCAGATAATGATTCCCGTTACAGCAGTGTTATCTCTATCATTTTTTTCTTCAAAATATTTCTCCTAACTACCCTCTTCTCTACATCCCATTGCTGATCCCCTTGGACTGTATCTGGTTTACAGAGAGGAACGGCACGAGAAAAAAATATAAATGGACACTTACCGTTGCTCTCATTACAGTGATGAGATCCGTGATGGAGTTAAGGCCAGCGTGCTGTGGAGGTGTGCTGGAGGAGAGCCATCACTCTACTTCGAGTCATCACTGCTTACCCCAGACAATTACAACGCTTCCTAATTGGTTGCAATCTCTCCTTTGCCTTCTGCCCCAATTCAATTTTTTTTTCTTTTTTTTTTTTTTGCGGTACGCGGGCCTCTCACTGCTGTGGCCTCTCCCGTTGCGGAGCACAGGCTCCGGACGCGCAGGCTCGGCGGCCACGGCTCACGGGCCCAGCCGCTCCGCGGCACGTGGGATCTTCCCAGACCAGGGCACGAACCCGTGTCCCCTGCATTGGCAGGCGGACCCTCAACCTCTGCACTACCAGGGAAGCCCCCCAATTCACTTTTTGCTTAGTAGAACAAGTTGTCTTTTTAAAGCCTAACCAGATCACATTATCCCTTCGTAAAATTCTCTAATCACACTAAGAATAAAATTCAACCCCCTAGCCACAGCTTCCAAGGCTCTATCTGACCTGGCCCAGTCCTTCTCCTATTGTCCTCTGCTAAGCTGAATCCATCCTAGTCCCGCTTTCCTTTCGCCTCAGGACTTTTCCACTTTTCTCTCTACCTGAATCACGTCTCCTGGAGCTTCCATGACTTTCTTTCACTCTTCATTTAGATCTCAGATGGCTGAGAGGTGCATTCCCTGACCACACTATCTAAAATCTTCTCTCCACCCTGATCATTCTTGTACCGTTCACTCTGTTTTATAATTTTTCATCCAATTTGTCACTACCAGGCACTTTATTAATAAACCATTTGTTTTCTGACTTTTCCACTTTTATAAGTGCCATGAGGACAAGGACTTTGTTTAGGTATTGGTGTATATCTAGGACTCACAACAGTACCCAGTGAACACAATAAGTTGCTCCAATATTTATTGAATAAATGTTGGGACTAATACTTTGTTTATGCACTACAGACCATAACTGATTCCTGCTCACAGAGTAAAAAGTTAAAGAAAACTTTTTTTTGCTGTACACGGGCCTCTCACTGTTGTGGCCTCTCCCGTTGCGGAGCACAGGCTCCGGACGCGCAGGCCCAGCGGCCATGGCTCACGGGCCCAGCCGCTCCGTGGCATGTGGGATCGTCCTGGACCGGGGCACGAACCCTCATCCCCTAGCATCGGCAGGCGGACCCCCAACCACTGCGCTACCAGGGAAGCCCCAAAGAAAACTTTTTAAAAAGTAAAAATCTTGAACTACTCCTAAAATAAAAGGATAAAAGGTGTAGTGATAGTTAACAGTCTGGTATATCTGAAACTTACCTACTATTGGAAAAATTAGCATGAGAAGGCCAGATCTGAAATTTTTATAAAAAAGAAAGCTATCATACATTGTATTTGAAAAAAAAAATCAGTGCAAACACATATTAAAGGATTAAAACTACATAAAAAGGTTATTAGGTTAAAAGTAGAATTCACTCTCATATTCATATTCATACATATATATATATACTTAAAATGTATACAAATTAATCTATTCTACATACTATTTTGTAATTGCTTTTAAATTGCTTTTTTTAAATTGCAATTCCTTTAGAAAACTTATCTTGGAGAATTTTTAAAATTACATCACTTAAGGCTAAACTAATTCTTCAAAGGTTGAGGAATACATTTGACTAGATAGGCCATAACTTATGAATAAGCATTTAATTTAGATTATTTCTACAGTTTTTCTATTTCAAAAATGTTTCAATAAATATCTCTGTATATATACATGTATAAATACAGATTAATATAGATCATATATATTATATATAATAATATATAATGTGATATCTAATGTATCATACATAATTGAACATATTTGTCAGATATACACATATATGTATACATGTAATTTTCCTGAGGATAAAGCAAGTTCCTAGGAATAAAATATTTGAATCTGATACCATCAAATTGCTCTTCTAGACACCAATTATGCTTTTAGCAATAAAATTTGAAAATTCTTGTTTTCTTATACTCTTGACAACTTTTTTTGGGGGGTGGTGAAGTAGAAAAGGATAGCTTTATTGCTTTACCAGGCAAAGGAGGACAGAGTAGGCTCCTGCCTCGAAAAACTACGTGTCCGTATTCTTGACAACTTTGGACATTAGTTAAAAATTATAGCCAATCCCATGAATTAAAACAAAATGGCACCTCATATTATTTTGCCTTTTTTTTTAATTATAAGACATACTAAATAATGCTAAATCTCAGTCAAAATTAAGGAGTACTTGCTTCAGTGGTTTGGTTCAAAAGGGCTATGGGTATATATAACAAAGGGCATGGAGATGAGATGCCCCTAAAGTAGAGTTTAAATAACTAAGTAATGATCACTTCATTTGTAATATGACACCATCATATACAGTTCAACCCCTACAATTTTCACCTATGTAAGAAAGCTTATTGTTTTCCATTAAGCATATATCTTCCCATTATATCACAATGGTCTTCTAATGGCCAAATAAAATGGATACGTGTAGTACTCCTATTACTTCCCTTCTCGTCAGTTTTTGGCATTAACAGTACAGTAATCCCTCTTTAAGATTTTCTCTTCTTTTTGCTTCTAGAACGTGTGCTCTGCGTTCTCTCCAACTCTAGTATCACTCCAAGTTTGATTTGATTACAAGATACTCTTCCTTGGTACATCCCCTCACCTTAGTGATCTCTTAAAAGTTGGCCTTTAGTATTTTCCACAATACATCACACACTCTCTGGCTTATCTCTTCTATTTTCATATCACTAACATGGTGATAAGTTATAAATTTTGATCTTGATTTGGCCCAGATAGCTTCTCCTGGGATAGTTACCTATTTAGTTGAATAGAAATCTCATTCTGAATATTCCACAGGAAATTTAACACATCCCCAGACAATTAGCTTTTCTCTTTTCCTCCTCTACCACCAGCAAAATTCCTCACTTCCTTCTCTGTGTTCTACCCGGTAAACAACAACACAATCAACCAATCACTCAGGACCCAAGCCTGGATTGACACCTTCCACAAGCGGCTAATCATTTTTGCATCGGTTCTATCCCGCAAATAGTTTTCAAACACATCCCACTTTGTCTTTCACACTACTACCACCACCCTAAAACAGTCCAATATATGTTTTTTGAATGGACACATGAGTGAATGTATTGGAAAGGAAGATGATAAAGTGAGAGAAATGATGGCACACGGTTCCCCATGTTAATATCCACTAGAAGAGGTTTTAGATTCTGTCTTTCAAAGTGTTTTTTTTAGAACTTGAGTTCTCTTCATTCAATGTCATGAAATGCCGTTGAAGTTTTCTTGTACGAAGTTGCCTTCCTTCCCTCTCCCTCCTTTCTTCTTCTTCCTTAACTCTTGCCTTTCTCTGGATACCTCTCCCTGGCCCGGCGTCCTTCTCCCAGCACGCTGGTCAGCTCCTCTCGCGGAGGGCTCGGGTTTAGCCCCGCCTACCCGGAGCCCAAGTCATGAGGCCGCGGGTCGGGTGCAGCTCAGTGGGCGGGGACTCCTCAGCGCGCATGGGCGGAGCGGGGCGCGGGCTGCACCAGCTATATCTGCGCCTGCGCGGCGCCGCTGCTGGGCCAGTCGGGACGGAGGAGACAAGATGGCGCTGCGAGCGATGCGGGGCATCGTGAACGGGGGCGCGCCTGAGCTTCCCGTATCCACCAGTGGGCCCGTGGTGGGGTCTCGAGAACAGGTGCTGGCAATTAGCCGGAACTACCTCTCCCAGCCTCGTCTCAGTGAGTATCAGAGAGTAAGACGAATCCTGTCTTTGCTCTTAGCCCAGCCCCTTGCTCCCACTCACCTGCTTAGCCAGAGGGGTGGGATGGGGGGGTTGTTTTTCCCTCTCGCGTTCCCCTACTCCGACGTCTCTCTCTAGTACGCGATTTGAGTGTACCTTTATTTCCGTGCCAGGGGTGGGCTAAGGGGAAGAGCAGCAACGGGAACTTTTTCCTGGGTTGGTGGTCTCCTGGCTATTGCCCCACCGGTGCTCTCCAGTTTCCCGAGGCTGGAACATGCTCAGGCGCTTGCTTCCTGTCTCTGAGCGAAGGCCACTTCTTGCCACTCTTATCCTAATCTTCTGCTGACCTCATTCGGATCTGCAGGGGTCGAGGGAACCGCCCCTCCCCTTCCCCCTGCCTCGGGTGTGGACCTCAGGGCAGGTCCTGAGATCCTGCCGAGGGGGACGGTGTTGTGTCATCGCTGACGTGCTCAGGCCTTTCGTGGATGGAGGTCAGGCCCACAGCCAGAGGGAAATGTTGTTCAGTGGAGAAGCTGCTCCGCAGGAGGACACCTAGATATCAGAGAAAGCTAGAGCTGAAAAGTACCCTGCGGGTCATCTAGCCTAACCCTCTCATTTTACAGTGAGAAGCCTAAGGTTCTGAAAGGAACAGGGCTTGCCAGGCTTTAGACCCCTAATTACTGGCAGAGCAGGAAAATTCCAGGTTTCTTAATTCTTGCTGGACCTTTTCCTGCCATTAACTTGATTGCAAGGCTATCTTGGAGAAGACAAGAAGCTTTGCCCATATTATTTATCAAGTATGCAAAGCATATGCATAAGCATGTTTAAGTGTTGTGATTGTAAAAAGACCTTAATAAACCAGGCTTAAGTGGACTGTTCAGCAGTTTCGAAAGAAATGGTTCTTGATGACTAAACAATAAAATTGTGTAGCATCAGACCTCTTCACAGTTTCCTTAGGAACCGGGGATGAGCACTGGAAGTAGACTCTAAAACTTAGGAAAGCACCTGATGTTTTCCAACGTGGTGAGACTGTATTTGCACCGGTTAATTGCCACAGTACCTCTTTGTGGGTGGCTCATTGGTTAACAAGAATTTCAGATGAAGGGTTTCAGTCTGAGCGCTCTCCTGCCTGACTAATCCCATCCTCATCAGTCAGTGGGTCAGGTCCTGTGGCAGCACTGCAGTGTAAGGAAGAAAGAAAAGACTTGATTCTATGGTTTGCAGAGATGTGGTTTTTTTTTTTTAATTGAAATATAGTTGATTTATAACGTTGTGTTAGTTTCAGGTGTACCGCAAAGTGATTCAGTTATATATATTATATATGTATTATATTCTTTTTTAGATTCTTACCCATTAGAGGTTATTACAAGGTATTGAGTATAGTTCCCTGTGCTATACAGTAGTTCCCTGTTGGTTATCTGTTTTATGTATAGTAGTGTATATATTTTAATCCCAAACTCCTAATTTATTCCCCCCCATGTGCTTTCTATAATGGGAATTATTTGCGTTAGAGAGTGCTTGTTGAGAGTTTACATGCTGAATGTTTCAAGAAATTGACAGATGTTGCATTCTTATGACAATACATTTGTGCCTAACAGTTAAAAATACTCTTTTATGAATTGCATTTGTATGCTTTGCTGTTCTTTGGGTAGAACAGATAGACATTAGTGGTGCTTCTAGGAAAAGATTATAAGGGGCAGTAGTCATTTTTCCGTATAATTATTCACTCAATCTCAACTCAGAGTATCAACTGAAATAATAACATAGTTTAAAGAGTACTCCATGATTGAGGTTGTAAACCCTTAAGGGAGATGAGTATGATTTCTCAACATTCTGTGTGTGCTTAGCCAGTGACTGAAGAACTTCTCCAGATGAGATTCCTCCTGACAACATTGTTGCGACATAATGCTTAAAACTGAAACTTCAGGGTTCAGGAATCCTTTTTGTATCCTCAGTGCCTAGCACAGTGTTGGCACATAGAAACATTGTGTTTTGTAATTGTATAACTTGCATTTAAACCCCTTGTTCTGATAGTTTAGTATATGGATCTTTAATGTGGATGGAACCAGAGTAGGGAGTTGGGGTACTTAGTTTGAGTTTCACTTCTGTGTCTGGGTTATTCTAAAAAGCACAAATGATATCATATTTAGGCTAACAGCTAACTGCATTTGAATGTCATCTTTTTCCTATATTGCCACATTCTTGATTCTAGTTAACACTTTTAATTGCTTCTGAATAAATATTAACTTCTTAATTTTTCTGATTAAAGATCGATGTTAACATCCTAGGTAAAAAGTTATAGTTATTTAATGTGTGCTTTTTGAACAAAGTTATGGAATATTGGCAGTTCCACTGTACAAATTGGATCCTGGTTTTAAAAAATTTCAGGATTCTGAGGCCGTTAACAAGAGATGGAAAATGAGATATGCAGGCTTGAAATAATCTTGAGCACATTAGTTGAATTTCTAAGGTCACAATGAAAGAAAACTTGATTTCCTTTTAAACTTTGAGCAAGGTTCAATAATATACGAAGAGCTGTTGGATGTTAAACGTTTTGGATTAGATAATCTCCTTTGTTCTTGAGATCCTAGATCAACTAATCTTAGTTTCTTAATGTCATAAAGCATAGTTAGCCTCAGTGAAAAGTCCAGTAAAGGAATGGTCGGCCTGCCTTTTTCCAGAACCTCTCCCTCCTTGCCCACTACAAAGTGTGGGTCTTTACTTTTCTTGCACAATAGAAGATGATTGTTCCGATTTTGTTTTGCTAATAAGGTGCAGGCTGAGGGACTAGATCTCTTATTGTGCGATGACTGTCGAATTTTCTCTTTGAAAGTTTCACAATCATTAAGTAGTGTTCTGTTGAACAATCTCATATCCTATAGGAGGAAGAGGATGTCATCTAACAAAATATGTGCTTCTTAAAATCTTTGTAGATTTTGGGTTTTAAATGTTACTCCATAAATATTTATTGTCTTCATAAATATTCAGGATCAAAGATGTAAACATGTGTCTGCTGTGTTTTCAGAAGTTCTGATCATCCCCTGCAGACCCAAGTTCTTCTTCATTTGAAATTTTCAAGAGAAGAGTGGTCATTATTGTTTCGAAACAGAAATATTTATGTAATTTGTGAATGGGTATTGACTTTTTGAAGAGCAGCTTTATGTCTTTGGCAGCTTTAATCTAAATGGTTGTCTCTGCTTTGGACTGTTAATACTAATGGTGAGAAAAGCTGGGTAAATATTGTTGAGAGATAAAAGGTGGTATTTGATATTATTTTCTCTTCTTGTTCCCCCCCAGTAGTTTTACTATTGTGGAAAGGAGCTATAGTTTGTATATAAACTGTTTTCTACTCCCTATTTGTAGTCCAAGTGCTAGGAACTGTGTTATCTCCATATATTTAAGTTATACTGGAGACTAAGGGTCATAGAGTATAAACTTAGAATTGGTGGTGGGGGGGCCACAAACAAACAAAAATAATTTTAATCCTGGCTCTTCCATTTAGTAGCAGATTTCTCATAGATGTAGTTTAAGTGTGGAGTAGGTCTATCAGCCTTGCCTACCTCCCAGTGTTTTGTGAAACTGAAAAGGTAACCTATCTGAAGATGCTCTGTAAAGTGTGAAGCAGTTTCGTTTGGTAATATTTTTTATTTAGTTTGGATTATAACATTTATTAGTTTAGTTTGCATCCCATTTTCATGCAAACCAAGCATGTTGCTTAACCTCTGGTTTGTATCTGAAGTGGTCTCCTCATGCTTTCCAGTGACAGAAAACTGCTGAAGCATCTCCATTAGTTTCTTCCTTTCCTGCTTTAACTTTTCTAATGGCTACACTCCACTGGAGAAAGGTTGTTTTTCAGTAATGATACAAGAGTGCCTCAGACCACAAAAAATGACCAGTTCAGTTTTAGAATTTGAGCTGTAGCACAGAGTCAAAAAATGACTGGAGGCAGACTGTGTAAGTTCAGATCCTTAGGCAAGTTACTTAATATCTGAGAATCATTTTTCTCTTGTAAAACTTGGAATAATATTTGTTAGCTTATAGACCTGTTATGGAGTTTAAAAAAGAATTCCTGACAAGTACTTTTTAAATGTGTATTGGTAGTTTTGTTATTAATTAATTCCAGTGGTTACTAGCTTTTTTAAAGGCTACATACATTGTTGCAAATTTAGAGACTGCTTTTGATGAAGTAGAATCTTGCCTTCTCTAGTTGAAATCAACTTGATTCACTGTTTCCAGGAAAAGCAATGACTAGCATTTCTTTTTTCTTGGTCATGCTTTTTGCCTTGTGACTGGCAAAACTTCATAATTTGAATGAGCTTGAATTTAAACATGAGATTCTTAAGGATCATTGTTGTAGAGGTTAAAAGTTCAAAGGAGATGCAAATCTTGTCCAGAAAGTAAAGAAAAATTTCAGAACCTGAAGCATTTTACTGATGTTACATTTTATTCAAAACAGTTGCCTGTAAATCTCAAAACTGAATACCCACACCTCCACTGGCCCACTCCCTACTCCCATTCCCAGCTGTTTAGGTTTTGAAAAGGTCTTTGTTTCTATAGTTTTAAAACCTGAGTGCCAAGAAAATAATGTTTCTAATGTAGTTCACTTTGCATATCCACATAGCAATTTTAGAAAGTAATTGAAAAACAATATGTGGATTCTTTTAAAATGAGAACAGTGAGGGACTTCCCTGGCAGTCCAGTGGTTAGGACTCGGCACTTTCACTGCTGTGGCGTGGGTTTAATCCCCAGTTGGGGAGCTAAGATCTTGCAAACCGTGTGGCGAGGCCAAAAATAAAAATCAAATGAGAACAATGAAGAAATTGTTTTAGGGGTAGGACTTATTTTTAAGAGTATTAGATTATTTTAAAACAATGGAGAGGATTAACATAAAAGTAGCAGAATATATGACAACTGGGATATTTCTAATAATCTTGGAGGCATGATTAATTTGTTTACATTGCCATCCATTCAAGTAGCTTAACATTTAAAATTTGTGACTTGCTTTTTATCTAAGGTTGGAAAAAAAAAAAGTAATTAGGGGCCTCTGTTGATCATTACAATTACACATGTATTCAAGCAAATATTTGGTGTGAGGATTTAAAGGTCCTCAGTATGAAAGACTAGGGTTCCTGACAGTGCTTGCCTGCCCTGTCTCAGTGTTTCTACCGGGGCACTTGCTTCCTGGCTAAAGAAATTAGGTTTTTAAATTCTGAAGCCCCTTGAATGGACAGACTGGTTATTAAATGGTTTCCTCCTTGGGAGTCTACATTCATTTCAGAAATTTCTGTCTAAGACATCATAAGAGATCAAGCAAGTGAAAAATTCCCAGTTGGTTGACAGCTTCTTACACATTATTTTAGGTCTTGTAAACACTTATTTCATTTGTGTTTTCAGCTTTTCTGATTATGAAATTTAGTTAATTCTGACACTGTTAGAATTGCTTTCCTGAGTGTTCTGATTTATACTTGATTACCATTCATTATACGTGGCATGTATGTAGGTGTGATACAATTCAATGATAGCTACCTCCTTTCTAAAATGAGAGATTTGGGTAGTTTGTTGCTAGGGCATAATTTGCAGTAGAAAATATAAGCTTCTACAATGACAGTAACGTTTGACTTTTTTTTTTTCTTTAAAGGATGCTTATGTGATCTCTGGCCTTTAATTCCATCCGCCTTCATAAACTTTTTTTTCGTAGTTTTTATGATACTATTTAATCATGGCATTTTATCTTAACAGACTACATTTTTTCAGATTTCTTTTGTGAGTTTTGTCACTTCTGCTTAAAGTTACGGATTCCCTTCTTCTTCTCTATCTACTTTGCTAAGTGCTACCTTTTCTGTAAAGCTTTTTCTTTTCTAAGTAAGGACCATTGCAGGGTCTTTCCTGTGCTCCCACACACCCTCAGCACACCTCTGGTAGAGCCCTTACCTCCCCCTTCTCCATATAAAATTGTGAACTCTTGTGGGAACTCTCCCTCTTTACCTTTGTTTTTGTATCCTGGGTCCTTGAAACAAATGTGACTTATAGTAAGAATTAAAAATGTTTTTGGTTTGATGTACAGATGCAGGCATATTTTATAAATTCGGTGAAAAATTTCATACTTTCTGAGTGCTCCATATAATAGATATGATAGAGAGAGGGTTTTTTTGGTAATACCAGAGAGATCATTTAGACTGTTGTCCTGTTTGACAAGAACTGACTCTTTTGTGTTTCTTTCCAGCATACAAGACAGTATCAGGAGTTAATGGTCCACTAGTGATCTTAGATCATGTTAAGGTAATACCACTATCATTATCGTCTAACCATTTATGAAGTTAAAAGCATAGTATTAAGTACTGTTTAGTACACTTTAAGTCTTTTGTTATGATTTTTTTAAGCCATTCCTTGGTCGGAATGTCAGTGCTATATGGAGACAAGAATTTTAGGTCAGAAGTCAGAAGATGGGATTCTAGTACTGGATCTGTTGTGGATTCTGTTTGTGGCTTTGAGTCCCTTGTCTGTAAAATTTAAAATTTTATTTGTTTGTTAATCATACCTCACAGGTTTATTAGGAAAACAACAGTAGTATTTGTGTGTTTTATGACTTGTAGGATATTTAGATATACAGTATCTTGTGGCTCTTGTCATAGACTAGTGTGTTATAACTACTTGTTACATTTTTGTCTTCTCTACTAAATTTTAAGGTCTTTGAGTGAGTAAACAATGTTACTTTTGTCTTTGAAGGCCTGATACTGGTATTCAAGTAATGAATAAACAACAGATTATCTCAACAGTGACTAAAACCATAAGCAGAGAATAGTTTTTACTTATTCAGTTTGTTGAAAGATGCTTTAGTTACATGGGTTTTTTTTTTAGCCACACCTATACATAAGAATTATCTTAGAAAAAGAGGCATAGAATATAGTCTGTAATTGAATAGACCTCACCCTAGGTGAAGCCTCCTGCCTGAGTTCAGTGATCAAAATATCTTCAGAGATAATTTGTATAATATGCTCTGTAGAACAGTAATTCTGCATTGGTTGTTGTTGGGAGTGGATCAGGGGGAAAGGTACACAGTTATTAGTTTGTTGAGAGAAGTAATGACAGAAGTGTGTTTGGCATGTGGCCCCTCTGGAAGCAGAAAATAAATTGAAAAACATTTCTTAAAAGAAAGGGCAAAGTGAACTGTCTCTTCAGCTTTATCACTAAGATATTTTTGTGCATGACAAGGTACCTATACAAATTAATTGCAAGATTAAGCATATAGCTTCCTCCTGGCCACAGTTTCATGCTAGTCTGCAGTTTGATTCAAAGCCTCAGTATACAAATTGTACAAGGTTTAGGCAGCTGCCCGTTAATATTTTGTGAAGGGATGAAGCATACACTTTTATTTTTTGAGGAAGTATTGAAAGCATTATTTGCTTCTTTGTCCTTTATTTCTTCTTTTTTATATACTTTCTATTGGATAAAATTTTTGACTCATATTTTAAAAATATGAAGCTTTTATATTAGTAAATATATTTTCAAAAACAGTTAAAAATATTCATGCTTCAACTATGTTAAGTGCTGAACTCAGCACCAAAGATACACAATACAAATACATAAATGTCTGATTGTTAAGTGCTATGAAGGGTGAGTGCAGGATGCTATGAGAGTCAATAATGGGAAGGACTTAGAAAACATCTTGGAGGAAGTAATTTTAAGAAAGCTGAAAAAGTTTTATTGAATGTTTGTTTGGGGTATAACTCCAGCTGAGGAAAAAAGTTTATGTAGTTGTAAGAATGGCTTTATACCACCAGATTTAGAGTGTTTTTTTGTTTGTTTTTAGTTTTTGGCTCATGTTTTTAACTTAAGGCATACAGATAGTATCAAGGAATGGATAATTTTATACAAATTGTATCAGAATAGTTGATGATGGAGACTGCTGTCCAACTCATTTTCTGAAATCTTTGATTTCCAAACCTGACAAAGGATAGTATCAGAAAAGAAACAGTGTAGCTAATCTCATTCACAAGCACAGATTCTAAAATTCTAAATAAAAATGTTCCCATGTATTGGATATTAGCAAAAATATACTTTAAAAAATCAACAGGGCTTCCCTGGTGGCACAGTGGTTGAGAGTCCGACTGCCGGTGCAGGGGACGCGGGTTCGTGCCCCGGTCTGGGAAGATCCCACATGCCACGGAGCAGCTGGGCCCGTGAGCCATGGCCGCTGAGCCTGTGCGTCCCGAGCCTGTGCTCTGCAACAGGAGAGGCCACAACAGTGAGAGGCCCGCATACCACAAAAAAAAAAAATCAACAGAGTTATGCCAAAGTAGAATTTATCCCAGTAATACAAAGATGATTTGATATTAGCAAATGTCAGTATAATTCAGGTCATTCATACATAAAGCTAGAAAAAGCTTACGCTCTTCTCAGTAAATACAGAAAATGTATCTGATAAAATTACTTGTTTCTAAAAAAAACAAAACAGAAGAAGGAGGTCTTAGAAATAAGGGATAGAACAAACTTTTAAAACCTCTTAAAGGATATCCACCATAACTTACAGCAAACAGCCTATTTAAGGAGAGACTCTAGAAACATTCCCATTTAAATCAGGAACAAGATGAGGACACCTGTTGTCACCACTGCTATCCATCTTTGTTCTGTCTTTGTGCTTGGACCCTAACCAATGCTGTGGGAAAAAGAAATTAGGGGATAAAGGGATTAAAAAGGAAAAGGCACAGCTGTCATCATTTCTTGGTAGTATGATTAATTAAACAGAAAACACAAGTCATTCAGTGGACAAACTATTAGAAACAATGGTGTAAAACAGTGTTGCTGGATGCAGATGATGTCTATAG
The DNA here is from genome assembly GCF_003031525.2 of Neophocaena asiaeorientalis asiaeorientalis. Classification (NCBI taxonomy): domain Eukaryota; kingdom Metazoa; phylum Chordata; class Mammalia; order Artiodactyla; family Phocoenidae; genus Neophocaena; species Neophocaena asiaeorientalis. The sequence goes on from NW_020174926.1 coordinate 239,366, forward strand.
AAATCAGTAGTGTTTTGTATGCCAGAAGTAACTACTAGAATAATTAGGAACTTTTTACAAAAAACTGTGAAACTTTGTTGAAAGACATAAAAGAAGACTTCAAATAAGTGGAGATTCCACGTTCATGAATGAAAAGGCTCAGAATAGAAAATACGTTGATTCTCTCCAGGTAACAAAATCAGTTAGAAATAGAGTAAGAATAAAGATCTGGTGAGGGAGTAAGCAGATATTTCAGTGGAGCAAAGTTAAGATTCTTAAAACCAACTCTTCTCACACCTGAGAATTTGACTTGGTAAATGATAAAGGCTACATTACAAGTCGTGCTACTTGTAGCACAAATTAATTTGTGCTACTCAGTAAATATTGTTGGGGTATTTGGCTTCCTGTATGAAAAAATAAAAATGAGAAAAATAAAATTACATACCAAAAATAAATCCAGATGGATTAAAGACCAAAACATGAGAAACCTATCAGAAGACAATATAGAAAACCATTTTTATGACTTCAGATTGGAAGGTTTTCCTACACAAAAGACACAAACCATAAAGGAAAACAAGTCATTTTATTGCAAAAACTTCTGTATGATAGGATACCATAAACAAAATTAAAAGACAAGAAAGACTGGGAGCAGATATTCGCAAAAGGATTAATACCCAGAATCTATGAAACTTATCTAAAAGTAAATAAGAAAAAGCAGATGTAGTTGAAAAGCGAGGAAAAGATATTAATAAGGCTATTATAGGAAATGAAGTCTGAATTGTCAGTAAACATGAGAAGATGCTCAATATTAGTAGAATCAGGAAAATGCAAATTGAAAGATACTATTTTTTATTTTATCAAAATGGTAAAAATTAAAGTTTAATAATATAAGATTGGCAAAGATGTAGGGAAAAGATACTTATCTATACTACTAGGGAGTTTGTAAAGTAAAAGGTTCCTTTGCAGAGTAATTTCACATAAAAATGGACACAGCCTGTAGCCCACCACTAGGTAACCAGATACCTTCGGGAAACTCGGGCCCACATGTGAGAATGTTCATCGCAGCATGTTTGTAGTAGTATAAATTTGGAACAGCCGTGAACACCAGTGGTAGAAGAACAGCTGAATAAAATGTAGTGTCACTTGATTTTAACTATATCTGTTCTAACATTGATTCTAGATGCCCGTTTATTCATATTAGCATCTCCAGAATCAAGTGTCCTACAGTCAGTGTTGATTCACGGATGCATTGGCAGATGTTTTCCTTCACATCACACAAAGTAGTGATGCATTTTTCAAAAGATTATGTTAATAAAATAAGGTAAATACTACTATGACAGATCCAAAACATACGGTCGAGTGGAAAAAAAAAAAACGAGTTGCAGGATGATATATTTAGTATGTTACCATTTAGGTAAGTGAAACACTACAGTATATTTTTGGAAACATGCAATTTAAAATATTAAAAATGGATTAGAGGAATACATTTCTGGTTAGGAGAATTAGATTGAGGAGGGAATATTAGCATTATTTATTATAATAGTAATTATTTTATTGTTTAGTTGCATTTTATTCCTGTCCTCCCAAAGCACAAGGTGATTACACAGCCCAGAAGCAAACATCATTTCTGAGTAGTGGGAACATAGTTTTTTAACTTTCTGTAGTCTCAAAGCTTAAAAACATATACACAGAAGGAAAGAATTTAATTGCTGTGGTTTCATAGATTTAAGACCCTTCCCTCTGTACCTTATGTTGTGTTTGCCAGTGTTTGTGCCGGTGATAAGTGTTTTAAGGACTTAAACTACCTGAGGATATTCTAAACTCTGGATGTATACCTGTGTGCTTTGGGGAGGTATGGGGTCTGCATGTGCATACATGCTGTGAAAGACATAGAAGCATATAGAGTATTTTGAGGAGCTTTTAAAATGTTGGTTATTGAGCCTTTATTTTTTTCCTATTTAGTTTCCCAGATATGCTGAGATTGTGCACTTAACACTACCTGATGGCACAAAGAGGAGTGGGCAAGTTTTAGAAGTTAGTGGTTCCAAAGCAGTGGTTCAGGTAAGCATCACTTTCAAAACCTGGCCAGTTGAACGTTTTTCTGATCACAACAAACATAAGAAACACCAGTAGTTCTTTCTAGTAATTATCACATAAGTATACAGATCTTCATCAACTTATAGGTGAGGTGACACCTTGATAAACCCATCATAAGCTGAAAATACTGTAAGTTGAAAATGCATTTAGTACACAGAACCTACCGAACATCATAGCTTAGCTTAGCTTACATTAAAGGTGCTCAGAACACTTATATTAGCATACAATTGCACAAAACCATATAACACAAAGCCTATTTTATAATAAAATGTTAAACATCTCATGTGATTGTTTTGAAGTACTGTTTCTACCGAATGTGTATTGCTTTTGCACCACCACGACCATGAAAAATCTTAAGCCAGGGACCTGACTCTTTACTGGCTATGAGGGAAGAAAAGTATTTTTTCATGTTTTGTTGCTAAATGCCAGCCACCAATATCCATTCTAGCCCAGTAGCTCCACTGGTAAAATGGCTTTTTTTAAAAAAAATTTTAATGGATAAAATGAAACAGTCACATAGAAGGAGAGAGATGAAAAGTAGAATTCAGAGCTTATGGGCTGAAACCAAAACAAGATCTGAGTCTACTTCTTGTCTCTGATAATGCCTAGTTTTTCATGTTACTGATTATAGGAAGTGCCAGTTTTCTCAAATAACATATTGCCCTAAAAAGTAGATCTGGAGCAGAGGTCGGCAGAATTTCTGTAAGGGGCCAGATAGTAAATTTTTTAGGCTTTGTGAGGGTTTTGCCTAAGGTCTCTGATGCATGTTCTTAGCTTTTTTTTTCCTTTTTTTTTTAAAAAAAAAACAATCCTTTAAAAATGTAAAAACCATTCTTAGCTTGCTTGATGGATTTGGCCTGCAGGCATGACCCTGGTTAAGAGGTTGGCAATTTGGTTCATCGTCCACCATGAACACTTCTTTATTCATAATACTAAAAGTAGTATGTATGTTGATGTATTTTACTTTATAAGGGCTGACAAATGAATCTTAAGCGCTTATGATCTAAATTTCTTATGCCCTTCTGTTTACTTTTCTTTCTTGATAGGTGTTTGAAGGGACTTCAGGTATAGATGCCAAGAAGACATCCTGTGAGTTTACTGGGGATATTCTCCGAACGCCGGTGTCTGAGGATATGCTTGGTAAATGGATATTATTATTCATTCTGAGCAGAGATCTGTTTCCTTTTTAGCGTATTTCCGTGAAGTCTTTGTAAAGATTATGAATATTTGAGTCATTGTCCACTCTGTACTGTCTTGTTACTGTTTAACAGGTCGGGTGTTCAATGGATCAGGAAAACCCATCGACAGAGGTCCTGTTGTACTGGCTGAAGACTTCCTTGATATCATGGGTAGGGACAGAAAATGGATTTCTGTGTTTTGGGGAAAATAGCATCTATCTATCTATCTTATACCTTTGTCAGATAAAGGGTGATTTTTATGATACTTTAAGTAGATAACCAACATATTCCATGTTTGATTAATTATTTTTTGTTTACTATTTAATAAATTTATTTTTCCTAGAGGTTATCTTAAAATTTTATATTTTATTTATTGTAAAATATCACCAGGATATATCTGAAATGTAAAAGCCATAATGGCTTTGAAATTAGGATTTCTCTCTTATTTGCTATACCTTACATTTCACTTTACTACCATATAACTTGTGAATCTACAAAAGATTAATGGAAAAAAATATTTAAACAGTTTCAGATTTCAAAAATAACTGATTTTTTAAGAGTAGAAAGAAATGCTTTATATGCTTTGTATGGTTGTAGTCATAATGTAGAGACATATTAAAAGTTTCCCTTTTGGAAATGCATTAGGCCAGCCAATCAATCCTCAGTGTCGGATCTATCCAGAGGAGATGATTCAGACCGGCATTTCGGCCATAGATGGCATGAACAGTATTGCTAGGGGGCAGAAAATTCCTATCTTCTCTGCTGCTGGCTTACCGCACAATGAGGTGAGAACTAGAATCTGTTTGGTATGAAATTCAAGAAGAAAGAATTTCTGAGTGCTTTACTCTTAGTGAGAAACCAAATATAGGATTTTCAAGGTAAATACCCAATGTTTCTGTTTATATAATCCAATTACATTGACTCTTTACCCACACATATCTGACTTCTTGCTTACTCTTAGGAATCTGCAAAAATTACAAAATAGTTTTACTGAATAAAGCCCTTTAAGACAACCCAGTTTCAGTTATGATTACAGTTCCCCAAAGTTTAGGGTAAAAGTTACTTTGTTGTAGAAGTATTATTTTAGATTTTAACTTAGTTCTTTTGTACTCTTCATCAGATTGCAGCTCAAATCTGTCGCCAGGCTGGTTTGGTAAAAAAATCCAAAGATGTAGTGGACTACAGTGAGGAAAATTTTGCGATTGTATTTGCTGCTATGGGTGTAAGTATTATCTTTTTCTGTTTTAGTATGAAATGTAAAATTGCTTGTGTTATTAGAACAATGTAGAAAACTGCACAGATATTATTCAGTTTATCTCTAGGCGGAGAAGTTGCAGCTTGGCATTTTGGGCAAACCATGGATTAGTATTTAGCATTTGACTGTGGAATGTAAGAATAATTCCCTTTGTGCCCAGAGCAAGCTGTTTACTCCGTTGGCTTTTGTAAACGTTTTGGGGGTATTTGAACCTTTAAAAGAAGGAGCAGTACAGATCTGTAGCTTGGCCTTCATCAGAAATAAATATTGGGGGGAAAAAAAAAGAAAGAAAGAAATATTGAGCATTTTTCTTCTCCCAGCACTGATGAAGTCATTGCCATTTAGGTAAACATGGAAACTGCCCGGTTCTTCAAATCTGACTTTGAAGAAAATGGCTCAATGGACAACGTCTGCCTCTTTTTGAACTTGGCTAACGACCCAACGTAAGTAAACAAAAAAATAGAGCTATTTTCCCCCTGTTCGTGCAGGCTTCTGGTCAAAAATGTCACCTTACACTAAGGAGGTAGAACATTACAGTGGAAGCTACACAGGCCTAGGTATGAGATAACCGTATTTAAATTCCAGCTCTGCTTCTTGCAAGTTACTTGGTTTTGGGTGAGTCATTTAGGCTCTGAAGCTCAGTGCCTCCTTTCATAAAATGTGATAAATAATACTTGTCTCACGGGGTTGTTGTACATATTAAATGAGATAATAGTATAAGTTACCTAGCACACCGTCCATACTCAATAAATTACCTTTTCCTCTTACCTGCAAAATCTGCCCCCTACTTCTTTCCTCCCTTTCTCCTTCTCTCTCTCTTCCTTTCTTGCTCAGTTTTGAGAACTATATAGTTCTGACAAATTATGGGGCATTTATAAAATAAATCAATTTATCTGTGTAGCACTAAGTAATTCTTATTATGTAAATACATAAAAGAACTCTGCCTTACTTAAGAACTTTTAAAGTAATAATTGCTTAACCTTCCTGAATTTATGTGAAACTTTAAAAGGGAGACTGTACTATTATTTCTGGAATCATTTTGTTTTGTTTTTGGCCTTTTTGTTTGAGTGACTTAGGACTTAATGTTTCATTTCAGTATTGAGCGAATTATCACTCCTCGCTTGGCTCTAACCACGGCCGAGTTCCTGGCCTATCAGTGTGAGAAACATGTATTGGTTATCCTAACAGACATGAGTTCTTATGCTGAAGCACTTCGAGAGGTAATTTTTTTCTTAATTAAAATGGATTATCTTGTCAGGGTTATCTTGTCCCTCTGCAAGTTTTCATTTTGTTTTTAAATCATGTTTTTTAAAATGCATTGCTCATATATTAGTAGAATACCTTAATTAATCAGAAAAGGAAATACTACTTTTGTCAACCTAATTGAAATGATTAGAGGATGAGATTTAAATTATTAGCCTATTTATCATACTCTCACTGTCTCCATTGATTAAGACTGGATTCTTAGAGTAAATGATGCAAGCTATTTAATCAGTTACTCTCCAAGGTAGTTCTGTCTCTGTCCAGACTGTCAGTTTTCAGCCCTTTTCAAGAATTTCATTTTTAATGATGTAAATTTTTATTTATTTACATAAGTGAAGACTACACTCTGGCAGAACCCTCTTCAGAACTTTTTTTTCCTTCAGAAAGCTCAGTGATTATTTAGAAACAATGTAAGATTCTAGCACTTACCATCCAGAAGTGTGGGGTGTTTGTTCTAATGCAAGTTACTGAAATTTTGAGTTACTTGCTCTTTTAAGTGTGCAAAAAAGGGAAGAAGACTTCTGAAGAGACAGCCTATATAAATATCTAGCCTAAGATTCCCTAAGATCCATCATCATATCTCACTCGGCTACAGTGCTTTTTCATTGAAGGACTTCTTTTCTCCCATCCATCACAAATACTTTTCTAAAAGGCAGTAAAAATAAGTATTAGAAAAGTGAAAATTAAAAAAAAAAAATTTACAAACCCTTTTATTAGTAGTATTAGATTCGACAGACAATTATTCTATCAAATTGCCACTAAAGTTTTCTATATGTTTATCTTGCATTCTACATTATCTCCTTACAAATTGATAAAAGCTGGTCTGCAGGCCACACTTTGAGTAGCACTGCTGGAGCACCCTCTTGGAGGAACCAAAGTAGCAGTTAGGAGTTGGGCTTAGTGATTTGCAGTTCTTGTTGGCTGTAGATTAAAATGTATGCATATATTCTAGTGTGCATGTCTCTAAGAGACCATTTATTACTATTCTTACCTTGTGCGGTGATCCAGGGAAATTATCTGGCCCTTGATTCCGGTTGTAAGTTGGGGTTAATAACATTAACTTCCTCATAGGGTTGTTGTGAGGATTAAATTAAATAATGTATGTAAAATGCATCAGATGATTTCTGATATATGTATTTCCTTCCCTTTTGATCTTTTCAGGATTAGCTTATGTAAATCTGGCAAGATCCATAACATGAAGTAAATCTTGTGAACTGAGAATATTCTCTTAGTTTTAAAATGTACTACCTTTGATTTATAAAATTGCAAGCAGATTTTCTTCTAGCAGGCTATTTGAAGATTTGTGTTACGGCAGTATGATTTTAGCAGAAAACTTGTGGTCCCCAATTGTCAACATTTTTGTTGCAGAATAATCTGAATTTATGTTGCTAGATTTTTCTTAATCATTTCTAGAGGTGATATTTAAAATGAACAAGATATTTCCAACTTTGTAATTTGGCCTGTTCAAACAAATGTGTTCTAACCAAGCTTTAATTTTCATTTTCTGGTATGTGATACTGTTCTCCTTGACTCACTGTCAGGTTTCAGCAGCCAGGGAAGAGGTTCCTGGTCGACGAGGTTTCCCAGGTTACATGTATACAGATTTAGCCACAATATATGAACGCGCTGGTAGAGTGGAAGGTAGAAGTGGCTCTATTACTCAAATTCCTATCCTCACCATGCCTAATGATGGTAAGTTTAGGGTCTTTGGATTATAGCATCCCTAATCGTTGTAAGGACTTTGATTTTAAGAGAGAAGACCATCTATCTTTTTGAGTTGAAATTCTTTTGAGAGTTTATCCTCCAGAAGTTTACCTTACCTAGTGATTTGTTTCTAGTAAAAGTTTTCATTTCAAAACTACCCATAATAATTATTCTTTTGTAGAAAAATTTTCTTGTAATTTTTATTTATTAGCTAGTATTTAGTGTCTACTGTTTGCAGGACACTGGTCTAGATGAAATGAATTTTTAAAAGATTTATGGGCTCTACTTAATGTAAGCTACTCATTCTAGGTGGATATTTTTTTAATGTATGTGCATCAGTAATTTAAGGTAGCTTAAGTGCCAGATATAGAGCACAGATAGTAAATGCCACGAGACTCCAGAGATAGAACGATCATCAGAGACTTGCTAAAAATTACTTGGTTTTATCATGTATGTCTAAGTGCACAGTGCAGTGCCTGCCTGGATGTATGCCCAGCAGCCCCCGGGTGAGACTTTCAGCATTCCCCTTATGTTAGTGTCTTTTTATCTTTATCTCAGTCTTTTAAAAACACTTTTTCAAAATATTTTCAGAAACAGTAATAACTCATTATAACTGAGCACTGTTCTAAGTGTTTTGTAAGTTTTGACTCATTTGATCTTCATAGCGACTTTTTAGATGCTCTCGTGTGAGGCACAGAGAGGTAAAGTGTCACAGTTAGGAAGTGGCGGCTTTAGAACCCAGGCAGTCTGAATACTACCTCTGATGTGAAAATGATTTGTTCCAAGGAAGCAGCTACAAAATTACTCTCTGTAATTTAACAGACTTAGAGGTGTCTTGCTCTGTGCGACCTGCTTGGTGCTGCCTGTGTAGTGTTGCTTAACTTGTTTAGCCTCTCTGTATTTTCCATGTTGAAATGTTGTGTATCCCTCTGGGATAGCTTATGGACGAAGAATGTTCTCTCAGTATACATCAAATTGGCAAATCTCTGCAAATGAGCTTTGTGTTTAAAATGGAACTTTATTTGTATTTGGGGGAGAGAGAGCATAACTAGGAGAAATAGTACTTTTTATGAATATAGCTAATTTAACTTGTGTCGACACATGTCTAACTGTGCTGCAGCCAGATAAGTTAGACTGGCCAATACGGTAACCTCTAGCCACATTTGGCTGTTTAAATTCTAAAGTTTATTAAAATCAGATAAAGTTTGAAATAAAGTTTTTCAGTCGCATTTAGCCACATTTCACATGTTCAGTAGCCACATTTGACCAGTGGCTGCCATATTGGACAGCACAGATAAAGAACTTTTCCATCATCACAGCAAACTATTTTATATAGCACTGTTTTAAGTAGTGCAGATTGACTTCCTGTGGTTTTGTTTATATGAGATGGACACTTTAACTAACATCAGGTGTCTTTCTCTGGTAGATATCACTCACCCCATCCCTGACTTGACTGGATATATTACAGAGGGGCAGATCTATGTGGACAGACAGCTACACAACAGACAGGTATTTGACAGTTGAACGATGCTATAAGCCTACAGATCTATTCTTCAGTTATTCTTTAGTGACTCTGACTTTGCTCTTAGGAATTATTTATTTAGAAAATATAAGCAAGAGGGAAGAGATATGGGAACATATGTATATGTATAGCTGATTAACTTTGTTATAAAGAAGAAACTAACACACCATTGTAAAACAATTATACCCCAATAAGGATGTTAAAAGAAAATATCAAATTGCATTGTTTTTAATATGGCTATAAAATTGTCATTTCTGTAATACTAAAATCCTGGTGTGGAAAAAAGTGCCAGAATTAAGAATTAAATTTCCACTTTCTTTATTGTGACTTAAAATGGAGTGAGTTGTTCAAAGAACTTTTTTGGGTCTTCTGTTCCCTAATGGTATAATCTACTTTTGTTATTAATACAAGAACAGATTTTTCAGAGTTTTTTCTTTGTCTTTTATTGTTAAAATTTTTAAAAATTGAGGTATAATTGATGTCACATTACATTAGTTGCAGGTGTACAATGTCATGATTTGATATTTGTATATGTTGCAGAACGATTACCCCAATAAGTCCACTTAACATCCACCACCTCACATAGTTAAAAAATTTTTTTTCTTGTGATGAGAATTTTGAAGAGCCACTCTTCTAGCTACCTTTAAATATGTGATACAGCATTATTAACTTACATAGTCACCATGCTGAAAGTTCCAACCCCGTGACTTAACTCATTTTATAACTGAAAGTTTGTACCTTTTAACCTCCCTCACCCATTTTGCTCACTCCTCATCCCCTGCCTCAGGCAGCCACCAGTCTGTTCTCTATCTGTGAGCTTGACATTTTGTGAGATTATATGGTATTTATCTTTTTCTGACTTATTTCACTTAGCATAGTGCCCTAAAGGTCCATCCATGATGCTGCAAACAGCAAGATTTCATTCTTTTTTATGACTGAATAATCAAAAACAGATTTTTTTTATTGGTTCTTTAATAGATGCCAGCTTCTGATATCAGCTTTTAGGTGAAATTATTGTTATTTTTATTTTTCTTTTTTTTTGCGGTACGTGGGCCTCTCAGAGCCGTGGCCTCTCCCGCCGCGGAGCACAGGCTCCAGACGCGCAGGCCCAGCGGCCATGGCTCATGGGCCCAGCTGCTCTGCGGCATGTGGGATCCTCCCAGACCGGGGCACGAACCCACGTCCCCTGCATCGGCAGGTGGACTCTCAACCACTGCGCCACCAGGGAAGCCCTATTGTTAATCTTTTTATGTGTGATTTTATGAGTCAGAGTTCAGAAGACCATTTGGATTTGATATTATAGGCAGATGTTGAAAATTCAGTTTTTTAATATAATCTTGTACTATTTTGTAGATTTTACTTTCTGGATTTGATTCTCAAAAGAAATCTTAACCTGTAAAATGTTTCTTCCTTTTCTTATCAGGAAAAGATATTAGGAATCATCTAGGAAACCAATGTAGCAGTGTCATGCAATTTAAGCAATAAAAATGAGTTTCAAAGTCCTCCTTTACTACCAGTAAAGCTTGAATTTTGTACTTAAATATAATATTTTCCCCCTTCCCCTCTTACCCAAGATTTACCCACCTATTAATGTGCTGCCCTCGTTGTCGCGGTTAATGAAGTCTGCTATTGGAGAAGGTATGACCAGAAAGGATCATGCCGATGTATCTAACCAGCTGGTACGTATGTTTTTTCCAGGATGGTGTTTAAAGAAATGAATACTTTCTCAGTTCATTCCGCCGTCTTATACCTCTTGTCTTTCTTCCATACCACTTTTCTTCTCCCCCCATCAAAGTAGAATTTTAATATAGAATATATAATATAGAATAGTGGAATACAGAAACATTCATTAGAGCCTTTTTCACAAGGATAACTGCTCATGACAAAGATTAAAAATCACATGCTTGAAACCCACCTCTAATGCTGTATGAGGTCGTTTTTAAATAAAAAAGGCGTAAGACAATTAAGTTTTTATTAGTAACCTTAATTACAGAGTATTTCCGAAAGACTATTCTAACTAATTTTTTGTTTAACATATTAGGCAATCACCAGAACGCTAAGGGATACGGCTGTATATATTCTATGAAATCCTTGGTTGCTATAGTCCTGAGATTGTATACCAAGCATAATTAAAGAAAAACACATTTGACCTTAAAGTAGAAATGATAAATAAACCTAGTGATAACACAGATATTTTTTTTTGAATAGAATTTAGAGATGGATTTCTCCTATTGTGTAAGTTGTGATTTTTAAATGCTCTACAAAATGTAAGCTCATTGGTATATTGAGGGAGTGTATTTTTTGTAGAGTGTTAGTAATGTCTATGTATTGCATGCTTGAAGACTCCTTTCTTAGTGAGACTGTATAATAAAGTCTTTCCAGTACTTGCATATGAACTTTATGTGAATTATGTTTGGAAATCATGTGAAATACTGTGAAGATAGCTACAGCAATACACTTACATAGCCCAGAGTACCGTTACCATTTATAAAACCTTATCTCTGTTCATGTAAACCTTTTTTTCTCTTTAGTATGCATGCTATGCTATTGGTAAGGATGTGCAGGCCATGAAAGCTGTAGTTGGAGAAGAAGCCCTTACGTCAGATGATCTGCTTTACTTGGAATTTCTGCAGAAGTTTGAGAGGAACTTCATTGCTCAGGGTAAGATTACTGTTTTCCTATGAATAGAAACAGCATCATATGTATTTTTGAGGAGGACTTCTTTCCTAGTCTGAGAGAATTTACATTGGTCTCCATACAATTTTCCTTCTGATTAGAGAAGAGGTTCTCCAGCCGCCTGCCATGTCTTTGTTCTTAGCCCTCTGGTTCCTTCCCCTGTACCTTCAATTTCTTTATCCATTTATTTAGCTCCTGTCTTGTGTTTTCTCTTCCTTAGAACCGGCCTTCTGCTCTCCTGCCTCCATTGCCACTTCTCCTCCCTCTTACCCTCTCTGCAATGCTCTCCTCTGGCTTTGGGGGCTTTGGACTTTTCATGTCCATCTATTTTCATCCTCCTGATTTCTCATCTTCCTGCTTCTTAATTGTTAGTGTTCCCAAAGGCTTAATTACCTGTTCTTTCTGTGCTTTTTTTCCCCTGTGCTGATGACTAACTTCCTATGTATGAGCCTTTCCCCTCTTTCTGAAGCTCTAGTCCCGCATCTTGAGCTAGGAAGCCTTTGTTTATGCCACCATCCTCTCTGTCTCAGCGTGGTGAGAACCAAAGTATTTTCCCAACTGACCACCTGCCTAGCAATTCCCTTTTCAATTTCTGTCTACCTCTGGCATGACCATTACCCTAGTTAGCCCGAGCTCAGGCACTGGGCATTCTTAACCCTCTTCATTTATTCTCCAGTCATCAAATATTTGCTACTTTGCATTGTTCTTCTTTAAAACATCTTATCCTGTTCTCTTTTCATTCCTATTAAAAAAACTTAGGCCGGTGTTTCTCAAAATTGAATATGCTTTTGAATCTACCAGGGATCTTGTTGAAATGCGGATTCTGATTCGGTAGATCTGGGTGGGGCCAGAGAGCCTGTATTTTGACAAGTTCTGGGTGATCTTGAAGCTGCTGATCTCTGACCACTCTGTGTGTCCCAAGACCTAGTCCAGACCTTTGTCCCATCATCCTTGGCCGTTAGTGCCAGCATCTTCACCAGTCTCCCTGACTCTCTCTATGCCATTGCCAGGGTAAATTTAGTATTAATTTTATTGATTGTCCTTCTGTTAAAAAGTCTATAATGGTTTTTATTACATAGCATGTGTAGGGCTTTCAAGCTGTTTTGTTTGTTCTCTTCCCTGCCACCCCTGCTAATGCTGGTAAACTCTTATTTTTGACCTCAGTGATACTTACAAACGATGTGTTTATTTTGGAATGATGCATCAGCTACACACTTAGGATTTGTGCGCTTTTCTATTTATGTGATACGTTTTTTAAGTAACATTAAAATCCCCAGAATGTATGATAGTTGGGTTTTCTAAAAAAATAAAAATAAAAAATTACACAGAACCTTAATATCTTAAAAAGATAAAAATTGTTCTGGTAGACAAGAGATGCAGAACTCTAGCCACTCTAACTCCTTAGTTAAAAAATGAGATTTATTTGCAGGATAAGAATGATTCTGCTATTAAGAATAATAATAGCAATAGCAAGTTTGAAAACTTTCACACAGACCTATTCAGGTGATTAATTGGCATTTAAGGCCTTCGAAGTATCTGTACTAGCCTCCTTCAGGTCAGCCTGTGTTCCTGGGAAACTGCTTTTCTCACTACTCTCTGGACAAAACTCTAGGTCTAGTTTCCATTATTCAGTGGAGTGTGTTTAGATCCCACCCATTGTTAAACGCACACGCACACACACACACACACACACACAGCCGCCGAACGTCTCGCCTGTGGGCTTTCTCCCTTTTCTCTGGTTCCCAGGGGTACCTATTGTCTAGACCCTCATTTCCACGTTAAGTCACACCCAGTCCTGGAGGCCTAACTGCTGTGTGTCTCTTTTTATACTTCATGCCTGCAGTGCTAGTTCCATAACAGAATAAATTTTGAATAACGCTGAGAAGTTGGAAGTACTTGGCCTTTATTCATCTAATCTCAATTTTTTGTAAGGTCCATACGAAAACCGCACTGTCTATGAGACTTTGGACATTGGCTGGCAACTGCTCCGAATCTTCCCCAAAGAGATGCTGAAGAGAATCCCTCAGAGCACTTTGAGCGAATTCTACCCTCGAGACTCTGCAAAGCATTAGCTGCTACTTCATCGCTGGCTCGATGCTCTTGTGAAATACTGGTTCTGTTTTCTTTATTGCTTTTGCACTCCCCCATCCCCACCTTTGTGTTGGAGTTTACTGTGTTACCCTGTAATTAAAAACAAGGAATAGGTAACATATTGTGCCAGTGTTGCAATGTTTTAAACTGCTAACAGCCTTTAAAATACCCCCTGTTCAGAAAACCTGGAACTTCAATGCTTTGTTTAAAGTAGCTGAGGGTTGGAGGTGAAGTTTTCCTACTGATGTGTGTATTTGTACATAGTGGTGTAGTTAGCTGCCCAGTGTCCTCATTATTTGGGTCTCTCAGACCTTCCTTGTCCACCCCCTCAAGAGTATCACTATCTGAAGTTATAATGCTTTGATCTCCAAACTAGAGACAAGATAGGGTCTGAAAGACGCTTCCTCTCAGAGCCAAGACGCTTTCCTGAGCACTTGTTCTTAGATTTTGGTGTGCCTCTGGGTCTGTGCTGCTGCTCTAAGCAGATGGTTTTTACTGTCCACCTGCTGTTTCCTGTTTAATGAATAGATTAGAAAAGGAGTTTCCTTTTCCTCTTTGGTACGGATAAGTTTCAACTCCTGTTTCTTACTGTTCTCCCTCCCTCTGAGTAGCACAGAATCGTGCAGGTTTTGCCCAACTGGCCTTGATCTGATAGTAGTGAGATGCCCTGTCTTGATGATCCTTACTGGGTTTCCATGCAGAGGAATCATAATTAAAATGATTAATAGAATTGTTGGTTGGAAAGAGTTGGGATACAATTTTTTAAGAAAGAAAAACCTATATCAGTTCTACATTTGGACATGCTAACAGTGGTTTTAAGTTTCTAAAGTGTTTACCAGATGCTAAAGGCAAGGTGGGGAAGAGAAAGCTCTTCTGTGTATGGAATTTTTTTATATATATAATCTATGGATATTTTAAACTCTGTTAGATAGCAGCCTTTGGAAAATCCCCTATTTGGTCCTGCTTTCTGACCTATCTGCCTTTTCAGGGTAGTCTTGTGGCACAAGTGATAGCATTTAAAAGCTTTAGTCTTTTAATTCCTCCTTCCTGCTGCGAGCCCTGAGCGGTCTTCTATGCACTTCTGACATGTCTCCTGTTTGGTCTCTCTGTGTTCCTTGTTACTTGGATGCAATAGCAACTTCTCTGTGCATTCCATCTTTCTTTCAAGTTGTGTAAAGTTCTTCACTTTTCTTCTCTGAGGGTGTAGGGGGTGGGGGGAGTCAGCATGATTATATTTTAATGTAGAAAATGTGACCTGGATATAAAATGAAAATAAATATTAAGTTAAATGGAAGTTACCTAAAGTGACTCTGTATCTTCTAATCAGAAAAGCAATAGCAACAAGCAAATATATAATAATGCATCTCTCTTTGATTCACAGTTTTGAACATCATAACCAGTATTGTGAACCAGCCCCTTGATTCACAGTATTATGAACCATGTCCCCTTTACAGGGACATGGCCCATGTTTTGTACCCTCTGCCTTTTAGGCTGCCCTTTCAAGCTCTTTTCAGTGATACCTTTTCCAACATATTGTAGTTTGATCCAAGGTTGAGAGTTACTAAGGTGTGGGGTTGGTTTGTTTGTTTGTTTGTTTTGTAGATCATTAGTGGCTAAGTTCTCTGAAACTT
The DNA here is from genome assembly GCF_003031525.2 of Neophocaena asiaeorientalis asiaeorientalis. Taxonomy (NCBI): domain Eukaryota; kingdom Metazoa; phylum Chordata; class Mammalia; order Artiodactyla; family Phocoenidae; genus Neophocaena; species Neophocaena asiaeorientalis. The sequence continues at coordinate 254,762 of NW_020174926.1, forward strand.
GAAGTTTTGATTCAGGGTCCACTTAGCATTTTCGAGAGTTACTAAGGTGTTTTATAGCCTTCTTTGTTTCAGACATTCTCAGGACCTCTAGAGCCTGTCTGCCATGAATGAAAGAGGGTAATAAATAGAAAATGAAATACATACTGAAGCAAGCCAAAACTTGCTTCAAATAAAATCTGAAATAGATGGTCCAGTATATAAAGAAAACATACTGGTTAAAGCACAGGGATGTGGCATCATGGTGGCCTCCCGTTTCTTTCCCCTCTCCAACTCAGAGTGACATTTAGGACATGTAGAGGAAGAGGCTGTCATAGCAAGAGTAGGTAGACCTGTGTTCTGATTCTGGTGCTGCCACTGACTGTGTGGCCTTGCTTAGTCATTTAACAGATTTGTGTTCCTTTTAGGGTTATTATAAGGACTAGAGATTTTGTGTGCAAAGCATTAGAACAGTGCCTGGTCCATGGTGTAGGCACTCATATAGTAGGCTACTTTTAATGCCAAAGCTTTATTAAGGGAGATTTGACTTACTACTCTTAAATAATACTTAAGATTAGTTAGTTAAGTAGCATTCTTGTTAGTTTGTTATTTTTTAGGGAAAACATTTTCTTAGTGTACCTTTTTGTGCCAGTGATAAAACTTAATTGAAAGACTAAAGTTATGCTTTAACATGGACTCTCACTATGATTAAATGTTTTAAAAAGAAGTTTTCATTTCAGTTGGCTTAAAGTATTTGGGAGGAGAAAAGTCACTTCAAAGTTCAGGCTATCTAAATAAGTCGTTAAGCATTTATTGCTTGCAGTTGACTGTCACTTCGGTCCATAAGATTTCATGTAAGTGAAAAAATGTTTTCAGACTAATGTAATAAATGCCTCACTAAGATGTTTTATTCTCAGCAAGTGTGGATGGTGCACAATGTCTGGGGTCAATAAAAGCATTGTCTGCTTTTGAAATTTTCTGTTATACTGGTAATGGAAAGTTAGCTTAGTCCAGTATTAGGGAACAACAGAAAATAGTTCCCCGGACAGAACTGAAAATACCATTTAGAGACGACAAGAAAAACTTAGCGAGGCAGTTCTTGAAGGACAGTTATCTTTTATGGAAAACTTAAGTACAAAGAAATGGGTTTTTTTGTTTGTTTTAATGAAAGTATGTTCCTTACTCAGCTACCAACTGTGGTTTTATTCCAAACTTTTTCCAGTCTGGAGTTGAATACCTGCCTAGTACTCAAGGAAACTATGCAGTGTCTTCAGTTGCCCCTGCCTCCGTATGAAGCCCTGCACTGGCAACAGTGAGCAGGTGACTGGTGTTTAGAAACAATGAGACTAACCAGTCAAGGAGCTTTGTATCCTCAGCGAGAATAGCAAAACCTGCCCAGAAAACTTGCCAAGTGTTTTCAGGCAGCTGGGTAACCTGGGAATTGGTGATTCCCCA
>NW_020174926.1:256204-270468 GCF_003031525.2 Neophocaena asiaeorientalis asiaeorientalis
CTCCATGGTCAGTCTTCTGCAGTTCTTTGTAGAGGAAAGAACAGCCTCCACCTGTGATGAACGAGGCCTGGGCTTGGCCAGTCCCCCTGGTGGAGCTAAGGGTACCCAGCCTTGAGTAGAACACAAGGCCATTTGCTGTGATTAGCAGCAGTAAGTAGTACACATATAACAGACCACTTTTCTCCAAAGGATTTCATCTCCAAACTCCAGAGTATTTTACACATTTAATAAATTTGTGACTTGTTCAGTGTCATGTAAGCTCACATGAGCTAGAACCTGGGTCTTTAAACCTAGTTTAGAGATCTTTCCAGAGCACTCTGGTAACAGCCAAAGGTCACTCCATAACTGAAACAGGCATCCACAAATTCTGGCCACTGTCTGGAAACCAGGACTTCGTGTTGTGGCGAAAGTTCTGGTATTTTATGGGACATAATGGTACTGTGAATGTAAACAAAAGGCCTTGATGGGCTAGGATCAGGAACTTCGGGGCTCACACCCAAAAGCTAAGCTCTTCTGGGGAAGCAAGATGAGATAGTAGCCTCAAAAAGCTACTAGATTACTTGCCAGGCGGTTGTATTCTTCGTTTCCACAAGAGGGCAGCAGCTCCTGAACAGCCAGGCCCTGGCTAAACATTGAGCTCCGGAAATGGAGACACTTTTTAGCTGCAGCAGAAGGGCAGTCAGGGTTCACTGAATCAAATGATGTCTTTTTGGAGCTACACATTAGCCTGGGGGCTATAAGGGAACATGATCTGATAATAAACCAAAACAAACCAAAATTGGTACAAAGAGGCCTGGATGTAGAATCAGGAGAGCTGAGTTAGAAGGATCACAGAGATTATCTGGTCCAACTCTCCTGATAACTAAAGGCCCTTTTAAGCCTCTGAAATGGTGAGGTCCAGCCTCTGGTGAATCTGGAACTGTCTCAGGAGGGAGTCCACTCCAGGGATGGACCTCTCTGATGGTAGAAGTGTTCTTTCTAAGTCAAGGTAAAACTTGTCTCCCTGTAACATCACATAGTGGCATCCTTGGCCTTTCCCCCAGGGCTCTTCCATGTGATAACCCACCACCACTTTGAAGATAGTTGCCACTTCTAAGTCTTCTTCAGTCTAAATATTTCTAGTTCCCTCAACTATCCCTCACTTGATGGGATTATTCACCCCTTCAGTAACCGAATAGGTTTAGGACCCAGATCTAACCTTCTAGAACAGTGATCTTTGTACTTCAGTTCTTGGCTTTATGCTGTCCCTAGAAGAAGGTCTCCAAAACATGGAGGCTTAGCCCATGGAAATCAAGTTCTTTCCCAAGCAGGAAGCTGGAACTGAAGTCATGGAAACATTGTCTGTGGTCTTCAGGAGCAGCTCTCATTGAGGCCAGGACTGTGATTCAAACTTAGGTTACAGTATGCTCAGAGCTAAGGTACTCTGTTGTACTTTTCCCCAGGATCTGCCACTCAGCGGCAATCAGGTGTAATCCAAGCACTATGGAAGTTTCATTAACGGTTTACTTAATAAATACAATACTCATTGTACAGATAAGACTCAAGTACAGATAAGAACAAAGAAATAAGAATCCCATAACCCTGCCACTCAGTGGAAACTACTAACATTTCGTCATATAGAATCCCTTAACAATCATGGCTTTGCCAACTGTGGCTTTGCCCACCCATCTTTTTAAGCCAAAGCCCATGGTAATTAAGGCTTCTTCCTCCCACAGACCGTGTATACGAGATTGTGGAACTCATGTCAAGAAGAGGTGTGTTTAAGCTATAAACTCTAATACGTAAAAGACAGTGAGCACTGTGGTTTAATCAGAGTGCTGGCAGAGTTAAAACAATACAGCTCATAGATTTCTCAAATCACTGTAAAGGGAATTATGGTCCCCTAGCAGTACTTCTTAAAAGCCCTTTTCTTCTCATCGGCAGACTACTTCTGTCTTCAGCTGCTTTGATCGAAGCCTCAGGGAGGGTTGAGGAAACCATTCTCCGTCATGCTTCTTCCTGTGCTTCCCTCCCCTTTCCCATCATGAGATCTCAGGAACCGGGATGAGGAGGGTGAACCCGAAGGGAGGGGGGCAAGGAGACCAGGCTGAAGCGTGAGTCAAGGTAGAAGCACCGCGGCCCCCACTCGAAGGCAGGGTCAGGGTAAAGGCTGAAAAGTCTGTGCTCATTTCTGGGCCATCCAGAGGGAGACTCAGCCCAGGAAGTGTACCCCTAAGTGCTTCAACAACCTGTGAAAATACCAGACAGTTCTCTGCACTTTACCAAGGATTCAGATGCAAGAACATGACTGAAAGATGTTTTAAGCCAGTAAAGACTGGCGTGAAGAAATGTGATCACGGGAGTTCTCTGGTGGCCTAGTTGTTAGGATTCTAGGCTTTCACTGCCGTGGCTTGGGTTCAATCCCTGGTCAGGGAACTGAGATCCTGCAAGCCATGGGGCGAGGCAAAAAAAAAAAAAAAGGAAAAAAGAAAAAAAATATATATATAATCACAGCTTCAGTCTGCATGCCATGGTTTCCAGGAGAATCTTTGAAAAATCATGACCTGAAGCGCTGAATGTGCCCTGGAACATTGTAGGTCATGCAGGAGAGTGGTTACTACTGTGTGGATCGCTTTTAAATAGCAGCTTTATTGAGGTATCGTTCACATACCATAACAATTCATCCATTTAAAGTGTGCCTTTCAGTGTTTTTTAGCATAGTTATGGAGTTGTGCAACCATCACCACAATTTTATAACATTTTGATATTCCCCCTCCCCCCCTAAAATAAACAAATCCTGTACCCATGAGAAGTTACTCTCCATTTCCCCCAACCCTTATTCGTCCTATGCAACCACTACCCTGTCTTTCCCTGTGGTTTTGCCTGTTCTGGACATCTCATATAAATGGAACCATACAATATGTGGTCCTCTGTGACTGCTTCTTTCACTTAGCCTAACGTTTTCAAGGTTTATCCACGTCAAAGCATGTATCGGCACTTCAGTTCCTCTTATTACCAAACAATATTCCATCAGTATGGATATACCACATTTTATTTACCCATTCATTGGTGGATGGACATTTGGGTTGTTTCCTCTTTGGGACTGCTAAGAACATTACTGCTATGGACATGCATGTCCAAGTTTTTATGTGGACGTAACGTTTCCATTTCTCTGGGGCGTATACCTAGGAGTGGAACTGCCAGGCCATATGGCAAGTCTCTGTTTAACCTTTGGAGCAACTGCCAACTACCAAAGCAGCTGCATCATTTTACATCCCCATCAGCAGTGTGTGAGGGTGGGTTTTTTAACGCCAAAGATGTTCTTAATGCCTTTTTAAAAATTAGAACTTCATTTACTGTGAGACCAAGCGCTTTAATACAGTTGAAACTAAAGACACATACATTTTGCATCCTGCCTTTTTACTTCATTGTGTGGGAAGCTACACTTACTAAGCATTCAGGCAGTTTAATGACTGTCTCATACTTTATCATAAATAATATACCATATTTCCTCCCATTAACATTTAGGATATTTTCAACTCTTCACTTACATGCTGCGATGAATTTTTTGGTATATCAATAGGTTTCTCTTTCTGAGATACTAAGAGACTGCCACCAGTACAGGACAAAGACTATGAACACTGCTAAGGCTCCTACATCGGCAAGCTGCTTTAAAAAAATATATACGACAACTTATGGTCCCACTATCAGTACATGAGCGTTCATTTCGTTGTGCCTTCTCTAGCACTGGGGTGTTCCTTCTTGTTCAGAAAACAAAACCAAAACCAAAACCTTAATTTTAAGAAAAATGTTCTATTAAAGTAACATATAGAAAATTACATAAATCAGGAAAGGGCCTGGCGTCCAGTGGTTAGGAGGACTCCATGCTCTCACTTCCAGGACCCCTCAGTGCGGCCGAAAAATTAAAAAAAAATTACACAAATCATTAGTGTCTGTATAGCTTGATGAATTTTCACAAAGTGAACACACCTATGTAAACAGACAGACCCATCTCAGCAGACAGGACATTTCAGCACCTCAGGAGTTACCATCACGCCCTCCCTGGGGAAGCCACCATCTTAACTCCTAATACCATAGGGGAAATAAGCCTTGATAATCCTAATGCATAAAAATGTATAAAGTAAACCAAGTTACCACAAAATTCCTAACCCTTTCCACCATTTGTTTCTTTTGGTAATCCAGGGCCTATACTTTACAAAAAAGGTAGGTTTCTTTATTTCAGCTTCCCCAACTGGGTGGGAAAAGAGGGAACCCACATGATTTCTAATCCCAGGGTCTCAGGTTTGACCTCAGCTGTGTGCCATGCTTGTGCCCAGTATCCCTCCTGGCAATCTGTAGAACTTCTTCCTTCCTGTCTTGCTTAGGTAATGATGGGCTTTTTCCTGCCCTTCATAAATTATCAAACCAAACTCTAGAGGATGCCACTCTAGGCTTCTAAGCCAGCAACAGAACTTTCACACAGTGAGTGAAGCATTTTACTCAAGGGAAGACCAGGGCTAAACCCATGGCTCTACTCCTGGTCAGTTTTTCTATAGATGATCTCTTTCTAGAACAGGAGAGAACAAGTACCGTAGGAAGCCATTGCTCTTTTCCCCACAGACCTGGCAGAAGCTTGGAATGAAGGAACTCTTGTTTTTCCAGGTCTGGGAGCACAGGCCATTTTTCTCCAGCCTGCCTAGTCAGCTCTGTTCCCTGGTCTTCCTCTTATATTGAAAGCTAAGAACTTGCATATAGGAAATGATGTCACCACAAATTCAGGTGACTAGAGCTTTTGGGGGAGCACATGGTTCTCTGCTGCTGCCACTGAAGAGAAAATATAGAACAGGGTTTTCCTCAGAGTCTCTTGGAAGATTCTAACATACTGCTGTTCTCAGCCCTGTCCCCTAACCTCGCCTCAACCCACCATACTATATTATTTACAACCATCCCAAGACAGGGTGGGATAACATTATTACCTTTTACCCAAGAATCATGGTGGACCTGGATTTGATGGCAGAACTGGGGTTGGAGCTTGGGGGCTCCTGAAATCGAGTTGAGTGTCCTTCTGTCATTCTGTACCTCTGCTGTGGATAGAAGCCTTTGGACTGTGGCAGCCTGTGTGGAAAATCATGGGCTTTGGAGGAATCCCATGAAATCTATGCCCTATACTATAAACTCTGAGAATTTAGGTAAGTTATTTACCAACTCTGAATCTGTTTATCATATAAAGGGAGGCAATACCTACTCTAAGCTGTTAAAGATTAAGTGAAAACACTACAAAATACCTTGCAGACTATCTAGGTTTGAATCCTGACTTTGCCTCTTTCTGATTGTAGGAGAAAATGTTTTAATCTCTGGACCTCCATTTCTGTGTTTGTAACGGTATATCTTTTATTTAAAACAAGCAAACAAAAAAACCTTATTTTACTGATGACAAACTGATCCCAGTTATGGAAAAATTCAATGCCTGCACCTCAATGACTAAGTCATTTAAACTTAAGTTTCCTCATCTGTAAAACAATCTGAGCAGGGATCTCATCCTTATACTGTAGGGTGGTGGTAAAAAACAAAAGTCATTGAGAACCATTTAAAAACTCATGATCAGGGAAATATTAAGGCTCCATGTTTCTTAGAAGACTTTATGATCTTAAGATGCCTTAAGTGTCCAGGGGAAGCTACATTGTATTGTGTCTCTTATGTATCTGGTGAGATACTTCCTATTTTGTTAATGTCAATACTGGAGCTAGATATTAAATAACTTGCCTGAGGTCACAGAGTTAGTATTAAGATTGACCTGGCTCTGACTCACAGCTGCTTCTTCAAAGACAGTGTTTTTTCAGGATGAGAAGGTCATGACCAGGACCTTAAGTTTTGTTAGAGAAATGAGACTTCTGGCCATAAAGATGGGTCACACAGAGTCTTGGAATGGCACCATAGGGCTACCGGGAATATATTCATAAGCAAATCTGAGGGAAGATGGGCTCAGGCCTGACATCTTTTTCAGAAGAGCAAAACACAATAGCAAACTCTACTGACCCTGTACTGCCTTCTCTCCTCACCCACCATCACTGCTCCCAAGCGGATCAGAAGAGAGGCCTCCAGAGAGTTGGTGAGAGGCCAGTCTCCTGGCAGCTGGGAGGTCCCATCCTTTTCGCCCACTGAGAGCACCTCTCATTTCTGCTACCTGGTATCCACCAAGGAGCAGGTCTCAGAGGACAGGGTGGCAGTGACTAGGGAACCCTTGCAGCCTCAGGGCAAGACAGGCTCCTGTGCCTCCAAGAAGGCAATGAGCAAGGAGCAGCTCCAGGAAGCTGTTACCCTGCAGGCTGAGGAGTCTCGGAGACACAGCCCTGTCCCCTCCAAGAGAGGTGCCCTTCCCCAAGGAGAAGCTCAGGAAGGCGTCCTTGGCATCACCCCCAGGCAGCAGCTGAGTGCAGAGAGGCGTCTTTAGACGCCCCCCAGGCCCAGCCACCACTGCTCATGGCTTGACCATGTCTAGAGAGTGTGCCCTCCTAGAGCTGAAGTATTCCTGAACTCAGTGCCCAAAAAGAGGAGGGGAGAGCTTGCATTCCACCCCCAGCCCCATGCGCCCCCGACCAGTTTTACTGAGATGGAATTATATAACATTGTATAAGTTTAAGGTGTACAAAGTGATGATTTATGCATCTGTTGCAAAATGATTGCCACAATAAGATCCATCACCTCACAGGGTTACAGCTTTTTTTTCCTTATGATGAGAGCTTTGGACATCTATTCATTTAGCAACTTTTTCTTTTTATTAGGAACTTTCAAATACAGTATTGTTAACCAATCATCCTGTTGCACATTACACCCCCAGGACTTAGTTGATAAGTGGAAGATTGGACCTTTTGATCACCTTCAGTTCAGTTTTGTTTTGTTTTTTCCGATTCCATAGATAAGTGAGATCATGCAGTATTTGCCTTTGTCTAATTTCACTTAGCATAATGCCCTTACCATCTGTCCGCATTGTTGCAAAAAGAGCCTGGAATTTAATTCCGAGATAGCTGGTTGACAACTATAGCATCCCCAGGACTAATTGGGGCATAGATTTCTGGAAAGGGTCACGTATGTCCTTCTCAAGCTGTCCTCTCTTCTTTTGCTCTCTCCTCCCCTCCTGTCTCCTTCCCCCCATTCTACACACTCATGTTCTCAAGCTGACAGTTGTCACCCATGCTGCAGCCTTGGGATTGCCCGCTCAGCCAGGGTTTCTTGTGCTAGTGGGAGGGCATGAGGTGAGGAAAGTTCATATCAGGCAGGTTACCGAAACTTCTACTCTAGAGAACTTTCGAGGGCACAGAAAGCACTGACTCTTTTCTGAGGCCTGTTCTGGGGCTGGCCTGGCCCCAGGTGGGGAGAAGAGGCTCCCCAGCAGCAAATCCATCAAGAACCATGACTTGAATTCCTCTTCAGTTTGAGGTCCAAGTCGGTCACTCAGAGAGCTAGTTGGGGAAACAGCCTGGCTAAATAGCAGAGGTGTCTGTGTGTCTGAGGCAGTGGCCGGTGCTTTTAACACTGTTACAGAAATAAAAGCAAACTGGAAAAAAGAAAAAAAAAAAAAGCCCTCTTGATTCTTGCTGTACTTCCAGTATTCACCACAAGGTGGCAGGGGGCTACAGGAAAAGAGGGAGCTCTTAGGTGCAGGGTGTGCCCTTCAGCCATCTGTCCCTGATGGTGATGAGGGGCCTTCCTTGGCATTCACGTCCCCCTCCCTTAGTGGGAATCATCCCAGGCACCTCCTTTCCCCTCCCTGCCCTCCTTCCACCCCTGGGTCTCACCGTCATCCCGATGGTTCTACACCCAGAGCTCCCTTCTGTGTTCTTTCAGGGATGCATCCCTTCCCCTGGGACTGGATAGCAATGGCTGGAATTTACTATGTGTTTACTATGTGCCAGGCAGAGATCTAAACATTTACACGAATCATTTGACTTAATTATCAGAGCAACACTATGATGCAGGCACGACAAGTCACCTGTTGGACAGATGAATTGGGCGAATGGAGATTGAGTCGTTTTTCTTGGTCACGTGGATCAAAAGCCCTGGGCCCAGGCTTTACCTGAGGCCATTTCCCCAGAGGTGGAGCCACAGCCACGTGGTAATCCACCTGCGTCGGCAAACCACAGTAAGTCACTCACAGCCAAACTCCCAGCAGTTCCCAGTTACCACATAACAAAGCCCAAACACAGGCTGGCCTCCCATCTCTCCCCAGGCAGCAGTGACTGTTCTAGGAGCAGCCTCCTTCCCACCTCCCAGGCCTTCTCCCAAATAAGATACCTCCAGGCTCTTTGGTCTGGGCTTTTACCATATCAGGGAGATTATCCTTATCTGGTCACAATCCAATCCTACCCTCAAGTCCTATTATGGGATGAATGATGTCCCCCCCAAAATTCACATGTTGAAGTCCTAACCCCCAAAACCTCAGAACATGACCTTATTTAGAAATAGGGTCATTGCAGATGTAATCAGGTAGATGAGGTCATACTGGAATGGGATGGGGGTGGGGGAGGCAGGCCCTAATCCAACATGACTGGTTCTTACAAAAAGAATGTCATGTGAAGACAGTGACACAAAGAAAATGTCATGTGATGATGGGAGTGATGCAGCTACAAGCCAAGGAATGGCAGAGATGGCCATCAAACCACTAGGATCCAGGAGAGATGTGGAAACAGATGCTCCCACGCAGCCCTCAGAGAGAACCAACCCTGCAAATACCTTGATTTTGGACCTGATTTTCGGACCTCCAGAACTGCGAGGCTATACATTTCTGTTAAGACACACAGCTTGTGGTACTTTGTTATGGCAGCCTTAGGCAATGAATACAAGACCCAATTCCAATACTTCCTCTTCAGAGCCTGCAGGGGCTTCCCGTGCTGTGGATCAGGACTAACATCCCTGGCGGGCCCAGGAAGGCAAGGAGCAGGTATCAGCTTCAGGAAGCCTTTACCCTGCAGGCTCCAGAGTCTCGGTGGCACAGCCCTGTCCCGTCCAAGAGAGGTGCCCTACAAGCAGATGTCTTGGCGTCATTCCCAGGTAGCAGCTGGGCATGCCCATGAGAGGAAGTCTCACTTCCTGGCTCTCGCTGGGTCCTCAGACCCCAGGCCAGCCACCACTGCTCATGGCTTGGTCATCGGTGATGTCAAATGTCGGAGGGCCTTGCATTTCAGCTCATGCCTGTCTACCTTCGGGCTGAGGACTGTTCAAGGACCGTGTCCTGTCACCTTCAACCAAGACAGATCCGAGCTGGGGACCTGAATGAGGCAGGGGACCCTGGGAAGAGGTAAAGTCACCAGGGCCAAAAAGGGGCAGATAGATGGGCTGGAAGGAGGAAGAAGGAAGGGAGCAATAATTTCTCGTTTGGTCTTAGCACCAAGGGTGGCCCTGAGGTTGTAGGGTCTGCTGTTCCTCACTTACCTGCCTTCCACAGGGCAGTGCCGGGACTGAAACTTTCCTGAGGCCCCTTGGGTCCTCAGGGGAGGGGAAAGTGCCTGTTGAGTATCATTGATCTGAGCTTACGTACACGTGCTCATGCCTACCCCTAATGATCGATCCAGGAGGCGTTGTGGTTTCTATTTTACAGATGAGAAAACCGAGGCTTGCGTTTCGTCACTAGACCAAAGCCTCAAGGAGGCCAGGCCAGCAGCAGTCAACGCCATTTGCTCTATCTGATGCTCTTGGAGCAGAACACCCCCGCCTCCATTGTGTTGGGTGCAGACTGTGGCCCTGGGGTTTGAAGTGGAGCCACACGGGGTCACTGGAGCAGCCAGCTGGGACCCCTTCTGCCACATGGAAGCTCTGAACCTCCTTATCACCAACCTCCCTCGCTGAGTCTCAAACCACCAAAGGCCCTGTCCCTGTCTCGTGACCAAGCCCAGAAACCCCCAGGGCTGCCTGAAAGTCAGCTGCCTTGAAACAAAGGGCCACTCGTGCCCTTCCACCCCTCCCCCGTCACACAGCCCAGCGGGGACAGCAGGTATGTAAGCAAATGGGGAAATAGGGTCGCAGCTGCCGCCCAGCCCCGGACAGCGCTCGGGTTTTCTGAATTCCCTTTCCCACTTAGTGGTGATTACTGCAGCTGCCTGGGGCCTGATCCCTTCAGCCACCTGACCGCAGTCAGGGGGGCACCGGGAGAGCAGGCGGCGTGCACTTCGGGCCGGGGCAGAGCCGCAGCGGCAGATGCCAGGTCCTGATTATTCCGGGAGGGCTGCAGAGGGGTTGCATTTGCACTTCAAAGGGGGTTGGGGCCCCAGCGCCCTCCTCTTGGGACCTGGGCCTATTCTGGGGAAAATCAAGTTGCTTTGACTGAGTTGCACACCCGGGTTCACCCCCTTCTTAGCACGAGGGCAGGTTTAAACATCTGCAAGGAGGAGTTACAGCCCACTCACTAGACCCTCCCAGGGACCCTCTGTCCGGCAGACCCTCTGTCCTTCTGGTGGGGTCTGTTCCAGTGGGAGGGGCTCTGGCGTTTAGCCCCCGCTCTGTTTCAACTGCTCTTTCATTTCAGTCCCCCCAACATCCCTCCTTAGGGGGTGAATCATGCCCCCCAAAAATGTTGACATCCTAACCCCCAGTACCTGGGAACGTGAACTTATTTGGAAATAGGACCACAGCAGGTGTAATTAGTTAAGATGAGATAGGCCTCTAATCCAAGGTGACTGACTGGTGTCCTTACAAGAAGAGGAGAGACACAGAGGGATGCCCGGCAAAGACACAGAGACACAGGAGAGAAGATGGACAGGGGAAGACACAGGCAGAGAAGGGAGTGATGCTGCCACAAGCCAGCGGACACGTGGAGCTGGCAGAAGCCGGGAGAGGCAAAGAGCGGTTTCCCTAGAGCCTTCTGAGGGAGCACAGTCTTGCCAACACCTTGATTTTGGGCTTCTAGCTTCCAGAACTCTGAGATGATAGATTTCTGCCCTAAGCCACCCTGTCTGTGGTACTTGTTAGGCAGCCCTAGGACACTAGTAGACCCCTGAAAAATAGGTGGTAATATCCCTATGTAACTAAAGAAGAAACAGGCCTGGAAAACTGCTGTTCACAGGCCATGCTTCTTTGCAAAGTGTCACGAGGACCTCGCTGCAACACCTGAGCAGTGTGCTGGGGCAGGGGGCGACCAGCCCAAGTCCCCCCCACCCCATCATTAAACCCCAAAGTAATTCAGGTTGTGACCAGGGTCCTGAAGCCACACAATGAAATGGAAAGAAGACTGGACGAGAAGCAGAATCACCCCTCTTTTACCCGAATCCACCTCCTCTCCCTCCCGGGTCTCCCGTGCTGTTTGCACGGGCTGCCTTGTCATTGCTCAGGTGTGTGTCTCCTCGGCCAGCCCCGGGAACGGGCTGCATCCCACTCCCTAGCTCCTTCTTTTGGCTCAGTAAGTGCCACTGGCTTTGGCTTCTCTCCTGCTGGGTAGTGGGATGGGGGGTTGAAAGGAATTATCACCCTAAAGGAGCTCACGGTCTGCAGGAAACCGTGGAGGAAGATGTGTTCAACTCCTTCCGGGCCTGACCCTGACCCCTGGGCTAAAAAGCCACTGTCCTGCTTAGCCTCTGTGAAGTGAGGCTGTTAACAGCCATGCCAGCCTTGGGTGTGATGTTCTTTGCACGCTGCAAATGCTGTTGTAAGCAGATAGGGTAGGGGGTCCCTGAAGAAAGAGAACCAGGCATGGCTCTCTTGACGTAAGAGAAGGCATTTTGGGTCTAAGCCATTCTGTGACCTAAGCCTGGCCACAATGCTTGCCCTTGAACGGGTCTCAGTATTTAATGATCTTAAGGGAAGTGAGGGAATGCAGGAACAAAGGAAAAGTAGTCAAGAAACAATAGTCCAGTGATAAAACAAAGTCCTAGTTTCTTCTCAAAGAGTATATATAACAGTCTGATACATACCTTTGAGTTCTGCAGGGACTAAGGCCCCCATCCAAGTGGAGGATGGAATGATGACCCTGACCCTTCTGACTTCAATGAACTAAAGCTAGGACTCTGTTGACCTTTGCCCCAAGTCTATGCTGAGTTCTCTGCCCAAGCCCCTTCATGAATATGCATGTACCCTTAGCTTAAAACTTCCCCAGTTTTGCTGTTCAGAGAGACACTGCTTTGGGAAAGATCCCCGGTGTTCTCCTTACTTGCTGCAAGTAATAAATCCTTCCTTCTCCTGCTCTTTGCCTTAGCTGTCTTTGGGCTTGACACCCAGCAAGAGGCGAACCCAGTTTTCGGTTAGCACTGTGTCCTGTAAGACTCCACATCACTCCCAGCAATGGGTGACCTAATGGGTGGGGTTGTATCCTCACCCACAACGCAGGCCCCCCAGTCACGACAGAACTGCCCTCCTCCTGGCCCTCCCCTTCCAGAGACACTGGCCGTCAGCTTTCCAGCCACCCTGCCCCTCACTCAGGCCTGCAGTTGCTGCTAGCTTCTCGGCGGGGCAGGATGGGAGGCTGTAGAGGTAACGGTTCTCCTTGTCTGTCCCTCCAGCCTCAGGAGGTACAGATTGGAGCAGTAAGGGGGAAAGACAGCCCAGTGGGAACCAAGGGAAAGCGTTGTTCCAACAGTCACTCGCTGTGTGGGTGACCCTCGCTGAGGGCGCCTATGTCGTGGGGATGGTGCATCTCACAGCACAGGGTTGCCATGGGTCCCGGGGAAGGTGGACCTGCAGCCACGTAATCAGTGTGCTTTCTCCACAGGGTCTGGAGTCATTGGCCTCTTGCTGCCTAGAGAGAGAGAGGAGGGCCAGTCACTGTGCCTGCCCTACGGGGACACAAAGCAGGGGGTCCCGCCCCAGCCTCCTGGCCAGGACGCTGCAGCCGCCTTAATGATCTCCGCTTCCTCAGGCTGCTGAATGGACAGCCTCCGCCCTCCCCAGGCTGGCCTCCCCATCGTCTGGCCATTTGTCTCCAGCCTTTTCCCTCTCCTCTGTGTACAGCACAATAGCCTGGAAATGGCCACTTCCTCTGTCATTTACTGCCTGGGATGGCCTCACCAGACAGTCTGAGGATGAGAGCCTTCGCTAAGTACCCGCCAGATCACCATAGCCAAGGGACGGGGCGGGGGGGGACCTAGACCCTCGGAGGTGAAGGGGTTCGCTCAAGGTCATGTGGGGGAACTGGCAACAGAGCCCCATGGGAAGTCTGACCCCCATCCAGAGCACCCGCTATGGCTGAGGAGGTGCCAGCCAGCTTAGGGGGTCCCTGCCCAGAGGTCACCTACAGCTACACTGGTGGGCTGGCTCTTGGGCAACACCAAGAACAACACAGCACAGCCCGCCCCAAGCCTCCCTTCCCTGGCCGGCCCCAGGTCCTCCCCATGTCTAATGTCCCATCCCTGGAGATTTGCTGGGGACATCCTAGGGGTCCTTAAACATACCCATCATCAGACACATTAGATATATTCAACCAATGAATATATCTCTTCTCTGTAATGGCCCAAATTCATAAACAAATATGGCTCTCGGCAGTGAGCATCAGTGAGCACCTACAGAGTTGTGTTTTGGAGGCTCGAAGAGGGGAGTTGTGGATGTAAGCTGCACCTGAGCTTCGCACAGGACCCTTGGCTTGATCTTGGTGCCATCCATGAGGGCTTGGAGGCTGCGTTGGAAAGAGCTAGGATGGAGGTCCCCATCCATGAGGCTTTGGCTGGTGGTGCTGGGTTCCAAGGTGAGGGCAGACACTAATGGGGAGGCAGCGAGGAGAAGGGGAGAAGAGAGAGAGTAGGGAGTGTGGTGATCTGGTAGATGCGCGGTGGGTGACCTGGATCCCCCCTCCAGGAGGAGACTCATCCCCCCACCCCCACCACCACCTGTCCGGAGTATAGTGGCTGCAACTCTCAGCTGAGTCCCTCTCTGAGTTTTGCCTCCTGGTCCACAGCCACGCCTCGTCCCAGGAGTGGGGACAGGTGTAAAGGCCCAGCCCTTCTGCCCCAGCCCGTGTGAGGACCAGCGGAGCCTCACGGTGAAGTCTCCCTGCACGCCGCAGTCCTGCTGGCTTCCTTCCCTTGCGGATGGAGAGGCCTGCTCATCTCTTTCTGGCGCTTTCTGGAAGTTGACCTGTGCCCTGATGAGAGGTAGGGGTGAGATGGGAGGCACGCAGTGCCTTTCCGGGTTGAGAAGCCCCTCCACCCCCTTCCCACCCACACCCACATACACACACCTCTCGGGCCCCAGTTTTCAACATCAACTTTAAAAACACTAGAAACTAGAGGAAAGGAGCCCTGTCTTTTTTTTTTTGCTAGTTTTCAGTGTGTGTGTGTGTGTGTGTGTGTGTGTGTGTGTGTGTGTGT
>NW_020174926.1:270499-326395 GCF_003031525.2 Neophocaena asiaeorientalis asiaeorientalis
TGTGTGTGTGTGTGTGTCTGTGTGTGTGTGTGTGTGTAAGAAAAGTTAATTAACTTAATAGGCTTTTTCCTTTTCTGATAGAGTTATGCCCTTTGGGAATCTGTAGGTAGAAATACCCTATGAAACTAAGATATTTGAAAGATGGCAGTGTGAAATTGAGCCTGAGAACGGTCTTCTTTTATCGGGCTCAGGAAGCAGGAGGAGGGAGGTGGGAACCAGATTGGGAAAAACAGGCTTTGGGCTGGGGAGATTTTACTTAGGTTTTCCCGTAGCTGTGTCCTTCTGTGATGCCAGCTCTCGCTGGGAGCTGGCAGGTTGGCATCGCTGTGGCCCCTCCCGCTTTCTAAGTATAGTCTTTGAGGCCCAGCCAGCTGGGAGCCAGAGCCAGAATTTCCCTGGAAAGCATTTGCTTGCACAGGGGCCAGGCCAGGGAGGCTGGTGCAGGAGGCTGGCGGGGCTGGACTGTGGGCAAAGGTGCTCAGATCCCCCCCGTTTCTTATTTCCTCGGATGGGCCTGGCTCCCTCGGACTCCCTGTGTGTACATCAAAGTCTTGGATGGATGGTCCTGAGGTTCCTTCCAGGCTGACCTCTGGGTGGGCGGCCCTCTCCTCCCATCTGGTGGTGACCAAAGTGGGGACCGGAGCAGGCTGAGCTCCAGGCTGCCCAGCCGGGCGTTTGCAGAGGCTGGGAGTCAGCTGGCCCCCAGGAGCCTGAGGCACTCAGACGGGAGTGGGGGACCAAGGCAAGGTGACCTTGATGAGCTAACTCCCTCGCTGTACCCACACCCAGCTCCCCCCACCCTGGAGCCCAGCAATCTCACGTGACCTCACTCTTCTCCAGCTTGGGAAATACTTCAGAAACCAAGTCACTTCCTCCGAGGTCACCTGTCCCGGGATATCTATACTTCTGAAAGCTCAGCCCAAGGACGTGCATTGCTAACAGTGGAATTTCAGGACTCTGTGAGGGAAGGGCCTTCTTGAGGGGAAGAGGGGCCTCCCAGCCTGTGGGAAGGTGGGGAAGACAAGTTCAGAACACAGCCTTTTATGGCTTGTCAGTGACCTGGGGGCTGTCGTAAGGGTAGAAGGAAGAGGCAGCCTCCTGTCAGAGCGAGAGGCTGGGCAGTGGCCACAGTCAGGCCTCACACAGTGGGGGGTCCTTGTCTCTCCGAGCCACAGCTTCTTCACACATAAAATGCACGGTTGCTTGAAGGGTAAACATAGTGTGGATTTGGGAAGTCATCCAGCCGCAGCCCAGGAACTGATAACTTCCCTTCCAGGGGTGGACCGCACCCGCTAGTTGCCACCCCGTGGCCTGCTCTGCTGTGCCCACTTTCCAGCCTGGAAGAACCAATCAAGCCAAGGGAACCCTGGGCCTTGAACCCTCGGGCTACGTGCTGCCTCGCTCTTGGCCCGCAGCCCAGGAGGGTGCCACCAGGTGATGGATGCTGGCAGGCAAATAGTCCTGTTATTTTTGTTGCAAGGAATTTAATTTGCCTCGCCTGTCATCGGTTACAAAAGCTGTCGTGAGCCTACTTACCTCTAAATTAGCCGTAACTGACGTAGTAGGGGGTGGGGAGAGCAGAAGGGAGAGTGCGGTGGGGACTCTGTGTGCGTGCAGGTGGGCACATGTGCGTACACGCGTGTGTGAGGATGGAAAGAGGGGAGGGGCCGTGAGAGCTGAGAGGCTGCGCCGGGAGAGACAGCGAACTGGGTTCTAACTGGCTCCCTTCAGACAGGGGGTTTGATCATCGCCACAGGCTTGCTCAGGCCCAGGCCCGCTCCAGCCCCTCTACCCCAACTCCCAGCGAATCCCTCTTTGTTCCTTTCTTCCCCCAGCTGTGTCCTTTCTCCCAGGAGCTTCCCCTGACAAGCCAGCCTTCTGGAGTCGAGAGCTGGGGAGAAAAACTGGGGGTGGTAGGGAGACAGCTGACCAGAATAAAGTCAGCCGTTCCCCAAGGCAGGGAGCTTTGCTAAGGTTGCCGAAGCCTGGGCCACCACTGTAGTTTATCACAGTTTGAAGCGGTGACATTATAGTAATAAATAATAATAATTATGGTAACAATAAATTATGATAGCAGTAATAAAAATAATAGCAACACTCGATCTAAATTTTATCGGCATCATCTCACTGAACTGTCGAAACCACCCTCTGAAGCACAGAGAGGTTAAGTCACTGATCCAACAGCTCAGCAGCAGTAGAGTCTGGAGGTGAACTCAGCTAGCTCTGAGGCTGCACTTGACCCCTTGCCATGCTTGCCATTGAGGCCCCCTTGGCTGGTTTCACAGTAGAACACAGAACTGGGCAGCAGAGTGGGTTTGTTTTTTTTTTTTCATAAAGATTGCGACTGATGAGAAATGTCTTCGTGTTTATTGAGATTGTGTTGATCTTAGTTGTGCTGTTTCAGGGACCGCGCTTTGACCTGTGGTTAGAGTCTGGTTTGCTGAGATAGGTGTTGCAAACATAAAATGTAGGGACTTGAAGCCGGCTAAGGGGACTGAACTTTATTCTGAGGTTAGAGGGGAGCCCCTGAAGGTTTGGGGTAAGGGAGGAGCATGGACGGAGCAGCATTGAGGGGATAAACCTGAATGTTGTGTGTCAATGGATTTAATGGACCAGAGTGGGAGCAAAGAAACCAGCGGGGATCTGAGAGCTGTCAAGGTGACTAGCTCTGTCATTCCCCAGCTGCATGACCTTGAGAAAGTCCTCTCTCCTCCCTGGTCTCTCTTTTGCACATCTGTAAAAGTGAGATGGTTGGAATTAGAAGATATCTAAGATGTCTTGGGCATTCTGTGATTCTCTGGATGACCTCGGCTGGGCCAATAGATGCTGGAAGAAAAGAAGGCGCTTTTTTTCCCAATTAATTAATTTTTGGCTGCGTTGAGTCTTCGTTGCTGTGTGCAGGCTTTCTCTAGTTGTGGAGAGCAGGCGCTACTGTTCGTGGTGGTGTGCGGCTTCTCATTGCGGTGGCTTCTCTTGCTGCGAAGCATGGGCTCTAGGTGCGCGGGCTCAGTAGTTGTGGCTCACAGGCTCTAGAGCACGGGCTCAGTAGTTGTGGTGCACGGGTTTAGTTGCTCCGTGGCATGTGGGATATTCCCGGACCGGGGCTAGAAACTGTGTCCCCTGCATTGGCAGGCGGACACTTAACCACTGTACCAGCAGGGAAGTCCCAGGGGGAAGGCTTTAAGGAGTGGAATCTAGAGAATCTAGGATCTGATTGGATAGGATGATGGAAAGGTGGAGTGTGGGGTCAATGATGGCTCCCAGTGCAAGGAGAGATTGATGGGACATCATGGGAAAACAGTCTGTATTATACAGTAGGCTGATAAACTTCTGCTTGGGGACCCAACAAGGCAGACCCCTCCCACCAAAACAAACATATATATATATAAATTAATTAAAGCTGAACATTTCTCTGTCAAGTTATGTGGAAAGATGCTATTTTACCTTTATCATCTATGTAAGAATTGTGCTATTTTGCAAAATTTGGTCCTACACATGGAAGAACAATGTTTAATGCTTCAGACTTCTCAAGGGTTTTCATAGGAATTGCTGGGCAGAATTGTTTTTGAGGGAGAGGAAGGTGAGGTTAAAGGCTGTTCAGGGCTGGGAATTCCCTGGACGTCCAGTGGTTAAGACACCGTTTGCAGGGGGCATGGGCTTGATCCCTGGTCAGAGAATTAAGATCCCATATGCCACGCAATCAAAAAATGGGCAGAAGACCTAAATAGACATTTCTCCAAAGGAGACATACAGAGGGCCAAGAAGCACATGAAAGGATGCTCAACATCACTAATTATTAGAGAAATTCAAATCAAAACTACAGTGAGGTATCACCTCACACCAGTTAGAATGAACATCATCAGAAAATCTACAAACAACAAATGCTGGAGCGGGTGTGGAGAAAAGGGAACCCTCATGCACTGTTGGTGGGAATGTAAATTGATACAGCCACTATGGAGAACAGTATGGAGGTTCCTTAAAAAACTACAAATAGAGTTACCATATGACTCAGCAATCCCACTACTGGGCATATACCCAGAGAAAACCATAATTCAGAAAGACACATGCACCCCAGTGTTCATTGCAGCACTATTTACAATAGCCAGGTCATGGAAGCAACCTAAATGCCCAACGACAGACGAATGGGTAAAGAAGATGTGGTACATATATACAGTGGAATATTACTCAGCCATAAAAAGGAACGAAATTGGGTCATTTGTAGAGACGTGGATGGATCTAGAGACTGTCATACCCAGCGAAGTAAGTCAGAAAGAGAAAAACAAATATCATATACTAACGCATATATGTGGAACCTAGAAAAATGGTACAGATGAACCGGTTTGCAGGGCAGAAATTGAGACACAGATGTAGAGAACAAACTTATGGACACCAAGGGGGGAAAGCGGCGGGACGTGGGTATGGTGGTGTGATGAATTGGGAGATTGAGATTGACATGTGTACACTGATATGTATAAAATGGATGACTAATAAGAACCTGCTGTATAAAAAAATAAAAGAAAAAAAATCCCGCGACCAACAACAAAAAAAAGCTGCTCAGGGCTGCAGGGGATGTTTGGGGGCAATAATGAAAGATGCTGAGGTTACAGCAGTGCCGTGAGACACCTGGCAAGAAAATCTCTGCTGAGACTCCCCCCACCCCGTCCCCACAGAGAATGTAAGTTTTCCAGGAGAGAGAACTTGGGGTGCAAAGGAGTTCAAGTTAGGAAAGGACAATGGCACAGTCTCCCTAAATGTAGAAATTAGGGGATATTTTGGTTTTCTAACCTTTTGTCCCTGAACCAATTCCCCCCGCCCTTCTAGATACAGCACCGCCTAGGCCCTACCAGCTATATCATCCTGTTTACTTCCTTCATATCACTTCTCAGAATGCAAAAATCACTTGATTTGTTTGTTTAGTTCCAGAGCGTAAGCTCCATTAGGAGAAAGAAGCGACCACTTTTGTTCGCCTCTGTACAATACAATTTCTGGTCTCTAGAACAGGGCTCGTCATAGAGTAGGAGCTCAGTCAATATGTGTTGAATGGATCCATGCATGCACACATGAATAAATGTAATGGTGATATTTCAGGCCTTGAGAAGCATGACCTTCCTCATATAACTCAGAGAGGCTGCTTGGGAACCATCGCTGGTTCACCTCCCTCCTGATGGGCCCAGCACACAGTTTGTCTATGGCTCCGTGAGAAACCCTGAGAAACTATATATATATTATATATATAATATATATATTTTATATATATATTATATATATATATAGTTTCTCTTTTGTTCTATTTTTTTCTAAAATAATCAGGTTTACGGGGGCTGGCGGTACTCAAGGAGGGCTTGCAGCCTTGACAGCGCTCCAGGGCAAGTGGAGTGGGGAAAGACTTTGCCCCCCACTTTGCTGCCCTTCCTGCTGGTGGAGCAGTCTTCCCATGACCCCATCCCTTTCCAGGCACCCCGCTTTTCTGTTACCCCAAGCCCTATGGACGGAGAGAGGCTTGTTGGTGTGGCAAGTGAGGGGATTGCCAGAGGGCATTTGGGTTATCTTTTCCAATGTCACGTAATAAATCACCCTGGGTTTATTAGGTGGCTTAAAAATACTGCCATCTAATGTGGTCTGGTCAAGATTCTGGAAGGGCCGAACGGGGGGAAGCAAATCTCTGTTCCGTGGAGGTTGGCTGGATCCTGGTCACTCAGCTGGAGCCTCGGTGGGAACACAGGACCCCTCCAGCGCCATGGGGTCACCCCAGCAGACTGAAGGAGCTTCTTACATGGCAGCTCGGGGCCCCCAAGAGTATAAAAGGGGAAGCTGCCAAGCTTAGGCTGCCCTCTAAGCTTCGGCTAGGACTGGCAGAGCATCACTTCTGCTGACTTTGATTGGTGAGTGAGTCCCAGGGCCTGCCTGGTCTAAAGGGGAGGGCGCTCGCTGTGCGGCGTGATTCGTGAGAGGCATATTCCAGTGGGTGTCACCAATGAAGTAGCCTGCCAGCCTCGGGCCAGGGCCAGGAGAAGGGGGAAGTGTCACCCCAGGCCTGACATGACCCCTTTGCCCCCATGCTAAGGCCTTGGAATTAAGACAGATGTGCGCTCCTGTCCAGGCTTGGTCAGCTTGCTGCCTCACCTTCCTTGGGCTTTGACGGCTCACCGTACCCTGATCCCCCAACTCGCCGGCCTCCTGTGCTGTCCTGTCACCTGCACGGACAGGCAGGGAGACCAAGGCTGTGTGAATGCCTGCTCTGGAATACATTTCTTGTCTTTCCTCTCCTTCCCACCCCTTTTATGTCCCACCCTTGCTACCAAGGCCCCCCACCACCTTCCTGGAGACCTTGACATTTCCCACCCAGAGGCACTGTGTCATGTATTCTTCGTGTGTTCCACAGGCTGCCCCGTGTTTTTAACTCCCTCTTTACACATCCCTTCTGTCTCCTGCCACCTGAGTAGAAAAGCCCTCTGAGCCTCAGATCTGGGCCCAGAGCAGTAGGGAATGCTTGTCGGGGTGAACGAGGCAGGTTGGCACCGAGAAGCCTGGACAGATGGCCACTGTGGTGACTGCACCTTCCCAGCTGGGAGGCCCTGGGGTGGTGGTAACAATAGCCACCCTGGTCTCCTGCCAAAGAGGCCATACGCAATAGGCCAAGGAGTTGGTTGGTAAGGTGAGCAGCTGGATGAGAGAGGCAGGGAGGCCTGAGCTTGCAGCTGGGGTTAGGGGGTCTCTGTTGGAGAACTCTCGGCCTTTGCAGGGGACCATGGCCCTTGGTCTTCTCTCCCCTCCTCCCCAGGGTCTGCCCAGGGCCTGGTCACAGATAAGGTCACAGGGTTGGTGAGGGGTAGGGACCAGCTGGAGGTCTATCTAATATTAAGGCCCCTACTTTCCTACCAGCCAACACAGCCCTCATCAAGGCTGTCCCCCCGCTCCTTCACTGATGGGAAGGGACATCACCTTTCTTATTCCAAGTGCAAAGGCCCCGGGGAGCTGCCGCACCACAGCCAGGGGAAGGAGGGCTGTTGGGGAGGGCATGAGAAATGGCATTCTTTATTCATAAATAAAAACATAAAATTACCAGAAATAGTTTACATGGCCAAAAGGGGGCATCAAAAATAAGATAACTCAAAGCTGTGAAAAGCAGAGCAAACCAAACAAGACCCGACCAAGAGAAAAAGAACTCCATACATATTCTTCCAAACGCCAGTCCGTCCACAGCCAGCCCGGCCCGGGGCTCCACAGAAGGGGTAAGGAGGGCAGCGCATCCGAGGGCACAGGTGCACGGCCTCCTGCCACAGCAGCTGCCGTTCCAACAGCCCAGCCTGCCTTCTCCCTGGGATTCCTCTCCCCCAAGAGATGGCCCAGCCTGGGCCGGGGCGAGAGCAGGGGCAGAGGCTCATCAGGTGCTTCTGAGGGGAGAGCTATCCCCCTCCTAGTCCCCACGGAGCTCAGTGCCCTTGGGGGTGGGGCGTGCTCGGCAGGGGTTACCCGAATACAGAGGCCAGAGGAGAAACCCAGGGTGGGCGCCGCATTGAGAGTCCGGTCACTCTGAGGCCCAGAGGCAGAGTCCCCACTTGGTGAGGTGATGCCGGTGTCGCTGTCTTGCTGCAGACAGCGGAGCATTTCATCACCCTGTGGGGAGCAGCAGGGGTGACCCTGCGGCTCTGACCCTGCGAGCAGGTGTGTCAGCAGCCGTGCTCAGAGGGAGGGGCAGCGAGCTCCCACCGGCCCCGGGGTTGACTTTCCCCGTCCCCGCTCAGCCTCTGCAGCTCAGAGCCTCCTTCCAGAGAGACTAGGTGGGGCAAGGTCCAGAAATAGCAGGGAGCTTTTTGCACAGGGAAGGGAAGGGAAACCACACGGCAGTGAGGTCGCTATATTACACAACACTCGCACTCTGGTGCGACCGGTGCCACCGTGGACCACCCTGCGGTCTTGGGCTGGTGGCAGCCCAGGGAGGGCTCCGCGAGTTGGCCTGGGGCGGGGATGCGGGGTGCAGGGCACGGTCACACCGCAGTGGAGCCCCTTGGCCCCCTTCCCCGGGCTTAGCACCCACCTCTTCACAGCGTGGTCTTGAGGGCACAGCGACAGGCTTTTGGCTGTTCTTTGTGGAGGGAGGGGTCCTCCAGCCTGGGGAGGGGCAGCAGCCCCTTTCTCTATCCCGTGTGGCAGTCTCAAACAAGGCACAGGCTGGTGGAGATGGAGGGACCAAGGGCCGTGGCACATGGGGACGGACATCTTTGACTTGGGGGTTTGCATGTGCCCAGTGGAGGGGACTGGCCCCCCAGGCAGGGAGAGGGCTCTGGGCCTGTCGATTCCAGGTTTAAATCTAGCCTAAGACTAAGAGTAACGGCTTGAAATTCCAGAAAACCTCCTCTGTTACCTGAAGGCAGGACAGGCACAGCTTAACGCAGGGATTCGAAGGCAGAGCCAGCAGCAGGGAAGGTGGCCCTGCCCTCAGCCCAGACTCAGGGAAGGAATGGTGGCCCTGGAAGGATGGGGGGACAGCAGGAGAAGCAGCTTCTCACTCCCACCCCAGGGCTGGAAGGGCCAGCAGTCGGGGACAGAACTGGGGGCACCGGTCTGGGACTGCTGACTACCCAGACATCCTGGTCCCTCCTGCCTCAGTGAACCCCTCTCAGCATGCAGGAGTGAGGCCCAGGAATCCGGCGACGGCTGGCTGTCCCAAGAACAGCAGCTGCGGCTAGAGGCAAAAATAGAACGTGGAACAGCCTGGCTGCCTGCGAGATCGGGCTTGCTTCCGCAAAGACAAGAAAGGAAAAAGAAGAAGAAAATTCCCTGAACTAAGCAACTGAGGAACCACCTTTTCTCTGCACATCTTCAGAAGGGAAGCCCAGCCTCCTGCAGGGCCTGGGTCCTTGACTTCGGGGCTCAGGTGGGGCTGCAGGTGGAGAGGGCCAGCTGGTACCCCCCGGGGCTGTTCGGAGGCTGTGTTGGCACCTCTTACTCTCTTTGGCCACTGGCACTCTGGGGCCCCCCCCTGACCTGTACAGACTCTGCACTTAGCCCTGGAGGTGAGAAGGGGAACGGCAGGCAGTGGGAGGGAGCTGCAGGTGAAGGGGGGAATGCCCAGCCCAGACGACCCTGCGCCATCTCAGGGGACACAGGTTATTCTGGATCCAAGCAAAGGCTTGGTTCTTGGGAAAGAAAAGCAGCTCAGGGTAGCTGCTGGCCAACTCGAAGCAGGTGGGGGAATCCCTACCTCTGGTCCCATGATGAAAGATCTGGAGGCTTCCCTGGGAACAGCTCGAAGTCACACCCTCCCTGTGTGAGGGACAAGGACGTCCTCAATCTTTCCCTCCCAGCACCCACCCCGGGGTCTCGGGTCTATGGCTTTAAGAAGAGCAGTCACAGAGGTCAAAGGCCACCAGCCACCCAGAGGCTGCTCATTTCTGGTCAGCAGGGCCAACAGGGTCTGGCCATTACTACCTAGCTTCTCTCTCTGGCCCACTCTGGGTCTTGCTGAGTCTAGATAATCCTGGGCTGGCCCAGCTCTCCCCTCCTTTCTGTGGCCTGCCAGCGTCGGGAAGCTCTGATGTTGAGAAGTCACGTTCTCCACACCTCACTCCAACCCCTACCCCTCCGTGGCCAGGGGAAGATAGCTCAGGTTACGACCAGGTCAGATTCCAAAGCTTCTGGTCATCAATGCTTGTGTTCTATTCCCAAGGCATCCAGATGTGCTGGGGGCCAGGGGGGCAGGGGGGCGAAGTGTGGGAAGAGAGGTGGAAGGGAGCTTCCGTCCTGGGGAGGCCACTGGCCTTCATGGTAGTCACCACCCTCGCGGGGAGAGCGTATCTCTAAGTAGTTTGAACAAAGGCCAAGGTTTAGGGAGCCCTTAACCAAATGATGGAGATCCGGGGACTCATCTCTTGGCAAAGCTAGAGGTCTGGCAGGCTGCAGGGATGCGAAGCATTGGAATGTGGGAAAGGCGGGGTGAGGCCGTGTAGCAGCCCCTCCCCTCCCCCCCTCCCCTCGAGGTCTGTGCTTCTCTCAGAGGCCTGAGCAGGGGAGATGGGGAGGGGAACCCCCACTCATGGGCTCAGTGCCCCTGTCTCCCAATGCCAGGTCCCCGGCTCCCTCCCAGGAGGCCCCTCAGATCTCGGTGGCAATAATGTCCTCATAAGGGATGTCAGCCCCTTGGAGGTCAATCTCAAAGGGCTCCCCTGCACCATCCGCGCGGGCCAGCTGCTGCAGCGTCTTTTCCAGGCGCTGGTTCCGCTGGTACATGGCCAGGTAGCTCTGCTGCAGCTGCTTCTGGTACTGGATCACCTTCTCCTTCTCCTCCTTCCATAGCAGCCGCTCATGCTGGAAGCCTGAGGACATTTGGTCGTGGCCCTGCCGCTCCTCCCTGAGCTCGGCCCGCAGCCGTTCCAGCTCCCGCTGCAGGGCGGGCACGTCCTCGGTGGAAGCAGGCCCCAGGGCGGCCGTGTCCCGGCCCCGCGTCAGGGCGGCCTGGGCCTGAAGCTCCAGCAGGTTCACCTTCTCCCGCAGGAGCTCCGCCTCATTCTTCTTGCGCTGCAGCTCGTTCTCGCAGACCTCCAGCTCCAGGCCCTTGGTGCGCAGCGCGCTCTCCAGGTCCTGCGTCTTCAGCTCCAGGCCCTCCAGCCTGCCCCGCGTATCCTTCAGCTGCGCCTTCAGGTTGAGGATCTCGCCGGCCTTAGCGTTGATCTCCGTCTGGGACTCCTTCAGCTGCTGCTTCAGGAGAGAGATCTCGCCAGACTTCTGGCACACCTGCCGCGGGGCGGGGACGAGACAGAGAGCCAAGGGGTGAGAGGTGGCACCTGGGTGTGGTGTCCTTACTTGTAAACTGAGGATCAGTACCGATTTCTTAGGGTTGTTGTAAAGATGAAATGAAAGAACCTAGGGCCTGGCATTAATAACCGCTCTGTGAGTTATTATTATAAATATGTTTGCAATGTATTTCTGTGTTATTGTGAATGTTTTTTATTTTATTTGATTTATTGTTTTACCGTACAGCCTGACTGGATAACCTGGGAGTGAGGTCACAGCAATGTCCAGCTTGGTTCCGGATTAGACAAACAAGGATGGATGTGTTGTGAAGCCAGCACTGGCTTATGCCTCTGACATGCCCTGAAGTGTCCCAAGTCCTGGCTGAGAAACCACGGCTGGGGTAGGGTCTGCTGTGCCAACACTGACGGGAAAGAGGAGAGGGAGTGGTTCCATGGCTAAGGTCCTGTCCTCTTCGGGAAACCCGGCAAACAGAAAGTGACACTCCCTTCCCACCCGTCTGGTGCCTCCATCCGTCACTTCCACCGAAAGGATCCTTTCCTTCTACCCCTGATAACACCTGTTGCTCTAATTTCCAGGATGAGTACAGGCAGCTCAGTGCAAACAGATGCTGTGTGGCCAAGGGTGTGTCACCTCGACCTCGGGGGATGATGCTGGTCTAACCAGACCCAAGGAGCCCTCAGCCCCTCCCCAGCGCAGGAGTCTTTGGGGTGAATGCCGTGCACACCCCCTCCCGGTCCCCCGCACCACCTCTCAGGTGAGAAAAGAGAGCAGGATGAGGGGTTAGGCTGTTCTCCAGCAAGGCCAGGCCCAGGTGCTTCACTTGCAGGTGTGCCTGAGTGGGTGTATGTGTACGTGAGCCCCTTTCTTCCTGTCCTACGTTTCCATCTCAGCCCACCAAAGAGAAGCCCCACTCGCACTTCTGTGAGGAATTCTGTCCCTGAGACCTGCACAGGTGCGGCCACTCCTACCAATGGGTGGAGTCCCTTGCCTCAAAAGTCGCAGATGATAACTGTGCTCTCTCGTGGCTCTGGGGCCAGCATGAATTCAGGATGGTCTGTGGTCCTCCTGGGCCTCTGTGAGCAGATGCAGTGAGTCGGCCCTGAGACAGCCCAGCTGGGACTCGGCTCTCTCGCTCCAGCTTCTCAGCCGACGACTCGGTTAGTAAGTTCAATTCTGGCCACGAGGCACCGGGGTGGGGAGAGGAGGAAGCCCGGGCTAAGAGTACCCCCAACTTGGTTTACCACGGAGCCCCTTATTTGGGTCATGAAACGGGTACTTCAGCCCAGTTTCCCCGGGCAGTTGTGTTCCCCCCTCCCATTGCCTAGAGCCTGGAGGAGACCTGGAGAAGGCTGGGGGGTGGGGGACGCTGGCACCGAAGCCCTGCCCACCCACGCCCACATCCTCACCTCCCACTGCGTCTCCTCCAGTGCGGGGACGAAGCTGGTCTTCTCCTTCTCATAGGACCTGAGCTTGGTCTCCAGCAGGTCCTGCTCCTTCATGAGGCTCTCGAGCTCCTGCCGCAGCTGCCGCTTCTCCTGCTGGAGTTGGAGCACCTGCAGGTGCAGCACCTGCTGGGCGCGCTGGCTCTTCTGTGCCGCGGGCTTCAGCTTGCTCTTGGGCTCCAGCCCCTCTGGCTCGTCCTTGCAGCGCCGCGGTCGCTCCTCGTAGGCCTGGCTGGCGGCCAGCCCCTTCTCCTCAAAGCTGCGGTGCAGCTTCTGGAGCTCACCCTCCCTCTCCAGCAGTTTCTGCTCCAGGTCCTGGACGGTGCACTGGTCCGTGGAGATGGGGGAACGGATGGAGCCCTTGTCCGCCCTGCTCGGGTGGGCCAGCTTGCTGCCCCCATCGGAGAAAGACAGGGCCTTCAGGCTCATCATGTTGCTGTCCTGGAGGAGGACGCCCTGAGTGATGTTGTGGGCTGAGCCCCCAAAGCGGCTGGCGGGCCCCACCGGTGTGACCAGTGGGTCCAGCTGGTAGCTGCTGGTGGTGCTGTGAGTAGGCAGGCTGGACATGGAGTTCCGGCCGGAGTCAGACAGCGCCCCGGAGCACAGGCCGGGCTTCAGCCCCTGCTCCTCGGGCTTGTCTGGAGGCGCGGGGTGCAGCTGGTGGCTGGCACTCTCGGGGGACGAGTGGAGGATGGCGCCCGACCGTGGCAGCACCGGCTTGAAGGCCGTGGGTCTCACGGCACCCTTCTCCAAGTCCTGGGGAGGAAAACAGGCATATGGAGCCCGTGTCTTCCCCTGATGCACCCCCAGCCGGGTAGGCGTGCCGGCCACGTGTCACCTTCCTGGTCGGGAGCCATAGGTGACCTCACCTGTTGCTCTGAAGGAGCCAAAGGTGGTGAATCTCTCCCGAGGAGGAGAAATTCCTCTGTGCCTGGGGACGTCCTGAAGGGTCATGAGGCACTCTGTATTGTGAACTACAAACCTGTCACCATCTTGACCCACCTTCCACCCCAAGATACCAAACGACTCTTAGATTCACCGTGCCAGGGCTCTGGGGCTCTGTGTGGTGCATGTAAGGACACTGGACGTGTGTCCTTGCCCCTTGCAGTCAGCCAGGAGCTGGAACAGTGGCCGTGACCTGCCCCGGAGGTTGGGGGAATGGCTTGAAATAATCATCCTTTCCCTAAAGCCGTCATTTTCATTATTAGAGGACTTCACAGTTCACAGGCTCTTTACTTTCAAAAACTTAAAGCTCTATGCAAACATATGGGGCCATTTCCTAGCACATCAACGCCAAAGATTCATCTTCCCAGGTGAGGCCAGGGCACTGAATAGGAACAATGTTTTCAGTGTCCACTGGCGGGACCCATGAGAGCTTGAGCCAGCATGAGGGCTGGACTTCTGAGTACGTGGGACTCTTTGCCCTCATCCCTGCTAGACTGAGGATGAGAACAAACCCACAGGCCTTAACCGGTCAAAGATGCTTTGGGGCCAGCTTGAGCTGGAGAAGCTGCCCAACCAGAGCAGAAAAGGAGGGGAAAGCCCACCTCCATGAATCGTCTAAGGAGAGAAGCTGCCAGCTCTCTCCAAGTGCCCTCTCTACCTGTTCCTCCACACGCTCAGCGAGCCCCCTCTCTTTCCCATGCGCTTGAAAATGTTGCTGTCCGTCCTACCTTGGCAATCCTGAGTTACAGCCCAGCAGAGCTCAGGAAGGCTTTCATTTCCCCTTTGCTCTCTGCTGAAAGCTCACCCAGGACTTCTGCATCAGAGGACTGACCGACGTGCCCATTCCTTTGTCCAACCTTGCTCTCTGCTGTGGCTGAGCACTCCTGCCCTCTCTGCATCACTCAGCCTCTTGGAGATGTATGCGTTTAGACCTCCACCGCCACCCCTCCCGGCCCCAGGCCTCTCTCCTGCCTTTCCAACCCAGCCACCCACACCAGAGACCCCGCTTACCATTTCCAGCTGGTTGGAGAAGGGCATGAGCTTGGGTGGGGTGGACGGGCCAAAGTCCACCCCGGCCTGGCCCCCTAGGTCCCCACTGGACAGTGCAGTGTAATCGGGGCGGTGGGAGCCCCGGGCCTTCTGGCTGACCTTGATATAGAAGAAGTCTTCACTCTTGCCCATTTTGGAGCTGGACTTGCCATGACCCGAGTCCTGGGAGAAGCCAAATCTCAGCAGGCCGTCTGAATACCGATTGAGCTTCTTGAGGTGGGAGGACTTGCGCAGCTTGTACTGGGAGGCCCGGCAGTGCTTACTGTGGAAGCCGTGGCCGGAGATCAGGCTGCTGACGCTGCCCATGGTGACGCGGGGTCAGGGACAGGCAGGGCAGAGCGGGGCACCTGGCGTGGCTGTGGCAGTCCTGGCTCCGCCAAGAGGCTGCGGTCATAGCAGAAGCCTCACAGAGCCCGGGAGAGCCAAGACCTGGAAGGAGACACAAGCGGGAATCAGCCTGGGATGGGGCCGGTCACTGCACAGTCCCTGCCGGTGACTTACAGAGGAGGCATTCTGACCGTGAGATCTGGGCAAAAGAGAAATGCATGTTTCTCCTAACAGAAGCTCAGCCCTGTCTCTGTTATTGTCTCTGTTATCTCGTTCTTCCTTTGTCCTCTACTTTAGCAAACGTCCATTGGGAGCTACATCGGGAAGGCCCTGTTCTCAGCACTGGGATGCAGAGGTGACTAGAACAGTCACAGTCCCTGCACTCATGGGGCCTGTGTGTAGCCTAGTGTGGACTGGCCACAAACAGATCAATGTGTCCGACCTCAAGTGATCTAGGTGCTACGGGGAAAATAAAGCAGAGTGAATGGGATGGCATTCCGGGAGGTGGTTATTTTATGCAGAGAGTACGAGGGAGGCCTCTCTGTTGAGTATCACTTGGAGAGACCTCAAGAAAACGAGGGAGCAAGACACATGGAGATCTGGGAGGAGAAGGAAGAAGCTCAGGGGCAGCCCCAAGGGCAAAGCCCTGAGTTCCTGTGTGGAGTATGATGGGCATTTGTGAGATCAGCAAGGAGACCAGTCTGGCTGGAGGGTGGTTGGCAAGGGGGGCACAGGGGATGTAGACGTCGGAGAGCTAGCAGGTGTCAGGCAACAGAGAACCTGGCTGGCCATAAGGGCTTTGGCTTTTAGTCTGATGAGCTGAGGAGCCCCCAGATGGCTTTAAGCAGCGGACAACCTGATCTGACTTCGGCTGTGGAGGGTCACCCTGGTTGCTGAATGGAGAAGAGACCATTGAAGGGACTGGGTGGAAAGTGGTGGGCCAGTTAGGGCAGATGAGGGACTCACATGGCTGGGCCAAGGACGGTACTTATGGATTCAATTTTAGATGTAATTGTGAGGTTGAGCTGATAGGATTAGTTAAAAGATTGGCTGCAGGGAGTTAAAGAGTGGAGTCTAGGATGACTCCAATAATTTTGTCTAAGCAACTAGAAAAAGTAAGTTGCCATTTATTGAGATGCAAAAGACCACAAAAGGAGCCCGTCTGGGATGAAGTCAGGGTGGAAAATAGGAGTTTGGTTTAAGACATTAAGTTTGCAAAGCCCATTAGACATCCAAGGAGTGATGTGCAGTAGGGAACAGGATGGCTGTGGAGCGGGGGAAGCTGCAGATTTCCATGTACAAGGCGTTTGTGCAGAGAAGCCAGGTTTGAGACTAGATGAAAAAGCAAAGGCAGGAAGACAAGAGAAATGTGAGGACTGGTTCACGGAGGCCAGGAAGGTGATGGGGAATGAGGAAGAGACACTGAGAAGGCTGTGAGAGAGATGCAGAAGACCCACAAAAGGCAAGGATGAGGATGGTGTCAAGTGCTGCTGAAATAAGATGGTGACTGAGAATCAGTCAATGGATTTGGCCATGTGGAGGCCACCAGTGACCCTGGTGGGTCAAGAGCAGTTTTGGTGGAGTGGCGGGAAGAAAGGCCTGACTGGAGAGCGTTCAGGAGTAAGAGAGGGGAGAAATAATTGTAACCGTGGACACTGAAAAGTACGTGATAGACTTGGCTTGCATTCCCAGTTATGCTCCCTGCCAGCTATGACTCAGGAGGTAAACACTTTCACATCTTTAACCTTCAGTTTCACAGACACTTAAAAAATTCTTTTAAAGTAATAGGACTGCATCTTATAATCAAAGCTGAAAACAGTAACAACGACCTTGCCAGTCACCAGACAGAGGAACGCACTGGAAGGCAACGCGGGCACTCTCGCAGACACAGGCAAATCACGAAGCGTAGGTCACGTGATTTTCAGAGCTCGGAAAGGCTGTGTGGCTGTCATGCATTGGGAAGGGGTATTTCTCAGTCAGTCAAAAGACAGATGATCCAATTAAATGGGGGGACTACAAGTTTAATAAAATAGGAAATGCAGAAGGAACCCTGCATTCTTTATTATGCTGTAAATTACCCTGTCAATCCGAAAGGGGCGAGAGACAGCCCAGGTGGGTGATGAGGGTGTATGGGCACAGCTGAGGGAGCCAGAAGACTCTTCAGACTCTGAAGGTGAAGGCTCAGATTCCAACGTGCATTGTCATCTTGAAGAATAAAGTGGTTATGTTATGAATGAATACATTCTATATTCCAATCCTAAAAGTACAACACAACAAAACAGCATCGTGTAAGTGTAATGTATTTTTTCCTATGAAAAGCTTTTATTAAACTGATGGCCTCTTAGAATCAGGGAACCACGGTGATGCCTCATGCGGTCATTATGAGCAGTTTATTGGATCCCATCAGAAGCTAATAGGTCTGGTACATTTATTGAAAGCCTAGTACATAGTTGGTGCTCCATAGATGGGAGGTATTTTAATTGGTATCTATGATTTATATAACTATAATTGTTCTCTCCAGCATTCGTCATCCCTGTGTTGTCTTCAATGGCCATATCTCATTTTCCAGAACTAGTTCTTTTCCTTCCAAATGCAACTTTCCTGCATCTCATTCCCTGAGAGCACAATTTAGGAGTATGAAGTTACTCTGCTAATTTAACAGCTGACAGTGACAAAATGTGTTTCTCATGCCCCAGGTCATCCATCTCTTGCTTAGCTGAGGCCTCCAGGTCCTATGAGGCAAATATTCTATTGCTGTCCATATGTAGGGAATTTTTGGCCAAAGGACTCTCCTGCACTCTGCACATTCTACCAGTTGGACAACTGGTGACTTACTTTTTGTCCATCCAATTACACATTTGTGAGCATCTACATGGATAGTGTTGTAGAGATAAGGCCACTGGCTATGGCATCAGACAGATTTGGAGTTGAAAATTAACCTCTCTTGAGTTTTCTTTGCTTACAAAATAGAAATAATCATTATTTCACAGGATCAGTATGAGGATGAAGCAAACTCACAGAAGTCAAGTGCAATGCTTGGCACATGGTAGGTGCTGTCCAGAGGTATGTGTGATCAACACAAGGACAGGACTAGGGTGCCATCTAGAAGCGTGTAACAGTTGGAGCAGAACTATAACACTGGGAAGACATGTAAAATGAATCTGTCTGCAACTCATACAACTCAATAACAAAAAAACAACCCAGTTGAAAAATGGGCAGAAGACCTAAATAGACATTTCTCCAAAGAAGACATACAGATGGCCAATAGGCACACGAAAAGCTGCTCATCATCGCTAATTACCAGAGAAATGCAAATCAAAACTACAATGAGGTACTGCCTCACACCAGTCAGAATGGCCATGATTAAAAAGTCTACAAATAACAAATGCTGGAGAGGGTGTGGAGAAAAGGGAACCCTCTTGCACTGTTGGTGGGAATGTAAATTGGTGCAGCCACTATGGAGAACAGTATGGAGGTTCCTCAAAAATCTAAAAACAGAGGTGCCATATGATCCAGCAATCCCACTCCTGGGCATATATCCAGATAAAACTATAATTCCAAAAGATACATGCACTCCTATGTTCATAGCAGCACTATTTACAATAGCCAAGATTGACAGATGAATGGAAAAAGAAGTTGTGGTGTGTGTGTATACACACACACACACACACACACACACAGTGGAATACTACTCAGCCATAAAAAGGAATGAAATAATGCCATTTGCAGCAACATGGATGGACCTAGAGAGTATCATACTAAGTGAAGTAAGCCTGACAGAGAAAGACAAATACCATATACATACCACTTATATGTGGAATCTAAAATACGACACAAATGAACATATCTACGAAACAGACTCACAGACATAGAGGACAGACTTGTGGTTGCCAAGGTTGGAGGGGGATGGGGGAGTGATGGATTGGAAGTGTGGGATTAGCAGATGCAAACTATTATATATATAGGATGGATAGACGACAAGGTCCTACTGTATAGCATAGGGAACTATATTCAATAACCTGTGATGAACCATAATGTAAAAAAAATGAAAAAGAATATGTATATGTATAACTGAATCACTTTGCTGTACAGCAGAAATTAACACAACATGGTAAGTCAACTATACTTAAATAAAATTAAAAAAATAAAACATATCTGTTTGCAGCTCTCCTGCTGCACCGCCGTCTCCTCTCACTTGGGCCTTGAGTCAGCCTCCAAATTTGTCTTTTCCCAATCTGCTCGTCCTAAGCACTGATGCTGTCACAGTCCTCATGCTCCCTGCTGAAAACCTTTCAAGGTTTCCTACTGTTCTTAGAGTGAAGCAGACACTTCACGAGTCCTGCAGGCCCCGGCAGGCCCTGGTTTTGCCCACCACTCCAGCCACCTCACTGCAATTACAGCCACACTCATTTCTTTCTGCTGGTAGAACACACCAAACCTTTCTCCAGAGAGGAGCTTTTGTGCTTGCTGGTGTCTCTGCCGACAATTCTCTTCCCTTAGCTCTTCCTCTTAGCACAGATCTCCCTTTCTCACCCTTTAGTTTTCAACTCAAATATCACCTCTGCCAGGTGGTTTTCTCTGGTTACCCTTGGAAAAATCCATCTCCCTCATTCCTCTCTGTTAAGCCAACCTGTTTATTTCCTTCGTAACACTTGCTTTAACCTATAATAATCTTATTTTAAAATGTGTTTATGGTGTGTATCTCCACCAGAATTTCAGCTCTATGAGAGCAGGGACTTTGTCTCTAGAGTCCTAGGACAAAAATGAGGGAAATGAGGTGAAAACTCAGAGAGGTTAGATGACTTGACCCTTGTCATTCAACTGGCTAGTGACCAAGGTGGGATTTGAACCCAGACCCAAATTCCATGATCTCCATGTGATAGCAGATTGCTAGGGACTGTAGGTGAGGCTCAGAGATATTAGGGGTCCTGTCCTGGAAACCAGGCCAGTTTCAATGGTTGGCAGAGAAAAAGCCTAGAGGGGAAATCAAGCTGTGGCCTCCAGCCATAGCTTCATTTCTCCTTTGGGCAGGTGACAAGGTCTCAGGTACAGGTGAGCTCCTTCGTTGACCTGAACGGCAGCCAGAATGATGTGCAAAGCACAAGTACTGTGCTGAGCCCTAGGGGACTGAGAGGAGGAAGACAAATGATGCTAGGGAGCAAAGGTGAGGAGTGGGTGAAGGATGCTGGCTGTGACCCTGAGTGCATTCCTGTCCCTTAGCCCCAGATCCCCTGCTCTCCACTCCCCAGGTCTTAACACACAGAGGCGCTTTGAAGTTTGAGATTATCCCCAGACACACTTGAAGCTAAACTAATTACCTTTAAGTGTCTAGACTTGTTTGGTTTTCAACTTGGAGAGAGCCTCACAGAAAGCCTGGCTGTGATCCATCCTAGTTCCCAAACCCTGGGTCTTCCCACCCCCACCCCACCGGACTTGCTGTCTCTGCTCAGACACAAGGGGAAAGGCATATTTTTATTCTTGGGAAAGAAATCCCCACTGGCCGGGAGGGCGTACCTGGGGTGAAAGTGAGCAATCACACTGATCTTGGAGATTCAAGAAGGGGAAAGGAAGAGGGAAGAAGGACTGGAGAGGAAAAAGTAAAGGAGCCACAGCACCTCAAGCCGAGCACGGCTCAGTAACCTTCTGCCTGGCCTCTGACTGATACTACGGAAGAAACCCGGCAAGAATTAGACTTTAGGTCTTAAGAGAAGAGAGCAAAGAGAACAGCGAAAAACAGCTGGTGGAGGGACTTCCCTGGAGGTCCAGGGATTAAGACCCCGCACTTCTAATGCAGGGGGTGCGGGTTCGATCCTCGGTCGGGGAGCTAAGATCCCACATGCCTCACGGTGCAGCCAAGAGAAACCCCCACCACCAACAAAAAAAACCAGTTGGTGGAAAAGGACCGCCTAGGCTACACCTCTCAGAATCTGGCCCCAGGGAAGTCAGGAGACTTGCCCCCAGAACCAGTGCCAGCCTCCCCCTTCCCCACATGAGCTATGCCATTGAGTGTGGCTCCTGAATCAAGACAGGCAAGGACCACGGAAGCCTGGGAAGCCCTCGGCTGTGAGCTGCTGCTACTCCCACGGCAGCTGCCCTCTCCCCATCCATCCTGCACTCTCCTTCCCAAAGGGAACCAGGGCTCACACCAGGGTGACACATTCCTCTGATGTCCCTTTCTGGAATATGGAGATTAGAGGCATGGAGTTGAAAAGGGATCTGTCTGGACTCAGGAAGGTGAGAAATACTACTACTCACCCTCCCATCACACGCCGGAGGGGAAGCAGCTATGGCCTTGCCCACATCAAACCCCAAACCCATACTTCTGGGCTGGGGAGAGCAAGGATCCATAGCTGCCCTCCTGTCCGCCCTCCCCGTCTGGAAAGGTCACCCACAAGATCAGGATGCTAGCCTCTATGGGACTTCTCTGGCAGTCCAGTGGTTAAGACTCAACACTTTCAGTGCAGGGGGGGCATGGGTTCAATCCCTGGCCAGGGAACTAAGATCCCACATGCTGCGTGGTGAGGCCAAAAAAAAAAAAAGGATGCTAGCCTCTAGCCTTCATGCCTCCCTCCTCAGCTTGGATCATTTCTCCTCCTGTTCCCATTCCTTACCTTCTCTCCTTCCTTCCTTAATGCCCTCCCCACCACCACCCAGGCCAGGTTGGGGGGCATCTCTACGCTCTGCCTGGTACTCACCTGCCAGGGGCCTCCACCCAGGGCACCCACTGGGCATGGGCGGTGATACTGCCAGTGGAGCAGTGGGAGGGCTAGCTCGCACCCTGAGGGAGCCTCCTCCAGCACCCAGGGCTTAGGGGGGCTGGTGCTGCCCACCCTAGAACACACCCAGCGAGGTGTGTCCTCTAAAAGTGCCGAGTAATGTCACCTGCAGGCTGAGCAGAGCTGATGACGCTGCAGTGTCGGGGTTCATTTGGTCATTTACTCAACGAATATTTCTTCAGCATCTGACAAGTGCCAAGTACCCTGCAAAGTGCAGGTGGAGGGGCAAGGAAGGAAGGAGAGGAGTTAAGTGCATAGAAGAAAAAAAAGAAAAGCCAGACATTTAAAATATGCTTTTGTGTGTGTGTTGTACAGTAGTTAAATTTCTGTGCAGAAAAATACATGTCCTGAATTCTTATATTGGCATTCTTTATTGGTTAATGAATATCATGCATGTAATTTATTTAGAAATGCAGAACATTTTATTAAATGTATATGCATGTTCTTAGGATTATACCAAGGTTTCTTTCATTAGAAGCAGATTGTTTTGGCATAACGGTAACTTATGAATGAATGTTAAATAAAATACACAGATTTCTTTTCATTATAAAAAGAAAAAGAAAAGAAAGAAAAGCCAGAGATAAAAGGGCCAGGTGTGTGTGTGTCCACTACTTCAGCTGCGGTGTCCAGGCAAGGCCTCTGAGAAGGTGGCTTTCAAGAAGAGCCAGCCTGATGAAGTTTTTTGGTAGAATGGTCCCCTGAGGGTGAACCACAGGTGCAGAGGCCCTGAGGTAGGAATGGGCTTGGGCTTGGGGGGTTTAGAGCAGGGGGTCCCCAGTGGGGTGATCTGGCAATATCTGGAGACAAGGCACTTTTGACTGTCACGATCGGGGGGTGCCACCGGCATCTGGTAGCTGGAGCACAGGACAGCTCCCACGACGAAGAATTATCTGACCTGAACTGTCAATAGCGCTGAAGTTGAGAAACAGACTTTCTCCTCTTTAGAGGAACAGAAAGAAAACATGAGTTTAGAGCCTCAGTTCTGCCACTGAGTGTGGCTTTGAGTAAGTGATTTCAGCTCTGTGCCTCTGTTTCCTCACTTGTAAAATGGAAGTAACCACACTTGCCCTGTCACAGGACTTTATTATGAACACAAAAAGAAGTGAGAGCGTAGAATATACTGGAAAAAATCACCAACGCTGGTTATTGTGTTATGTCTCATTGTTCTCCAGGACAATTCTCTGAGCTATCTTATTATACAATGGGGTTTATCTGAGAAGAGAGGCACCCCGGGGCTGCACCCCCAGAACAGACCCTGGCCTGGTCACAGAGGTCTCAGCGTGAATGCTTACCCCCATTACACCCGTGAACTTGGGAGCAGGCACAGACTGGGCTGCAAGATGTAATCCTCCCCTCTGTTGGTGCAAAGCCTTGAGCCCTCTCTTGGCTGTTTCCAACCACAGCATGAGGGGCTAGATTCATTTCAGCTCCTTTTTGAGACCTCCTAAGAATTTAATGGGAGTCATCGATCCCTTCCTCCCAAAAATGTACCCCCCCACACCCTGCTCCAACTTTTTGGCTATAACTTCCTAGCATTCCTTGACCCCGAATACCCTTCGATGGACCCAGTTTAAAAAGAGATTAATACATCCTGCTCTGGGGGATCAAATGTGAGCTTTGGGGTTCCGGGGAGGAACGAATAACTTGGCCTTAGATTACTGACTTAACAAATGACTCCCTGCTTCCCTTCAGGGACCAGGGAGGTGGAAGCAAGGGGAGGAAGTGAACTAAAGAAATTGTATGTCACCTCAGTGCAGCCCTACCTCCCACGCTCAGACCCCAGGGTCCTGCAGCCTATTTCCCAAGACTTGGACAGACCTCGGACCTACTTCAAAGGGAGTCAGAAGGTGGAAGGCTGGTCGGAGGAGGCAGCTACCTACCCTGGGATGAACCAGGCTCTCTTGGGCAAGGTTTTCACCAAAGCTCACCCCAGTTCCTGATGGGCCACTATTAGAGATTTCTTCTATTTAATTCTAATTTTAACCGATTTTTAAAATACCGAAATCCTATAAAAAATCACCTAAGTAACTCGTGCAGAACTGACAACTGTTAAAATGTTGCCATATTTGTTTCGGAAATAAAACATCTCCAAGTGGAAATCCCCCTTCCCTACTCCTTTTTCCTGCCCCACCTCTCCCTCCCCAAGGGGAATCCCGATCGTGAATTTTGTGGGTATATTTGTTTATCTTTAAATGTATTTTTAACATATAAGGATACTCTACCTATTGCTTTGGTTATTGCTTTATAGAAATGGTATCCTGTTTTGTGTATCACTCTGTGACCTTGATTGCTTTATTCAACACTTTATATCCGGGGTCCATTTGTGTCCCTTCTTTGCCTGCAGGAGCAACGATCTGATCCTCACATTTCCTTCACCAGTCCCTACTCAGATGTTCCCATTTCACTGCAAGAACCCTCTGGTAGGTGATTACTTCTCTACATACGTGGGAGATTTATTTTGAGTCTTGGAAGATGTCTAGTTTTTAGAGCACTCCCCCCTACCCCCTTAAGCTGAAACCCCTGAGGTGAGGAGGCATCTGAGTCCCTTATAGACCAGTACATCAGGGGGCACAAAGAGTGGGAGGAGAGGCCCCAAATCACACTTCACCATATTACCCGGGGGTGGGGGAGCCTTGGCCAAACAGAGAGGTCATCCAGCTGCAGGTGATGGAGGACTTCCTTGCTCTGAGGCAGCCTGGATGCTGAGGACAGCATCTTCCATGGCTGAATCCCAAACTCTGGAGCCATGCAAGACCTCAGAGATCCTTTACCCCAATTCCTTCACTGCAGAGGCAACACGGAGGTCCAGAGCAAGGAAGGGACTTGACCAGGTCACGTCACAACTTCTGGACCTGAAACTAGTATCCTTTCCATTTTATCAACCGCACGGGAACAACTGGGCTCCATTTTCCAGATTGGAGGGCTGGGGGCCGTTCCTGGCTCCATGTGGGGCATGTGTGTGAGGACGGGATGTGGGGAGTGTGTGTAAGGCTGCCTGATACACATGGGATTCCATCCTGTGGGCGGGCGGCACTGATCCATTCAGAGATGCTCAGCCGTGGGTGTGGTGCCTGAGAAGACAGAAGAAGCTGCCGCGGGTTCTGCGTGGGCCCCAGCCATGGGTGGCGGAGCTGGCCGGCCTCCAGGAATGGCTGGTGGCTGCTGGGCTGGGACTGGAGCTCTGAGTGCATCACTAGTCCAGGACAACTTCTAATCTTGGCCATGGCAACCACACCTTTGCGTTCTCATGTTCAGTTCCATCTGTGGGACTTAGAGAACTTCACACTCACTATTATTCATCCACATGGTCCTCAGGGTAGACCACGTGCAAACATCAGGTGGCAAGGAGGAGAGGGGCAAGTCCTCTCACAAAGAATTTGAATGTGGACCTCAGCTTCCTTTTTTTTTTTTTTTCTTTTTCTTTTTCTTTTTGGCTGGGCCGCGCATCATGCAGGATCTTAGTTCCCTGACCAGGGATCGAACCCGTGCCCCCCGGGGTGGAAGCTCAGAGTCTTAACCACTGGACTGCCAGGAAATTCCCTCAGCTTCCTTTATTTAAAAAAAATTTTATTGGAGTACAGTTGATTTACAATATTGTGACCCTCAGCTTCCTAAAGGAGGAAAATGACCCTCTTCCAGACCTGCTCTTGTCTCCCTACTGAAGGAAGCCCCGCCTACCATGGGAAGCCCCTTCCTCTGGGCCCACAGTTGCTACTCAGCTCACTTGGCACTCAGCCAGCACAGTCTGCAGACAGCTCTTGCATTACTGAGTTTTTCAGAAGCGAAGGGTTATCTCTCCAGTGATCTTTAAACCTCCTTGAAGGCCAGGATGGGGCCAAAGCTTCCTAGTATCTGACATCGTATTGAGCATAGTGCTAAGAACACAATCGGTGCTAAATAGATGTTTTTAATAAATCAGCTCACAAGGAGCTCAGGCATTACTGGCCAAGCTCGTGGAAAGGAGGACATGTGACTTCAACTGGGGTCCCACACATGTGGATTGGAAGCCAAGTCTACAAAACTAGATTCCAAATCTGGTTTCAACCCAAACTTTCATCTCTTGGACTTCATTTGAGTCACCTGGTCACCTTGGGAAGAAGGAAATTTACCCTCTCCTTGACCTCCTACTCCTTTTCAAAGTTTTGGGCCAAGACAAAGAAATATCAGGCAGAGTCTCTGTTTTCAGTGGGTTGGTTGAAAGACAAGGCAGATACACTTAAAAAGAGTTTAAAAGGCAGCACCAGTATAACTAGATGCAAGATGAACTGGCAAGACTGTGCTGGATTAGAGCCAGCTCTCTGCCTCCAGCACATGATAAGTTTTTAATTTTTTCTCTTGTTTAGAAGTGAGGTAAAGATTCTCACTCTACTTCCTGCCTGTTATGGACTAAATGTTTGTGGCCCCCTAAAATTCATATGTTGAAGCCCTAACCCCCAATGTGATGGTGTCAGGAGGTAATTAGTTTTAGATGAAACTGTGGGTGGGGTCCTCATGATGGGATTAGTGCCCGTATAAGAAGAGACTGGAGAGCTCTTGTCTTCTCTCTCCCTCTCTCCCCGTGCCACTGCCCCCATCCTCCCCTCCTTGCTTCCTCCCTCTCCCTCTCCCTTCAGTGGGAGGACAAAGTAAAAAGACAGCCATCTACAAGCCAGGAAGAGAGGTCTCACCAGAGACAGAATCTGAAAGTGCCTTGATCTTGGTCTTTCCAACCTCCAGAACTGTGAGAAGTAAATGTCTATTGTTTAAGCCCCCCAGTCTGTGGTACTTTGTTATAGCAGCAGAGCCGACTAGGACACGGCGCCCCACCCACCCCACTGCCCAGACACCTGGCAGAAGATGCTTATCTGGGCCAACAGGTCACCCTGTTTCTGGCATTGTCCTTTCCTTACATTTGTCCCTCCTGCTTCTCTGTCCACATGGTGCTGATAGCCCCAGAGTGTGCAGATCTGCCATTCTTTGTGGGGAGCTCTATAATGGATGGACACTTGGTGGGAAGTCAGGGACTCAGAGCTCTAATCCTGGTTCTGGGAGACCAGCAACCAGGTCTCTTTCTGGCTCCATCTGCTGTGACTTGCCTGCCCCTTCAGGTAAACTCCCTCGGGGCAGGGCCTGTGCCTGCACAGTTGTGGGTCCACAGGAGGGAACCGTCATGTACGATGCATTCATCAGGTCCCATCCATGGAGTGAGCTCTACCTGCATTATTGCATT
The DNA here is from genome assembly GCF_003031525.2 of Neophocaena asiaeorientalis asiaeorientalis. NCBI lineage: Eukaryota > Metazoa > Chordata > Mammalia > Artiodactyla > Phocoenidae > Neophocaena > Neophocaena asiaeorientalis. The sequence goes on from NW_020174926.1 coordinate 297,004, forward strand.
AGGCCCTCGACAGAGAATCACAGATTGATGGATCTGTTTTGTCATCTGGCAGAAGAGATAACCTTTCAGCATCTCAATTTCCTTCTGTGTTAGATAAGCACAGCTGATACCCACCTCACAGAGCAACTGTGAGGATTAAATGAAATCGTGTTTATGAAAACACTTGACCACAATAAGAAGAACAGTACACGATGGATGAATTTAAACCAAAGTGCTTGTGAAATTATAAAGCAGTTCGGAAAGGTGCTAGAATTAGATCCTCCTATATCATGAAGTTAAAAGAGCAGGTCTTTAGGGAAGGAGTACATACCCCCGCCCCCACTATCCCCCTGTGGTGGCAGGCTGGGACCTGGCAGCTGCCAGACGGGCCTCTCAGTCTCCAGGAGGGTAGCTGGGGCTTGCAGAGATGTGACAGCAGTCCCGTGGCATCTGCCAGCTGGGCTTGGGGTGGGGGGTGCTGGCTGTACTACGCTGGTGGGCAGGCCCCCAGCCAGCTCCCAAGCAGAGGTCTCTCTGGGGCTAAATGGGGCGCGTGCCCAGGATTAATTGACTCCCCTTTCAAGATGTCTCTCCCCCTGCCCCTCTGCCCCTCCCCTCAGCATGTTGCCTGATTCAGCTTTCCTTATCTGGAATTCCAGTGCTAGTATTCCTGTCCTTGACCTCTCCTCCCATTTGCTGTTCTAAAGGAGGGTCAGGGCAGGGGTGAGCCTGGGGAGCTGGTTAATCATCTCAGCCTAGTCTGCAAACCTCCCAGCACTTGGCTTGCTAATGCCTGGAGGGCTCCACTTGCAAAGCTCAGTACATTTTCTGTTTTTTTCTTTTTTTTTTTTTGGAGCGAATGGATGAATGAAAGAGAGGCGAGGATGGAGGAGGGAGAGGGTGGGGAGTGTGGGCAGCGTGAGGAGAGGTTGAGGGTGCGGAGGAGGGGGCAGGGGCCCACGCGGCTCTCAATTAAGTGCACTTGGGTTCTGTGGAAAGGCAGAGAGTGAAAGGGAAATCGCTGGCAGGCTGAGTCATTCCACTGGGGTGAACAATCGGAAGCAATTCTGCTTCCCACTGCTGGGGAGGAATCAAAAGCCATTCTGCCCCGCAGCCTTTTGTGTGCAGGCCTTGGTGCTCAGCTGCTGGCGGAGCCTTCCTTCCACTCGGTGGGCAGCTTGTGTGCTAGCAGCGCTGATTGACAGTTCTCCCCAGGAACACTATTACCCACCGATCCCAACCTGCCCTTCTCCCTTCCAAAAATAAAGCCACAGTTACATGCAAAGCTCATGCAAATTTAACCCCACAGCTGCTAGCGCAGCGGCTGCTCCCACATGAGGGAGCAGAAGGCGAGCCTCATGCACATTCATGACTTGGGTACCACCAGGCACCAGGGCCCTATGAGCTGGGCAGCGCCGGTGAGGGGAGCTGCTTCTCCTCCTAGCGAAGGGGGCAGCCTCTAAAGAACCAGATCTTAAATGGGGGAGTGGGGGAGACATCCAGGAGGTCTGGGAATCTGGCTGGACTCCTTCCCATCTCCCCTGGTCAGAGATAAGGAACCCAGGACCATTAGGACTTTGGAGGGCAGAATGCAGGGGACAGATGGACCCCCTCTCTGCCTAACCCTTGCCACCCTAGAGTGCAGACTGAGTGGGTACCTTTTGGAAGGGTAATTTGCAGATACTAGGTCTGCATCAGAACCAACAGGGTCTCGGACAGGGATTCAAACTTAGATTTGACCTATTTACCATCTTGGTGGCTCCCTAAAGGATTCTGAGTTCAGGTTCAGGTTCAGTAGGGACGAATCTGTATTAAATTAGCCATGCGGGCCCTGGGCTTAGGAAAGGGCAGTGGCGACACACTGTTAGCTATGTGACATCCCTGGTCCAGGTACCAAAGCTGGTACCTGGTTAGCCTTTGGCAAATCATATGACCCAGCATCTTAAATTCAGTGGGAGGTGTCTCAAGTTCCCTCAGGATCTCTGACGCTGTGGAATGCCTTTGTGGCTCCACCTCTACAGAATTTTGACCCTTCCTTTCCCTGACCCAGCCCCACACTGTGGTCCTTTTCGCTCTTCAGACCAGGTTCCTTGGTCTGAGGAAAACCCAGCAGGGGAGCGACCTCACATTCCATATCATCACAGGAGCCAGGGAGAGGGAAAGGCAGGGAGCCTGTCACTAATGCAGTGCCACTTGAGCAGAAAAAGGGCTCTAGACCTCTTCCATGGCATCACAGAGACACCCACCTAATTACTCCACCTGTGTATGAGGCCTATCCTAAGGGGGCGGGAGCCCCCGGGCAATCTGTAGGATGGGAAACAAGTTGGTACCAGATCACAGGTGGAAAAACAGAATGCAGAAAAACTCTTAGAGCCCAGAGGTGCTGCTTCAATGCTCCATGATAAGAGGCTATGAGGCCCAAAGAGGTGGGGTGACTTGTCCAAGGCCACACAGCAAGGCAAGAGCAGAGATGGGGCTGGAAGCCTGGTCTCCTGGCTTCCTAGCCAGCTTTCTTCCCACTTACAACCTTCTTTAACAAGAGAGAAGGAAGGGCTGGAGTGAAAATATCATTCTATGCTGCGAGGTACTGCTTTAAAAATACTCAGATCAAAGGATCTAGACCAAAGATGAAATGAAGTCCCCCACCCCGCATCCCAGCAACCTGTGATGTGTTACCATCAGCCATAAACAGGGGCCGAGGGCAGGTGAGAAATGGTATCTTTCCACAAAAAAATCAATGGCAAACTGGAGCTCATAAGTTTGGTTGGTGCAGGGGCATGTCAAGGGACAGAGGTAGCAAAACAGAGTAGAAAGAAGCAGGTAGAGTAGAAAGCCCTCAACCACCTACAACATTCCTGGGAGAGCTCTGCTTCAGGAATTAGAAGAGGGAGATCTGACAGCAGAAGGCACTGAGTCTTCTAGAAGGCAGGTAGGTGTGGGAGAAGGATGGCGGGTAGGTGGAGGAGGGGAGTGCTTGTCCTAAAGAAGCTCCTCTTCCCTCCTCACTTCTGCCCTCATCCCCACCACACACTGGATTTTATACACACTGAGTGTATTCAGTATGTGTGAATGTGTACATGGGGTGCAGTGGAAGGAGGCGGGGGGAGTACCTGGTAGGTTTCAGAACTCAGAAGGGGATTGGAATTGGGGAAGCCCTTGCTCTGGTTGCCGGACGTGACCTAGAATAGCTTGAAGAGTTTAAACTGGTCCCTCAGGGAGTGTGGCCTTCTGTATTTGGAGTTGTCCATGTGCGCCTGAGTGTGTTTTGTGTGCTCAAAGGCATGGCCTGTCTGTTGAGATCTCTGTGCACAGCAGGGGAACACGCCCCCCTCCCCGACCCCGGCCGCCACCATTCCTGATGCGTCTCGGCATGTCCCGAGTTAATCCTCTCTTGATGCATCTGATGTGTCTCGTTGGGGAATTCTGACTTCTGTGTCACCTCTGCCCTGATTTCTCAGCCTCCTGCTTCCTCCTCCAGGGCGTGTTCCTGGCAGTGAACTGGAAGCCTCACATCCAGCAAAGGAGCCTCTGGTGAGCATCAAGCAGCCCCCCTACCTTCCTGGAGCCTGCGGCCCCCACTGGCCCTGACAGTGAGATAATTAACCTCTCTTCAAAGCCCAGGGATCCCACAGGGCTGGCCCATGGCTGCCCCTAAGTCCTCACTACTGTCCACTCCACATCTGTGACACTTTACCTGTTAGGGGTACTACCTGACAGAGCCACAGGTGTGTAAAGGGGCTCTGAAGTGCCACGTGGAGACGCTGGGCCTTGGAGGTCCCTCCAGCTGCGCTCCTATCCCTCTTTGCCCTTCATGTTCCAGTGATGCTGAAGAGCTCCTGGTTCCCTAACTTGCCTCTCAGTGCTTTCTATCACACTCCTCCCTCTGCCAGGATGACCTCCCTGACCTTGGCTGCTTCGCGGGGAAAGATGGACAAGTACCCTTCCTCCCCCGTTGCCTTCTTCAATGTGTCTGAAGGAAGCAAGGCCAGCTCTATACCCTACTAGCAAATCAAATCCAAGACCACAAATACCCACTCCCTGCACTCTGGGGGAGGAAGAGGGCTGGGCACACGGCAGCTGCTGCTGGAGATCTCAGAGCAGATGCTGAGATCTGGGCAGGAAGAGGGCACCTCCACCTGGGGGTTCTTAAAGAACCCTCTGCAACATCTCCTGTGCTGTCGTTTTGAGCTGGTATAGCACATTGGGTCACCCAATCTCCTAATGCCTCTATGGACAAAAACCATATCTATTTCATTGGATTTCTATGAGGATTAAATGAGCAATGTCAGTAGAACCCTACACTCAGCACCCAGTACATCGTAAGCACTCAATAATTGTTAGCTATCATTGTTCAGTATCTCAAACACTATTCATCTTTCAAGGCCCGCCTCAAGTGCCGCCTCCTTCCCAGATGAATTCAAGGCATGTCCATCTCCAGATTCTTTTGGACAATGGATCTCAAAGTGTGGTCCCCAGACCAGTAGCAGCAGCTTCACCAAGGACCTTGTTAGAAATGCACATTCTCAGGCCCACCCAACCCAGACTGCTGAGACCCAACAAACTGTGTTTTAATGGCCCTCCAGAGGATTCGGAGGCAGGCTAAAGTTTGAGAACCACTGTTCTGGTATTTTCTTTGTATTCTATGATCATACTGATTATAGCCCGGCTTGAATTACAATAAGCTCCTCAAGGGTAGGCAACATGTCTTATAGTCCAAGGAAGCTGGGGAAGTCCTTGTATTTTGAGTTCCATGAGCATTTTAATTAGATTTTACCTGAATAATTCCTAACCTTGCATCTCCTCCCCAGCTTCCCCATCTGCTCAACCTTCCTATCCACCCGAGGCCCTGGGGAAAATACTACTCCACCCAGTAAAAGACTATCTCCCTCCCTTCCTCCCTCTCTCTCTTCCATCTTCCCAGGTGGCCACTTGGGGCTCATAAAATTGACAGTGAGTAGAGAGTAGGGGTAGAGCACACTTCTGGAGTGTCAGGAAACTCCAGGTATTTCAGAGTTTGGGCCAGGGGTATAAGACATTGTCCCTGCCCCAGGACTGTTATGAAGACTTCTTGGGCTGAGCTGTCCTCTCAAAATGCAAAACCAGGGCACAGCGTTCTGGATCTCATTCTCCAGCACACAGATTCCTTCCAGGATACCCCTGAGTAGCTTGAGTATTGTGACCCATTGCACTGTAGCCAGGTGGAAGAGCAGAGGGTACCAGGACTTCCTGATCACCATTGTATTGGCTATGGGGCTCCTTCCCGGGGCTTGTGGGCAGTGTCACTGAAAGACGGGGCTGACTACAGCCAAGGAGACATGTATGAAGCATCAACATGCCAGCCAGACTTGGTTCTCTCTCTGTCCAACTAAAGCCACTGATTCGCAAGCATAAGCTTTCCCAGGGACACAGAAGCTTTGAACACAGCACAGGCTGTAGGTAGGGTGACCATATAATTTGGACACTTTAAGAGCGAATAGGATCACTAGTATTAAATACACCAGGACAGCAGACATAAACTGGGATGTATGGTCACCTTACGTATCAGCCATATTTCTTCCCATGAGCACCAGGCCAGGGGTAAGGATGTCAAGGAGGGAGTTTGACATCTCTTGACCCCTTGTCCCCTCCCCTCAGTCACTTAGCATTTCGTTGACTACACAAGGGACAAGGAATGGGAAGCAGCTAGGAAGTAGTGAGTCCCAGCCAAATGGACCACTTACCAGGTGCTTTGTGTACAGTGGTCCGTAGGGAGCTGTGGCGCCATATACTTCAAGCACCTTTGCACTGGGTCCTGACCTCATCTGTCCTCACAGCAACCCTGGGCAGGTATTGAAAGCAGAGGGGTCACAGCTAGAAGAGCTGATTCTAGAACCCAGGACTAGCTGGTCGTGGGCCAGAGTTCATCCACTGCCTCAGAAAGCCTAGTCACAGGCTAAGCAAAGTGAAGGCAGGATTGATACACCTGGCGGGGCAGGCCCACCTGCATGTCACCTCCCAGTACATGTGTCAGCAGACGCTGCTGGGAGCACCCCTGTCTTTGTTCAACGTTCCCAAGTATTTGGTGAGCACTTATTATGTGCTTATAATGATGATGATGGTGTGTCATCGTCAGGGCCCTGTAGATAAAGCAGTGAGCAGAACAGAGTCTGCCCTTACCGACATGTAAAATCATGTCAGGAAGTAACAAATCTAGCTTGCCTTCAAGGCCCTGTACAGTCTAACCTCAATCTCCCTTTTCTCTTCAGCTCCCATTATGGCATTTCCCAACTGGTCCCAATACACAGGGTCATTGACACTCAGGGGTGCATCTGACATCAAGAGTGACCTTGCCAGCATCCCTGAAGCCCTCGGGATTTTCCTGTCTCCACGCCTTTGCTCTTGGGGCTTCTTCCTATCTGAAGCACAGCCCCTTTCTCTCTCTCTCTCTCTCTGATCCAGCCCTCCCCAGTTTCTTCTGCTCAGCAGACTTTGTATTGTTGGGCAGTGCTTTTGTCAGCGAGATAGTGAACTCCTTTGAGCCCAGATTCTGAGGGACACACCAAAGGATCAAGATCTCCTAGCAAGCCTAGGCTTTTACTGACTTTTGTACTTCTCAAGTCATATCTATTAAACCTTCTTCACTCTAAGCCCTGTACCCACCTCTGCATCTCACCCACTGCAGGCGACTTCATTTCTACAATACAGAGCTAAGTAGAAGCATTGGGAGGAAACTCCCTCAATTCCTTCAACTCCTAAACTTACCTCCAGTTGACATGATTCCTGCCTCTTTTTGCCCGTCACAGTGAACTGTCCTCGCATCAGGCTAAGCCTTCCAGCCGTGGTATGATTCCATCAACTCCAACCTTCCTAGACGTCTGGTTCTAAGAATTATGTTCTTTTCCCTCTATTTCTTCAAGTTCTCGCTTTCTGTTATTCTCCCCCACGAGCACTTAAGCATGCACGAGTCTGTCAACTCCAAAGCAACGTACCAGCTCTTGAACTCCATTTTCCCTCCAGGAACCATCATCTTTCCTCCTGTGCACAGCCAAGCTTCTTGAGAGAGAAGGCTATCCTCACCTTTGCCCCTTGCTCCTTCCCACTTGGCCTCAGTCTACAAATGCCTGGCTTCTGTCCCTACCAATCCACTAGAACTGCTCTCCAGGGATGTTGCTAATCCAACGAATAACTTTTCAATAATTATCAAACTTGACTTCCCACTCACTCCATATTTTTTTTTCCCACTCCATCCTTTTGGAGACACTCTTTCCTTGGCTTACATGATACTACAATCTCTTGACTTTCCTCCTATCACCTTTGACCTCTCTCACTGTCACTTTTATTTCTTTCACCCTGAAATGTTGGTGTTCTTCAAGGGTCCATTGTGAACCCTGTTCTCTTCCCCTGGTTGGCCCATCTTTTCCCATGGCTTCAAATGCATCCACATGGTGATGAATTTTGGATCCAGGTCTGCAGCCCAAACCTTTCTCCCAAGCTCCTGACTTGAATATCCAACTGCCTGCTGGCCATCTTCACTGGGATGGGCTGACACATCTGAAACTAACATGTCCGAAATGGAATTCACCATTCTCTCCTCCCTGCCATTACCCACCTTCCCCCAACACGTCCCTCCTTCTGGGCTCCTAGGCTTGGAGAATGGCACAACCCAGCCAGAAATCTTGATTCTGAGAAATTTGACCAAGCCAGGAACCCATGATTCCTTCTTCTCTCTCACTCTTATATCTGATCAGTGACTAAGTCCTATCTTATTATTGATTTCCCTGCAAATCCACTGCACTGTCTTAGTCTAAGTTTCTATTCTAGTTCCCTTGGGATATTGATAGGCTTGTTTTTTTCTCTTTTCCAAGCTTGCCCAAAGAATTCCCTAATGTGGCAGAGAAGGCCTTCGAGATTAGGACTATTTATCTTGTATCTTCATATTATATGGCACCACAGCCCTCCCTTCCCTCACCTCCTCCCATTCTGACCGACTTGAGCTCTGTAATTGTATAGTATCTTCCACTGACCTTCTCCCAGGTTTTCCCACACTGCTCCCTACACCTAAGTCCCCAGGACTTTGCTGAGACAGGGCTTCCAGTCTGAGGCCTTCCTACGTGTCCTCAACATACCCTCTGCTTATTCTTATCGTGGCCTTAATCACCCCACAGTGCAAGTCCTCTTCATTCATGTCTCTTTCTCCACAAACTATAAGACTGTGTTTTCTTCAGTGCTGTATTCCTAACTCCTAGCATCGTACACAGTCTACAGTTCCATAAACGTTTGCTGAATGAATGGAGAAGCATATGTTTAAAAATCGTACTCTATTTCAGGGTGCATGGGTTCTGTGAGCTGCGACACCACAAAACAGTTCACAGCGGTGTTTATGAAACTTTTCATCCCGAAGCCCCACCCTGGGGGGGCTCCCTGGAATGCATTAGGCAACCTGGAGCACAGCTGTGACCATCCCAGCCCTGCCACGCTCTAGGGGAGCCTCCTTTGTGTGGCACTAGTGCCTCAGTGGCACCCTCGTCTGAGTGTCAGGACCAGGGCTAGGGGCGTGTTGGAGTTTGTAGGCCTGTGTGTTAGACCTTCGTCGTGCACTAAGTGAACAGCTTAATGATTTGACCTGCTAAGTGTGTGTGTGCGTTGCATTCAGTGCCCCCCCATCAGTGTTGGGTTTTTCTAAGTCATCTATACGCTGAGCTCCACTTTGTGAAAAGAATCTGGGACTCACAGAGTGACCACCTGTCCTGTTGTGCTAGGAACTTTCCTAGGATGCGAGACTTCAGCCCTAGAACTGGGAAGGTCCCAGAAAAACTGGGATGAGTTGGTGGTCTTATCGAGTCTGGAAGTTGGGATTAGTACAAGAGAAGATTGAATTAGTCCTGGTGATACCCTGACCTGCCCCTTGGCCTCTGAGTGGCTGCCTGGGGTGATGTGATCAGAAACCAAGGTAGCGTGGCTGCCTCCATTACCTCTTAGGCTGTGATCTTGGGATCGTGGAGGGAACTGTCTGTCGGGCTGTGTCATGAATTGGGGGGCAGGGGGCAAAGAAGAATGTGTATGGAGGGGATAGGTGAATCATTAAGTTGGGGGAGAGAAAGAAAGGGAAGAACTGAGCATATGGGTTGGCCCCCATCCCCATCCTTCCCACAGACACCAGAGAGACAGGTAAGCAGCAAGTGGGGGAAGGGCCTGAAAGAGGTGGAGGAGGTCTAAGAGGATCTGGGAGGGGAAGGGTCCAAAAGCCTGAGGGCAAATCTCAGGGGAGGGGAAGAGCATGGAAAGAAAAAGATGGAGAGGGAGGAAGATGGAACGTGCCATTTGGTCCAGTCTGCTCTGGAGGGACAAGACAGGGATGCTGGGCTGGGGGTGGGGCTTCATTGTGATGTAAATGCAGTGATAGTGAGGAAGGGTGAGGGTTCACTGCAAAAACAGCAGTGGAGATGAATGCAGAGATTATATCAGAGCTGCTGGTTATGGAGATCTGATTTCTTTTGTGCAGATGTCACATGCCGGGTAAGCTGTTATTAACTAGAAGAAGTCAGGGCTTAGCAGAAAGGAGATGTGTGGTTGAGTGCATCTTAGCATGTCAGGAGAAATCACGTAGCCTGCAGAAATGAAGGCAGCTTTCAGGGACAGGGGCACATTTTAATAGGAAGAGACATCTGTAAAGCTAGTAGCTACTACTCTTTCCTCCATTACCAAAAAAAAAAAATTTTTTTTAAATAGTAATACATAGATAGATAATGACAGTAAAATTAAACGAATAAAAAACCAAAAATTAAAACAAAAAAAATTTAATTAAAAAAATAAAATAATTTAAAATAAATAATGAAATCCTGGGATATAGTTGTTTTGCTTTATTCATTTTTTAAAATTTTTTAAAATTTTATTTTATTTACTTTTTTATACAGTAGGCTCTTATTAGTCATCAATTTTATACACATCAGTGTATACATGTCAATCCGAATCACCCAAACTGTCAATATATACACATACATATATATATATATGTATAAGTAACACACCTATATATTAGGTGTGTTACACCTAAAAGTAACACAACATTGTAAATCAACTATACCTCAATAAACAAAGTTTAAAATAACATGTTTTTTAAAAGTTCAGTGAATGAATGAATGAACTTCCTGACTTAGGTCTCTCCTAGTGCAAATGGATCTTCCCCATTGCAGCAGCTGGAAGTTTCATTTCTAAAACACAGACCTGATTGCTTGAGGCTGAGATCCTTTACAGCCCTTGGCAACAATTGTCCTCATTTCCTTCCTCAGAGACCTGCACTCCCAGGGTGCTCATGATTCCACATGATCTGGTGCCAGCCCCCTTTTCCAGCTCTGTTCTGCGTTTCACCCTCCCCTGGTTGCTCACCATTTCCTCCAAATACCACTCAGCACATCCTGCCCTCAGAGCCTTGCTCAGGCTGTTGGCTTAACCTAGAATCTCTTTTACCACTTGTCCCTGTGACCTCAGCCTTCAGCCTGTGATAACCCACCCTTTAAAGTCCCACTCAAATATCACTTCCTCCGGGAAGCCTTCCTGTGTCTTCCTTGCTTCTTTGTGTGTCATTTCACAACAGGGGGCCTGGAGAGAGCTGATGCCCCACACTGATTTCACCTTCCCTTGCTAAGTCTCTCGTTCTTTACCTACATCCTACACTAGTTTTTGGGTTTCCTGAACACTAATGCTGTTTTCTGTGTCTCCACAAACTCGGCCAAACGACTCTTAAAGGAAGGAGGGAGGGAAGCCAAAGAGGTTGGAAGAAGAAATGTTAGTGGGTTGGTATTTAAAATGGCAGATCCCTAGCTTTTTGCCTCAGCAATTGCTGTCGCCAGCACTGAACTTCCTTCTCCTGATTCAGCTTCTATCCCAAGAAGTAGAATTGCTACTGAAAGAGTGGCGCTGAAGGAGCCCTGGACCACCCTGCTATCAGGGCGGTAGTGAAGATGCACTCATTCCCTTAGGCCCACCACCCCACCCCACCCCCACCCTGTTTCATCAGAGAAAAGAATTGGCCTTGACCCTCTTAGAGCATACCACAATCAGGCTGCACCCTTCCTCCCGCCTTAATCTGCCCAGTAATAGTGCTAATTGGAGGGACTTGGGCTCCTTCTGCAGCCTTGTTTTGTCAGGCGTAAAAGTCCTCTCTAATTTTCTGGATGCGGATACTGTTCAGGCTGGCACCCTTCCTCGCGAGTTCCACTGTCATTCAGGCCTCATGAAAGGCCCCTTGCAGCTCACTCGTTCACTGTACTTCATTGTCCCCGACCGTTCATTGACATTCATTGGGATAATTCCTCCCCGGCGGCACATGCGTGGAGGCGTGTGCACATGTGTTCAGACCCCGTGTCCCATTAGCAGTGAGGACACTTGAAGTAAAAGGGCAGCGCAGCCTGAATGCAGAATCCCCCTCCCCCTCTAATGGCTGGGGAGTCCACCGCACTAATGTGATTTCAAGAAGGACCAGGAGAATTGGTGGCCTCTGCAGAGCAGGCAGGGAGGAAGGGTCGGGGGTGTTCCTAGTCTAAAACACTGTCAGCTACATCACTCTGGACAGATGGCTTTCCCCTCCCGTTCCTCCCAGGACCAGCTGGTTCTGGAGACCCAATCTCCACCCTCCTTCTTGGCTGTTAGCCTGGCATTCAAGGCTCTTCAGAAGATGGCTCTCAAGTGCCTTCCAGGCATTTTTGCTGCCTCCTCCCTGCACTGAATTCTACTCCAACCAGCCAGGTCTGTCCCTATGATCCGTAGCTCACACTTGCTTATATATTCTCTCCAATCACTGCTTAGGGACTGCAGTAATTGGCAGAACGCTGCCAAGTGTAATGGCAGGACAGTTGTTCCATCTCCACAACTCAATGAAAACAGTGTCTTTCAACATTTTTAAGGTAATAGTTAACAAGATGGTTGTTAGGGCTATGGAGAAAGTCATTAGAGGCAGCAGAGCAAAAGTAAGTCCATGAAATAGATGATAGAAGAAAAAACAATCAGTGGAACGGTGGTGCTTTCATCATGGCCTAATTCTATCACCTGCCCAGCAAACTACAGCCTCAGCCCCTTACCCACCTAGCCCCAGAATCAGGCTCATTTCTCCCTGATGTACTCTCTTGAGTAATGAAATCCCACCACCAGGCCTTCCAGGACCTACTCTAGCCCTGCCCTTCCATGAAAGACACTCCCTGAGCCCCACCAGGATTCACAGTCCTTCTGATGCCCATGGGCTTCTTGGCAGTACCCTCAACCGGCACTTAGAAGGCCTCTGCATGTGCACATACCATAACTACTCAGATGAGAGCCCCGATTTCTGGAGGTAAGAGGCAGGGGCTCATACCTCTGTAACTCCCCAGAGCAAGCTGTGGGAAAAGTGCATAACCAGCAGCTGCTCCCTGGGCTTCTAGCTGGGGGTGCAGAATGGTGTTTGCTTGCCTTGTGAGAAACAATGACGTTTGTTCTGCCAGGACAGATAGGACCTGGTGGGCCATTGCTCTTGAATGGGAGCATCTTGTAAGCAAAAAAGCAGAGGCTTTCAGGTCAGACTGATGTTGACTGTACCGTCACTGGCCATTGACTGCTAGCTGTAAGGCCTTGGGGAAGCTACTCAACTGCTTTGAACCCCCAGCTTTTCCTTTTGTGTTTGTAAATTGCAGTTGAATTTCCTGGGCTAGGAAATTCTTCATTGTAATCAGTGGTCCTACATATTGCAGGAAGTTTAGCAGCATCCCTGGGCTCTGTATACTAGAGGCCAATTGTACCCACTCTCTGCCTCCCTCCCCGGCAATTGTGACAATTAAAAATGTCTTAGATGTTGATGAATGTTTCCTGGGGGCGCAAAATGGATCCCAGCTGAAAACCACTGATACGTATACCCTGGGGTGGTTCTGAAGATAACATGATGTGATAGCAAATGTAAAATAAAGTATCTGCATATAATAGGTGCTCAATAGGTGCTAGTCCCATTTGAAATTTTAAGTAGAATTTGGCATTTCCCTTCCACCCTCTGGGGCTTCAGAAGTGGGTGGGGTGGGGATGGCTCTAGAGAAAAGCTCGGTAGAGGATGTCTGAGCCCCAGGACCTCTCCAGTGGCTTCACTGGTCTCAGAGGAGAGCTTTCATGGATGCTCAGGTGTGTCTTGGAAGTATCTGATGAGAAAGAGGTGGTGGGAGAACTCCCTGGTGGTCCAGCGGTTAGGACTCCACGCTTCCACTGCAGGGGTCATGGGTTCAATCCTTGGTCGGGGAACTAAGGATTTTTTGGCGGTGCAGCCAAAAAAATAAAAAATTTAAAAAATAAGGAAAGGGGTGGTGGACCTGGAGGCCCAGAGGGGCATACAGGTTCAGCAGTTTCCTTGAGAAGACTTTTCCAAGCAGGCAGCCCATTTCTGCTTCAATTTCTCCTCCCCACCTGGTTGTTCAGGGGAGACATATGGCCCATTCCAGACAAGGGACCATGGCTCACATAGAGAAGCAGTTCATACCAGGAAGGAGTGTAGAAGTACTGCTGAGAGGCTAGCTTGGCTGGAGCATCCTGGCTGTACCGCAGGCCCCCGAGGACAGACTGCTGGCCCGCCTTGTCCCCAGCACATCTGGCCTGTGTAGCTGCCAAGTTCTGTCTGCCCAGCTCCAGGCCTTTCCACTGGGGTGGGAAGACAGAGGAAGGAGAGGGCTCTCCAGAGGCTGCACTTCCTTCTGGACTAGAATCCATGGAAATCTTCCAAGTGTACAGCTGGGCTTTCATGAGAGGTAAAACTGACCCAATATAGAGAATCTCGGAGTTGCTCAAGCTATAGCTACCCCCTAACTCCTGCATGGGCTTTTTGGTTTGGTTTTGCTTTTTAACAGTGGAATAGTAATGACAATGGACAAGAGGCTTGAACTTGCTCCTCTGGGCCATCGACTAGGGCGGTCTCATAATACGGTCTTGAGTGAGTCATTCTCTCCAGGGCTCCCCTCAGTCATCTGCTCGTGGCCAGTGTGGTAACTGCTCTCACCAATACAGACGCTTTGAGAGGCTCTGGTGAGATCAGTGACCAAACATGCTTTGAGTGGAAAGAAAGGATTGTTGGTGTACACCCACTGCCAAGTTCAGCCTCATGCTGAGGGAGCACAGGTCACAGCACAGCCATTTAAAGGGAGTCACTGGATGTAAGGACCGAGCTAAAAGGGTGAGCACAGACCAAAGTGGGCCGTCTCTGGGAGGTCGGAGGAGACTGTCCTCTGAAGATTAACGAGGTCACCGTGTTAGAAGCTGGGAGCCCGCAGCCCTCAGCTGGAGAAAGGGGTCCAGCAGAGCAGATGAGGGGGGCCAGCAGAACAATGGATGAGGGGGAAAGAGTTTATTGTGTTTTGGTTTGGTTTTAATCATGAGAAAGGGTAAAAGATATGTATGTTTCACATTTTTTTAAATGGGAAGTTGAGATTCAGAAGCCCCAGAGGTGTGTTCTTCATGTGGATGTGTCCCATGCATACGGAGCTGTGGTCCTGACCGGGTGGGTACCTGGCCCATCTGGGGTTCCTCCCTCAGCACCCCCTGCTTTGTCCTCCCTGAGTGCCTGCATCATCTCTGCTTGGCATGTGGCAATAACCTTTAAGAGGGCCTGCACCTCTCTTCCCACTAACCCTTCTTCTGCACAAAGGTCTTCTAAACACAGATTTCAACACTCACATCACTTGTCTTCCTGATAACCTTTCCTGCTCCCAGGGCCTATCTCATCAAGACCCACAGCAGCATCTGATAGTGTCAGCAAACCTCTCTTTTAAGACGGGAAATCAAAAGGGTTGTGTTTGAAACCTATCTTACCATTGACTTCCTCATGAACAGAACTTGACCAAGCCTCTAAACTCTCTGAGCCCCCTTCTTATCTCTAAAAAGGGCATAAAGATCTTACATGTGACCTCGTAGCTGTGCAGTGAGGATCAATGACACGGTGGATATGAAATGGCTTTACAAACTGCAAAGTGCGGTACCAACATCCCATCCGATTCAGGTCTCCGGGACCTTTCTCAAGGTCGATTCAAGGTGGTTTTCTCATGGTTCTTGTGCTGTTTCTCTCCATCGGGATTCTCCCTCCTTTAATTGGCCCAGCAAATCCTGCCCTCGAGAGCTCACTGACTTTCCCAACCTGATGTTCTCCTTCCTTTACTAACTGCACCCTTAGTATCGAGTCCCTGCCCTGCCTCAGTTCTGCACACAGGTAAGAGTTAGCAAGTCTCCAAGAAGGTGCTTGGGGTTCACCCGTTATCTCAGCCCCCAGAACTGTGAGAAATGAATGTTTGTTGTTTAAGCCACCCAGACTACGGTATTTAGTTATAGCAGCCCAAGCTGACTGAGACACTCAGTGAGAAACTAAATCTATAAACTCGCCCACCTACTCTTTCTCTCCCTCCTTGTACTCTCCTTTCCTTCCTGGCTCTCGAGTGTTCCTGAGCTTGCCTGGTTCTTGACTCAGCCTCCCTATCTGGCGGAGTGATGTCACCTTTAGGACGAGGTTGGCAGTGAGGCCTCAGTAGTGCCCAGAGGTGGAATGGGAGGGAGAAGGGGGAGGGGGAATGCGGTCCTGGCTGTCTTCCTCTCCCTCAGGCTACCTGTGGCTGAGCCACCACCAGGCAGGGTAGGGTCTCCTCCACTCAGCTGCTCCCGGTGGGGTCCTCTGGGCCAGGGGGGCTGCACTATATCCTGCTCAGTTCCCCTCTCCCAGCCTCCAGGGCTTGGTCTTCCGCCTCCACTTCAGCTCTTTTCGTCCTTCCCAAAGAGAAGAGCGGGTGAAGCTGTCTGTGATGACAGAGCACGGAGCAGGGCTTCCTTCCCGCTGTCTCCCTCCCTCCCCCACACAGCTGGGGAATTCTTGAGTCTCTGCCTTGCTGAACAATCAGGACCTGGATGCCGTTGGGAGCTCCTCTGAACAGGCTGATGGCCAGCCTCCCACAGCTCAGGAAGGAGGCCACCGCTGCCCAGGAAAGGCTGGGTGGGGGTGGGGGACAGCTGCCCTCTCCTTTCACCTCCTCTGGCCAGAGGAGGATGCCCAAGCTGGACAGCAGAGTCCAGGGATGTCAAGCAGGGGGACAGAGCTTCCTCTTAAGCTCCCATCTGCTGTTTCCTTAGGTACTGGACGGAGCGCTCTATACACAAGACTGGATGCAAGCTGCACCCCAAGGTGCCCTGAGAAGGAGCAATAATATTATCCCCATCTGACAGATGCAGAAAACGAGGCCTCAGGTTTTATACCTGGCGAGGGGCAGTGCTTGGCTTTGAACGTGGCTGCAGTCAACAGAGCACTAGTCCTTTATCTCCAGTGGTGTCAGGGTCAGGCACGCAGCGATCTCCCCAAGGCAGACCTCACCACCAGCCGGGGACACCGGCTCCCACGCAGGCTTTGCCAGCTCCTCCAGATATCACCCTAACTCTGTTCCCTCCTTCACCAACCCTTGTGCTCTGGGTTAGGTCTGTAACCCCCTTTATCTCCTTTCAGCCCTAGTCTTGGGCCCCTGCTGCAGCCTCTCTAAGCTTCCGTTCCTTATCTGTAAATTGGGACTGACAGTAGTACCTACTTCATAGGGTTTCTGTACTTACTGAGTGAAGCTTTATTAGTAAAGGAATGAGGATATAATTAAGAGGTCAGTAAATGGCAGCTAGGTTTTTCTTTTTGTTCTTTTAACATACGGGACTTGGTTACTCGAGATGCTACTGGGGTCTAACCCTAGGCTCAATCTCTTGATATATTTTCCTCAACTTTGCAGGTCCCTAGGCTCTTTTCTTTTTTTCCATTATCTAAAGAAATGGGGACACTTCTGTTTTGTGTCTTTAGAGATTAGATTTAAAAAAAAAAAAAAAAAAGATGAGTAATCCCCTATCAATTGTTAGTCAGAATTGCTCTTAAAGTGCTTAGAAATCACCAATAGACAGTAAACTCCCGAGGACACTCTGATATCCCTGGGGACTAGCACAGAGCCTCCCAGGCAGGAAGAACTCAGCAGATTCAAGGAGAGAAGATAGTCACAAACACGGTATGTCCAGCCTCTTGTCAGGGTAGTAAAGAGGGTTAGAGGCTGGGGTGTAGCTAGAGCCACCTTCTGGTGCCCGCCCCCGCCCCACCCCCAGCCCCAGGTGTGGATGAGATCAGATGCCTCTGTCCTCCCTGGAGGCATTTCTGTGAGTCTCTGGCCCTCGTGTCCATGCTGGCCTCCTCTTATCTCTTGCGTCTACTGTTCAGCCCAGCTTTCTGACACTACCTCCTTGAGGAAGACTGAACAGGACCTCCTGTGGGCATCCTTTTCACCTGAGTCCAGGGAGGAAAGAGGGGAGGACAGAGTGGGGGAATCCAGGGCACCACCTCCACTCAGTGGCTGGGGGCAGGGAGAGCCACTGAGTGGAGGAATGGCCCAGAGGCGAGTCCCATGCTTCCTTTGTTCTGGGCAGCTCACTTAGGTCTCTTCAAGCTCCCTGAGTCCTAGCAACTGACACCCCACAGCTGAGCTGGCACCCCCTCTCCCAGATGTTCCTAAAAGCCACGTGCCTTCTCCCCAACAGATCCCGACATGCTAGAATGGAGAAATTGCTGGACTCTAGGATCTAATGTCAGATCAGGTAGAGGAAATCACCTCAATTCTGTTTTCTGCACTAAACACACACACACACACACACACACATCCACAGAGGAAGAGGAGAAAAAAGGCAATATTGAGCTCTCCTGGAAGGAGCATTAAACACCAGCTTGCTTGTTTCACTTGGGAGGATTCCAGTATGTGATCCTGGAGGGGAATGTGTGTCCCAAACAGGAGCAGCTTCTCCTGGGTCCCCCAGGTTGCCTGCTCCCGTCTTGTTTAAATGCCATTTAGGCAGAATAGATGTCCCTCTGATTTTCCAATGCAGCATTCGATCCCTCAGTCTTTTGCTTTCTCCTATAGGAGTGTCAGCCAGACCTGGGCCATCTCGCAGCTGTACATCTCCCATGAACACAATGCAGAGAGAAAAGTTTCATTTTATTTTTCTTTCTCCCCCTTTCCTGACCTTATGTGCTACCTAATCCAGAAAATGATCCAGATGGGAAAGACATCGGCTTTGAAGCAAGAGGCAGGAGGAAGGAAGAAAGGGACGCAGGATAAACCCCTCCTATCCAGCCGTTCACCCTGGGGAGAAATCCTCCCCGCCTAAACTCTGTCCCACACGTGTGCTCAGGATGGTGTTGTGGGGTCTTCCTGAGGCAGAGGGAAACCCCGCTGACCGGCAGGATCCCTGAGCCCTCACCTCTCCCCCCTCCTCCCCTGTGCACGCATTTGGCGTAAGCCAATGTGAGCCGGAGATCCACTTTTCAGTCCTGAGTCTTGACATCAGGGCGTTCAGTGATGTCTTGCTCATCTGTTCTACATAATTTCATTAAAGTCAATTTTAATTTAGTCAAATTGACAATGGGGATGGAGACCCAGAGTGACAGAGGTGTCAGGGATTCCCTCCCATGTGTTTTTAGCTACAACTAGCCCCCTTTGCCAGAGTAAGCAGATAAGGGAAGCTGTCACACGTGGCATTGCCTGACCCCTTGGACATGTGCCTGGACCGAGGGCTCATGACCCTCTTGCATAGACAACTCAGCCTCCTGCTGGGTTTCCTTCCATTAGAGCTGGTGGAAAGGGGACGAGACTGACATAAATTGAGCTCCTAGTATGTTTCATGTGCTTTCACTTATACTGGCTCTTGTACTTTCCATAAAAATTCTATGTGGGACACAATACATTTTACAGATGAGACAACTGAGGCTCAGACAGGATAAGTGACTTGCCCAATGCCACACAGCTATTAGGTAGCAGAGCTGGGATCCGAACACTGGTCTGTCTGATTCGCAAATACACATTCTTTCTGCTGTCCCCTCGCAAACTTGCCCACAGGATTGGCAAGCATGAAAAAACCCATGCCTCACCTTTAGGACTCACCTGCTCTCTCTACTAGGACTGTAGGTTGCATTCAGGTGAAGATGAACTGCTCTGGGAGCCTAAGGGCACAGGGCATGGGCTGGAGTGTTTCCTGGAGGAAGGGCCTGTCTCTAGGTATCACCTCACTGGAGACTTCACAGGACATTGCCACAGCTTTGCCCCTCCCTTGGCTACCTGGGTTTTCAGCAGGCAAAAGGGAAGCTCTTGGGCAGGTACCTGGTTGAGGAAACTTCCAGAGGAAGGTGGGGAATGGTGTTCTGAGAGGTTCAGAGCTGTGGGCAGGGGATTCCTGGTACCCTGTTCTTCTGAGACTGAAGGAGGTCCCTGCTTGATGAGAGCTGCCTCTCCTGACACTGGGATGGCACACCTGCCTCCTGTCTGGGAATCTCTCCTGATGTGGCATCAGCGCACTGGTGGTCAGTGTGGCTGGGGGCACCTGCAATCCTCCTGTTCTGTTTGAGTTTGCTTTAAACTGAGTACACACGAGACAGAGGCAAAGACCTTGTTTTTCATTTTTGAAAGGTTTTGGAAGGTGCCAACTGGTAGCAACGGCCACTGGCCTCGTAAACCTTCACTGTCATGTCAGCCGGGAGCTCCTCAGAACACTTAGAACAAAGGAACCGGCAGAGGAACAGAAGGAAATAGAACATCCGAAGCACTCAGAGAAACAAGAAGGAAGACAAGAGAGGCAAACGGAGGCCGTGGGTATCAGCTGTCACTGGAGTGCAGGGAGAAACCCACAAAGATGACTGAGAGCATCTCACTACTGACAAGCTCTCATACGTCCCCTGGGGCAAACCTGCCCGACACCCCAGGTTTGAGGATCTGATGAATCCTACTGGCCCCCAGTCCCCGTCCACAATTAGCAGTGGGTGAGTGCAAGGAGTCTGAAGTGGGGCACCAATCCTGGTTCTGCACTAACCAGCTGTGGGACCCTGAGCAAGTAAGTCGCTCTCCAACCCGGGCCTCTGTCTCCACCCATTAAAACAAAAAAAGGCCCCCACCCCCTCCCTCCATGATTCCTTCCAGGTCCAAAGTTAGGAGGTGTTCCCTATGTCTCCTGTTATAAATAGGGCCTAGACGCAACACATCAACCTTTGATCTTGGACTAGGAACTTCCCTCTCCTTGAAGCCTTGGCTACCCCACATTTCCAGGCTGCATGGGATCTCTGGGAATGTGTGCTATCAGCTAGGAGATGGGAGGAGGCTAGAAAGGTGTTCTAATAACTAATGTTATTCCTAGAAAGAAGCCTCTCCACCTGAAATCCGTCCTACACTCCATTGACAGATGAACTTCTGAAAACAAAGGTCTGTTCCACACCACTCCTCTGCCTATGACTCCAGTGGCTCCCCACTGCCTACCAAGTCACATGCAAACTCACGAAAGGCCCTCCTCCATTTGACTCAACTTGCCTTTGTTTCCCTGCCACTTCCGGTCCCTTAGCTGTGCCACCTACTCCTCCCATCTCTTCAAATCATACCCAGCCCACAGGGTCCTTCTCAAATTCTGTATCTTCCAAGAAGATGTTTTAGACCAACTGGGCTTTGTACTGTGATTTTTTTAAATGTGTCTGTCTCTTGTCCCAATACCAGGCCAGTGATGCCCCCAGGATTTCAGCAGAGTATTTGATGTGAACCTACCATTCTATGACTTTAAAAGCATTGAACTAAAAGAGAATGAAGTGGGCTCCTGGGGTCCAAAACGGCAGCTCTTAGAGCTAAGTAGAAAAAAGATTTGAGGAGGAAGATTTTGAGGGGTATAAAATGGTGTTTATGGGGATTTCCTGGTGGTCCAATGGTTAGGACTCTGCGCTTTCACTGTCGAGGGCCCAGGTTCGATCCCTGGTTAGGGAACTAAGATCCCTGCAAGCTGCATGGTGAGGCCCCCCAAAAAATGGTATTTAATGGTCCTTTCCACCCTGAGATTTCGTGTTCTATGCAGAGCAGGGGTGCATTGCTTCAAGGCAGGCTCTTTAGTTTCCCGATAAATCTTGGAACCCTGGCCTTGGAGGTCCTGATATAGCTCTAGCATAGAAATGAGTCCATCGCTCAGAGAAGTTTCTAAGTCAACACTTGGCTGAGGCCCTGCTAGGAGGCCAGGGGAAGCTGAAAGCCTGGTGCTCCTGGTTATTCTGGTAGATGAGATGTCATCTCAGAAAA
Source organism: Neophocaena asiaeorientalis asiaeorientalis (assembly GCF_003031525.2). NCBI lineage: Eukaryota > Metazoa > Chordata > Mammalia > Artiodactyla > Phocoenidae > Neophocaena > Neophocaena asiaeorientalis. The sequence goes on from NW_020174926.1 coordinate 318,057, forward strand.
AGCCAAGCATCCTGCCCCTACCCGCCCACAGCCGGTGCAGAGCCTTTGAGCCGGGCAGCTGCAGGCCCTCCGAGGGGAGGAGTTCAGGCAGCTGGGACTCCTTCCTGGGCCCCTTGGGGTGGAACCCTCCCTTCCCAGTGCAGGTGGAGGCTAGGGGCTCTGCCCAGCGGCTCTTGTTTTCCCCACCTGCCTGCAGTGCGGTTTGTCTACTGGCGCCGCTGAGGCGTAGGGGCTGGGGGAATTTGATCAGCCAGAAGGAGGAGGCTGTCTCCCCAAGATGTGAGCACAGCCTAATCCCTCCCTCCCTCCCTCCTCTGGGTGTACTGCTGAGATGCCCTGCCAGGCGGAGGAGCAGAAAGGAGCCGAGGCTGAAGTATCTGAAGGTTGCAATAAATCAGGGAGATGCCCCGAGTCCTTAAGTGGCCTTCTGAAACTCTGCTGCCCCTGACCTCGTCCCTGAGGTGGTGAGGCAGACACAACCCAGGCATCCTCCAGACACTCGGGACAGAGCTGCTCCTTGGCGACTGGCAGAAGGTCAAGGGCGGCCTCAGGGCTCCTTCGCCCAGACTTATGCCCCTTGACATTCTCAGTGTGGTTCCCTGGTGTCCCTGCCTCCCTAGATGTGTGGAAGCGTCTGTTCTCAGGGTTTGCCCATTATCTTCCTTGAGAAAAGGGTGGGAGGGAAGGAAGCTGGGTTGGGGGGCCCACCAGGTTTCAGGCAAGCTTGGGTCGGCACTGAGTTCCCCTTCCAGCCTCTCCCTGGGAGACCAAACAAACGTTATCAGGGACTCGGAAAAGCTCCTGTCAAGGTCGCTCTGCTGAGCCTGACACTGTCGCTGCTGGCAGACATGAGAAGTGACTCTGTTGTCCACCCCCTGCCAGCCCCAGGGCACTGCCTGGGCTCTGGACAAGCTCTCCAAGACAGCCCCATCTCCTGGCTGGAGATCACTCCAGCCTTCAGCTCCAGGACAGAAGGCCTCCAAGTTTCTGCTTCCCTCTCTGGTCTGTCCTTCTGTGATATTAACCCTTTCCCTCCCTGAAGTTTCCTCACGCAGATAGTAGACCAAGCCATGAAAGCTCCCTTGTGATTCCTCCTCTTCTCGTGTGCCTGGGATCCCAGACCCCATGGCCACTGGGCAGCACAGGGAGATCTGAAATGGCTGGGTAGGAAGGGCCACCGGAGGCCTCACCACCACCAGTCTCAGCCATGTGGGGGGCTGAGCCCTGACTGTGTCCAGGGCCTGGTGCTACACACTGGAGGCATGACACACTTTCTCTTTCAAAAAGTTTATCATCGGGAATTCCCTGGCGGTCCAGTGGTTAGGACTCCACACTCTCATTGCTGAGGGTCTGGGTTCAATCCCTGGTCGGGGAACTAAAGATCCCACAAGCCAGGCGGCACGGCCAAAAAAAAAAAAAGAGAAGTTTATCATCTAGGCAGGGAGGAAGGACAGAAGCTAAATTTTAATACATGGGAACAGATGCTCAAGGGGCGTGACAGTACCTATTGGAGAACTAAAGGACCAGACCAGGCAGGGGCAGCCCCAGTAGCGAGGGTACCCCTCTCACCCTGAAGTGCCTGGGTCTCCTCCTGGTCTCCTCCTCGCCACTGGGCCAGCACCCACTCACCTATGGCCCACTGCCCCACCACCCAGGGTGACTGGGGTCACGGGAACAGGTGTTGGCAAGCCCCAGCTTTGTTTCCCTGCCTCCTTCGATTTCTCTTACCTCCTTCCCTCTCCCCTTTCCTTGCGTGCCTATGCTCAATTCTCTCTCTCTTCAGCAGGAATATAATGTTCGGCTGCTTTCCACCCACTCTCTGAATGCTGCCAGCGAATAATGACTAAGGTGGTGGGTGGAAGTACAGCAAGTTGAGACCAATTTAGCAATCCAGGGTGCCAGGAGGAGGGTGATTTAGCAGCAAATAGCTTTGCAAACAGCAAGGAAAGTGAAGATGGCCCCAGAGCCAACAGACCAGCGAGCCAAGTGCGCAGCCCTGCCCGGGTGCCCGGGGCCGGGATTGCCTCAGCCACCTGGCAGTCTGTGCATAAAGGTTAGGTCAGGCATGGAGCAGGGTTTGTCCTGAGACACTGACTGATTTTCAGAGCCATGTTCACCCCCAATCTCAGCTCTACTCTTGACACCTTTGAGAGACCCGTGTCCTTGTACACCCCTGGGGCTGGGAGTTTCATCCAGACGGACCCCTCTTCTTCTAGTGGATGCTGGGGCCTGGGAGGATATGCAGCCCTGAAGCCCGAAAGACTGCTCTGGGCATGGCAGAAATGGAGGTTCTGTGGTCTTGGGGAGGGGGCTGCCCAAGCACACTGCCGATCATGCCCCAGAGAGAGGCCAACCCAGTGGACACAGGTGTGGAGCTTGCAGGGCCTGCCAGCCAGGAGTCTGAGGATTTGTGTTGTGGGATGTGACTGCGAGTGTGGGTATCAGAGGAGAGCTTATCTGAGATGCAGAGATGATGAGAATGCAAAGGGTGTGTGTGTGTGTAAAATGATTAGCTGACATGGAAGCAAATCTGTGGGTGATCTGGGGAGGGCAGCTCTTTACTGCCTTCGTTCCAGACATTGAAAGAAGCCTACATCATATCTGTTCAGACAACAATTTGGCCTGTCACTTAGTAAGAAAAATCACCTCTCTGTTGGATTGATTAGGACAATTAGTTTTAGTTGTTAGTGCGTACACGCTCACACACACACACACACACACACACACACACACTCACACACACACACACACACACACACACACACTCTGTCCTCTGTCTCTTCTATCCTCCCTTCGATCCTCATTGCACCCTCTTGCCACCTTCCCTCCATCCAATTCTGTCCTCATCTGGGAGGCAGCCTCCATGTGTGATCACCTCCCGAATCTGGTTTCCACACTGCTTACATTACCAGCAAAGAGACTGCTAATCTCTTTTTAGTTTGGGACTTATTTGCATATGGATAAGGTGGAAACACTGAATTAGATTATGGAATAAAGTGTGGTATTCTAATGAAATGTCATTAATTCAGATTCTGTGAAGACAAAATTTGCATAATTTCACTGTGGTGTGGACTAAACCTTATGAGTTGGCTAGCTATAAAGAGAAAGAACCGACATAGGATACATTACATTCCTTAAAGTAAGTCTCAAGTAGAGACCCCATTATGCCAGATACTTCCTAGTTTATCACTTACTGAGCTTAACCGATATGCCTAACAAGTGCTTAGGGATAAGAAGTGGGGGGGCACAGAAAAAGGGAAGAAAACTCTTTAAGACTCTCATCAAGCTTGAATTATAATAATTACGGAAGAAATCGAGTTCTTATAATTTTAAAAATCTCTTTTCTTCTGCACTTTAAACACTTGTCAACAATTCATTGAACCTAAATCCATTTAATGAGGCCCAATGGTTGGGTGGTTACAGCCCCGACGGGGAGTCAGGATGGCCTGATTCAAATTCCAGCATTCCACTTAAAGTCTTGGGTGAAACCCCTTTACCTCTGACAGGCTCACTCAATTTTCTCATCTGTCAAATTGTTGAAGAAATCTGAGTTGTAAATAATAATATTGATAATAATAATATTCCTTTTAAAATTAAAAAGCGCTACCAAAATCACTACAACAGGAAGCCTAGGGATGGTTAGGCCATCTTGTGGGAGTCTGTGTCCAGCAGGAAGCAGGCAAGTGAGAGAAGCAGGATGGAGATCGCATATACAGCGGCAGCTTTGCCAATCAGCAGCTAGAAGCCCAACTCACCCCCGCCGAACTTTGGCTGACACATCCCTGCCCACTTTTCTGGACCATGGGAGGGGGCCATCCATGGCCAAGCTGCACACTTGTTTGGCTGGAGGCAGTTATAAGAGGTGAGTGACCACCCACCCTGCATTCCCCAGCTCTGTCTGGTCTGGGTGGCTGGCCAAGCCGGGCAGAAGGAGGTAACAGCCTCCTTCTGGGGCTCCCCTTGGAGAGAGAGAGATCCATCTCCTTGGCTCTCAGCTTGCATCTGAGAGCTATGACCTTGCTGCTGCTATGCTTCCTCTCTAAAGGGAAGGTATAAATCCCTTCCTTAGGTTCAACTTCAAGGTTCCGTTCATGGCCACCTCCACCCTGGAGAGTTCTAGCTTACCTCCCCTCCCGGGGAGCAGCTGCTGTGTTCAAAGTTAGCATGATCCAGTTTTCAATGTACTTGTCACTGATTCATGGGGGCTGGTTCCTCTTCAATCCTCCTCACAAGTTTTAGTCTCAAACCATTATTTAGCCATTTTGTTTATCCCCCATCTCCCTGGCACCTCGCATGGCTAAGACCTTTAGTAAAGAGTGAAATGCGGAGCTTTTCAAACTTGAGCGACGATCTTTGAAAGGAAAACGAAAATTGTCATGGACCCCTGAGAAGGCATGTGAAATCCTGATATGAGAAATAATGGGGTGGTGCAAAGGGCATGGGAAGGGAGTCACCGGACTCTGAACCGTGTGACCCTGGGCAAATCACAAGCCAGATGACCTCCCCAAACATGGTAGCAATTCACACTCCCAACAGCACAGTGAGAATGTCCATTTCAGAACAGTGGTTTTCAAACTGCAGCAGCACAAAGATCTATTCAAAAGCAAACTCAAAGACTTAGCCATGTAAATCTCCTAAAGATTCCCCAGGCAGTTGGATACTTTTTTATTGGCCAAACCCCAGAAACACCTCATCATTGCCCTGGAACCACTGCCCCCTGGGATTCCAAGTGCAGGATTTTAAAACCCCAAATCAACATCACATCTAGCACTTCCCACTTGTATAATTGTACTTCTCGGTCGATGGACCTGGAGATAAGAGTGCGTAGGTTGGCAGGGTGGGTGAAGGCTGGGTTTTCTTTAGGCTCCTGAACTACTGGAGGCAGGAACCAGGATAGAGAAGCCCCATCTAGGCAGAGGCCCTGAATGCGTTGGCCCAGTAATAGCAGCAGGAAGCCAGAGGTCACTCCAGCAAAGTGTCCCCAAGCAGAAATCTGCTGCTAGGAAAAGTGCTCTCACCAAGAGTCTCTGACAGCTCTTTTCTCTCCCATTACTTTATTAAACATGCATTTCCTACGGGATTCCTCCTAGCAGCCAAACACCACTCTGAGCTGGGAATTCACGACAAGATCTCTGCCTCTAGGAACTTTGAAGGCTCTTCAGGGGCCCGTGTGGGTAAATGCCAGGAGAGCAAGGAATGACGAACTCAGAGGAAGGCATGTGACCCAGACTTCAGGAGAGAAGAGGGGACAGGTTCTTGGAGGAGTCGATCCTCATGGTTAAAACCTGAAGTGCCAGCAGGGGCTGGCTGGGTGGAGGTAGAGGAACAGGGTAAGAATATTTTGCACAGAAGAAACATGTTCAAAAGTAGCAGAAGAGGGCTTTCCCTGGCGGCGCAGTGGTTGAGAGTCCGCCTGCCGATGCAGGGGACACGGGTTCGTGCCCCGATCCGGGAAGATCCCACCTGCCGCGGAGCGGCTGGGCTCGTGAGCCATGGCCGCTGAGCCTGCGCGTCCGGAGCCTGTGCTCCGCAACGGGAGAGGCCACAACGGTGAGAGGCCCGCATACCCGAAGAAAACAAAAACAAACAAAAAAAACAAAACAAACACTAAAACTAGCAGAAGGAAGTGGAAAGAGCCAGGGGCAAGGCTGAGCTGAGTTCAAACCCTTGCTCCCCTATTTCCTATCCTGGCAACGTTATTTAAGTCTCCTCCTCTAATAATCATACATACCTTGTGGGGCTGTGCTGAGCATTAAAGGAGATAATGAATAAAAAGTACTGGACACACAGGGTACTTAGTGAAGGGTATTAAATGTTGCTAAATATTCCCCATTACACTATTCTGGAAGCTGCATAACCACAGGTTTGCCATAATCACCTTCTTTGTCTTTGTAGACTCACTTTCTGCTCCAGAGCCTTGCATTTTGTAGGCACCCAATGAATATTTATTAAATGAATGTTGAAAAAGTGCAAAGGCATATACATACATTTTGGGGACTAGAAAGCCATTTTCCCATAGCTGGAGCCCATCCACCTCTGTGCGCATACAGGCAGACACATGGTTTCTCGAAACGGCATGGCACATCTTTCCCTCACACATTCCCAATGCACTGGCTCTCCCCAGCCTTCACTGCACAACGGCACCCCTTTGACGGCAGCCACCCTGACACACATCTACCTGGACACAGGGGCAGACCAGACGAGGGGCTCCTCCTACAGACAGACAGACGCACACGCTGAACTATTAAAACAGGTTCTACCTTGTGAATCGCAGAGACTGCCAAAAATGTTAAAAAAAAAAAAAAAACCCACCATCTCAAATGTCCCATCCTCCTTCTGGCTCACACACTGATACCTTCAAAGAGACACTCTGCTTTCTACACCTGAGTTTCTTCTCATTGCCAGCAGAGCGAGTGTCCCACGTTCACATCTACCCAGCTGAACCCTCGTGCCTGGGGAGTCCACTTGCTACGCCTGACTGTGCTCCCATTAGCTGTGGACCTTGGGAAAGCCCTGCTGCTCTGGGGCCTCACTTTTTTCACTGGCAGAACACAGAGAGTCAGCCGTGCTTCATGCTCACCTGGTAGTTATGTCACGAGAGTAAAGGAGATACCAAATGAGATAACGTCTATGATGCGCAGAAAACACCTCAAGAAGAAAGGCGCTGGATAAATACAAGGTGTAAACCCCACACCTGATTAGTGTGTGCGCTTCTGTCCACAGACTTCACCCACAGACTGTGCTCTCTTCCACCCTTGAACGCAAACAGCCTTCCTCCCCGTAAATGCCGTCTCAGATACCCATCTTCATGTGCGTACATATATACGTATACTTCCAACACCTGTATTTTCCTCAGCATGTCCAGGGAAAATTGTTTTTGAACTTAGAGGAAGCTCAGGTTACAGACGCTCTCCTGCCCCTGCCTACAGGCTCTTTTGCAGGGTCTCTGGTACAGGAAGAAGTACAAGCAGACAACTCATCTCTCTGTGGCTGGGCATCTCAGCTCCCATGATTAGGCTGCACTGCTGGCAGAGCAGAAGATCCTTACCTGGCACAGCTCCTCCCAAGGGCTCTGCAGAGCTCGGTACCTCCTCAAACTTGCCAGAACCCAAGACCAGAGCAGAGGGGCTGATGGCAGCGAGAGGATGTGGATGGAATGGAAGAGGAAGGACCCAGAAACTTCAGACGCTCAGCGCCCTAAGTACTCCTTGCTCCTGGGAAATTGAGGACCCTGAAGCTAACGAGTCTGGAGCACTTTCCTAGGCATGACACACCCATGGGCGAGCAGAATGCTCATGTCCTTCAGTTTAGTCCTTTCCACCTGGAGGAGGAAGGGGAAAGCCCTTGGTGTTTTGGTCCTATTGCTGCTGAGTTGTGTGCTCTAAAGGCTGGAGATAAGCGTGTGGAAGGGTGTGTATGTGTGTGTGTGTGTGTGTGTGTGTGTGTGTGTAGGGGTGGGGAGAGGGTGAGGGGCTGGCTGCCTGCGGTGGGTGAGAGAAAGAAATAAATGTGGTGTGTGTGTAGGTGTGAGACTGTGTGTGTGTGTTGCTTTGGCTGAATTGCTCCAGGGGGCCAGGTCCATCACCCCCCCCCCCAACCTACTCCTTCAGTGAAACAATCCAAACCTCTAACTGCATCCGTGTCCCCACCACCAGCGCGGACACAGCCCATCTCCAAAGTTCCAGACAGCAAAGTTCAGTGCCCAGGCCCCAGCTGTCAGACCCTCACGCACACCTCCAGCTTCCTCATCTCTGGACATCGGTGTCACCCAACACCTATGTCCCCCCAGATCAGATTCTGGGCTTGCAGTAGATAAACCCCGTCTGCAGGAGACGGAGACAAAGACGGAAGGACGGACGCACCCTCCTTTCTTCCGGGCTGGTACCAGACCCACCGCACGCGCCCAGGCAGAGGGGAGACCCTGACAGTTACATGCGGAGACAAAGACACCTGGACAGACGCCGGCACAGACAGACAAAGACCGACGGACGCGCTGGCACGCCGCGGGGAGCACAATTTCCCCGGAGCTGGGGCGCCCTGTCGGGGCCGTAGACCCTCCTCTGGAGGGAGCGAGACCCTTGTCCACCGCACCTTACCTGCCCCTGCGCCTGGGGCTGACTTCAGGTTTTTTTTCAGTGCGTTTTGCGATGTGCTCCCGTCTTTCTTCTCCCAGAACTGCCAGGCCGGGCGGATACCGCGGCTGCTCGCGGCTCCGGCTCGCTGGACTAGGCGGGCAGAGAAACTTTCGGCCTCGCCGCCCTCCCGGCGCCCGCCCGCTCCCGGCGCGCCGGCCTCCGCGCGGGTCCCTGAGCCGCGGGCTGGCGTGAGGGCAGGGCGGG
>NW_020174926.1:326412-378385 GCF_003031525.2 Neophocaena asiaeorientalis asiaeorientalis
CTCCCGCGCGGGGTCCCGGCTCCCCCAACTCTCCGATCTCAGCTTCAGCACATCGCTGCGGGCAGACCCGTCTGCTCCAGTCTTTTTCCTCCCCCTCTTTCTCTTTCCCCATTCCTTCTTTTCGTCCTTTTCTTCTTATTTCCCCACTTCTTTTTCACGTCCTTCCTTATCACCCCTTCTTCTTACAAGTTTCATTTTCCTAGCACCATCTCCCCACTCCAACCCCCAAACCCTGCCAAAAGGCTGGACTTCCAGGTTCAAAGACGGCACCAGCAGCCTAGTGAGGGGCATTGGTTCACCGTGCCAGGATTGCAGATTGGAGCCTAGACCACTGGCACTTCCACTCCGAAGACAATTCAAAGGCAAAGGTTTCCAACTCCTTCCCAGGGACTGAGTTTCAGGTGAAAGTTGAGGCCTGTTTACAGATTGTAATCTTACGCAGTACCTTTCTAACGCTATCATTTTCTCTACCACCCTCACTTTCAGCTTCTAGCATTTGAGCTAGGAGGGGACCTAACCTTACAAGCTTTGGCTGGGCAAAGGGTCAGTTAAGTGGGGTTCCAGGTATTGCATGAAGTTCAGGTCCTGAGGGTGCACTAAGGCTAATGCGTTAAAACCAGGCATGGCTCTGCCCAGGGAGTGTCAGACGGGGAAAGACTGAGGTGGCTGACTTCTGATTATAACTGGAATGGGGGAAGACAGCCTGAAGGGAAATACACCATTTTGTTTCTGCCACCCCTCCACTCAAACCCTCTAGGGCAGCGGTCCCCAACCCCCAGGGCAGCACACATATGCTGTGTGGATGGATGCAGCACAAGAGGCATGGATGGAGCTTTAGAGAAAGGAGCCATCATTCTACCTGGGATGATCAGAGAAGGTGTGAGTAAGGACTGCATCTTAGGTCTCAAATTTTGACAAAGAGAGAACGGCTTTTCGAATGAGGGATGGGTGCACACAAAGGTGGGGAAGAAGTGCTGTTCAGAGGAGGCTGAGTAGCCTTGGGGTTGACACATAGAAATTGTAGTATTACTTGTAATAGCTACCATGTGTATGTATTGGGTTGGCCAAAAAGTTCGCTCGGGTTTTTCCGTAAGATTTTGGGGAAAAATGAACGATTTTTTAGGCCTGTTAGGAACCAGAACACACAGCAGGAGGTGAGTGGCATGCAAAGGAGCAAAGTTTCATCTGCTGCTCCCCGTCGCTCGTATTACCACCTGAACCACGCCCCCGCCACCCCCCATCCGTGGAAAAATTATCTTCCACGAAACCGGTCCCTGGTGCCAAAAAGGTTGGGGACAGCTGCTCTAGGGGATCCTCACTATTTCCAGTTCTTGCGCAGCACAGGCTCCAGACGCGCAGGCTCAGCGGCCATGGCTCACGGGCCCAGCCGCTCCGCGGCATGTGGGATCCTCCCGGATCGGGGCACGAACCCGCGTCCCCTGCATCGGCAGGCAGACTCTCAAGCACTGTGCCACCAGGGAAGCCCTATCTCCAGCTCTTGACTGTGAAGACTCCATCTCTCAATTCCAGGCTTCCTGGGAGGCAGCAAACCATGAGGTTTAAGAGGTCAAACAGGCTCTGCTACTTATCAACTGTATGACCCTGAGCCAGTGCCTTAACTTCCTTATATGTCAGTTTTTTCCTTTACAAAATGGGGGTAACAATTCCCGAACGTAAACTCCCTGAGGGCAGGGACTTTCTCTTTTGTTCATGGCTGAGACACTTGGTGCGTTTTGTTCACACATGTATCTCCAACACCCAGAACTTGGTTGGCACATAGTAGGCACGCGATAAATACTTGTTGAATAAATGAATCTCGTGTTTATAGATTTGTTGTGAGGCTTAAACAAGAATCCCTAGTAAGTATTGGGGTGGCCAAAAAGTTCGTTTGTTTCCCGCAAAGGATCTTACAAAAACTCGAACGAACTTTTTGGCCAACCCAATACGTACACATGGTAGCTATTACAAGTAATACTACAATTTCTATGTATCAATCCCAAGGCTACTCAGCCTTCTGTGAACAGCACTTCTTCCCCACCTTTGTGTGCACTCATCCCTCATTCGAAAAGCCGTTCTCTCTTTGTCAAAATTTGAGACCTAAAATGCAATCCTTACTCACACCTTCTCTGATCATCCCGGGTAGAATGATGGCTCCTTTCTCTAAAGCTCCATCCATGCCTCTTGTGCTGCATCTATCCACACAGCATATGTGTGCTTGCTTGCATGGTGATTGTGGCTATAGGGCTGGCATTCCCTGGAGCTTGAGCTATCTGGGGTCAGGTACTGGACTCTACATCTACCTCCAGGGATAGATGTGGTTACCTCCACACATGAGAGTTTCTCAGTAATATTTGCTGAATGGGTTAATACAGATCAAACATCTCAGCACCTTCAAGAAAGGGTAGATTCTTGGAAGGCAGAGTAAGGGACCCAGGGGTCTTCAGACTTCGATCAAACTAATTTTTGTGTCTTCAGATGTGGAATTCCATGAAAGGGGCAGAAGGATTCTGGAGGCCTGCTTCTGGCTCTGGCCTTACCACTGACTATGTAAATGCGTTTGGACAAGCCATGTCCCTGGCTAGGCCTCAGTTTCCTCACCTGCAAAGTGGACAGTTTGGATGAAACTCTTTAAGGGTCCTCCTCCAGCACTGATGTACTGTGGTTCTGTCAGAGACATTCTAGGCAGACATTCTAGGGCTTGACACACAGCCCTCTCAGAAGGAATGAGTTAGGCAAAGTGTGTGGGCAGAGTTTTGGTGTGTGTGTGAGGGGTGGAATCCAGAAACAGTATGGAAGAATAGAAACACCCTGTGCAGGGGCTGCTTCAGAGATAAAGTGGGGTGTATGGACAGTGGGGGCGGAAGTAAGGAAGCAGAATGGGAGAGGAGAGCTGTGATGGTGAGCGTGTGTGTGTGTGTGTGTGTGTGTGTGTGTGGTCACAAGAGCCTCAGGAATGTGGACTCCAGGAGTACAAGGCCACAATTAGCTTCCTGATTCAGCTGTTGGGTATGGTAATGCAATGCCTGGGTGTGTCTGCCCCTAAAACCGCTGGTGAGATTCTCACTGTGGCTCCTCTTCCTTTGTCTAGTGAAAGAGTGCTGCCCTTCTAGGCCCTGGGTATCCCATTTGGCCCTCTGCATCACGCAGGCTCTCCCTTGCCTGAGCTGAGTCTAGAAAGCTGGGTCACAAAGTATGTTCTTATAAAATATTCCCTGCCGGGAAGAGATATGGGAACACATGTTTATGTCTAACTGATTCACTTTCTTATAAAGCAGAAACTAACACACGATTGTAAAGCAATTATACTCCAATAAAGATGTTAAAAAAAAATTCCCTGCCATCTTCATCTGCTCATTACCTGAGGTCCAAGTAGCTTACTGTTCTAGCTCATCATTCTGTTATCCATCTCTAGGACCTCAGATCGGCCACAGAGGACCAAGCCCATGGACCAGTTAACCCAGCAGCTCGTCTGAACTAGAAACACCTCTGCTTTTTTCAGTGTACTTTTTTTTTTTTTTTTTGGCTGTGTTGAGTCTTCGATGCTGCACTCGGGCTTTCTCTAGTTGCAGCAAGCAGGGGTTACTCTTTGTTGCGGACCACGGGCTCTAGGGCATGCAGGCTTCAGTAGTTGTAGCACACAGACTTAGTTGCTCCGTGGCATGTGGGATCTTCTAGACCAGGGATCGAACCTGTGTCCCCTGCATTGGCAGGCAGATTCTTAACCACTGTGCCACCAGGGAAGTCCCTCAATGTACTTTCTCCTATCACAATTTAAATAATTGCCTGGCTTCTTGTTTGTCTTCAACTCTTCTGTAAGTTTCTTGTTCAAAGACCAACATCTTCTTTGTTCAATATTGAATCCCCAGCACATTGTTGGTACACAGCAAGCACTCAAAAAGTACTTAAATAAATTCCATGGTGGAAGGCAGAATGATGTCGCAGCGAGAGCAATGAACTCATATACAAAAGACTCACACCTATTCCCACTTCTTCAAACTTGTGGTCTTGTCACAACCTGTTTGAGATTCAGTTTGCTCATCAGTGAAATGGGCATAATAACATTTGCCCTATCTGTCTTGTGGCAGTGACACAAATATGAAAAGAATGACTGACGTCAAAGTTAGTAAGAAAAGTAAAAAATGTTAAATAATTGTTTAATATTATTTCAAGTCTAAAAATTCAGGGCCTTGGGTTGGGAGGTAAGAAAGGCTGACTATATTTAACTGAGGCTGGGTAATCTCCAAGAGTAGGCAAGAATATATTATAATGCTAGAGAACTGAGAAAAGCTTTAAGGAATCAACAGGCTGCCACTACCTCTATCTTCCAGCTACCCCAGGGAAGTAGAGGAAGGCTGGTTTTCGTGTAGGCCAAGCCAGTGCCTCCTGATCTTAGAGGGTGCCTGACCAGTATCCTATCTCCCTTCAGGGTAGAAAACAGTTGCCCTGGAGTTGCCCTGGAGGTTAAGCTCTTATAACCAGAATTTAGGTTTCTTACCTGTATGTCCCTGGGCACCTTGCATCTCTTATCTCTGGATATCACTAAACTCCTTTGCTTTGGGAGGGACATCTCTTCCTTGACTTCTCTGGGTGTTAAGAAAACAAATTAGATAAAATGCAAGTAGTGTTTCTCCTTTCCTCGAAAGTACTTCATGACTTTCAGAAATTGTTTATCGTTATCGTTATCACCATCTTTATCATCAGTGGCATTATTATCTATAACTTCATTCTGAGTCCTTAACCTACGTTCAGGTTCAGGAGACCACGGAAGTTGTAGACAGAACAAACACTCCTTGATGCCCTGGGGAGAACTTGCTGACCTCAGAACTCCTATCCTGGGCTGACTCGACTCCACTAAGATGCTCAAGTTACCTTAAGAAGTATGTCCACCCCACTCTTTCACTGAAAGGAAAACTGAGTCAAAGAGCAAGATAGGAAGTTGGCCCAGCCTCACTGGGACACCAAGGTCTTAAGGCATGGGTCCTGTACCTGCCTCAGCAACCATGTGACTGATACGGTATCTGATGTGCTTTGGTTTGGGCAGTGTAGACCACAGGCAGGCAGAATTCCCCTGAGCAGAGAATAGTAAACCAGCCACCTTAGCTAATGCAAAGGACTCAAGTGACACTAACTAGCTTCCAGTGCTAATAAGCTTTGTTCAGCCACCAGCTGACAAGGCTCATAAGATAACTGTTTAGCAAACCTTTCAATGTAAATGCAGGGTTAAACTAGATTATGGAAAATCAAGAAGGAAGTGTTCTGATTTGATTCCGCCCACCCCAATACCATTTTCAATAGCACACCATAGGCTGTTTCGAATTCAACATCCTTGCTCTGAAAGGTTCTGGGCTATCACCTGTTGTGCAATCTATTTCTTCCAGGGTTTGGACTAGTTTTTCTAAAACTGTGAAGCCGGCAGATGTTTCCACTTACAAGTAATAGAAAAGCTTGAATCAAACTGGTTTAAAAAATAGGAAAAAAAAATCTCATGAATGAATAAATGAAGTGATCCCTGGTTAGTTCATACCGTGGCTTCACAATGTCATCAGAGATCATGTCTCTCCATCTCCCGGTTTGCTATCCTCAGAGTAAGGGCTTTGCCCTTCAGGACTACAGGCTGGATCTATCAGTCTAGTTGTCACACCCCAAACCAGCAATGCTCTGAGGATTAAAGGACCTTTGTTTCTGCATCTCTTTCCTAGGATCAAGAAAACCTTTCCTGGAAGGCTCTCTGCTGACGCTGGACAGGCTTAGACACATCGGCAAGCAATCATTGGCAAACTCAATGAGATTACTTTGACTGGCTTTGACCAAAGGGTTGGAAGTGGAATAGATATTGGGATATATCTGTATCTCTTGTCTTCAAGGGAGAAGGGGGAAGCTATGGAGAGGACTAACAATCATTGCTTGTCTGTTATGTACCTCAACTTTGCTGGACGTTTTATCTACAGTATTAGATATTTAGTATTAGATATTTATCTGCTTAATTGTGGAAATCATTATTTCTATTTTCCAAGTGAAAAAATTGCAGCTCAGAGTGGTTAAGTAATTTGCCCCAAATCCCACCACTAATAAGCGGAAGAAAAAGGACTGAAATGCAGTTCCATCCAAAGCCTTTGCTCTCTCTACTCTTCCTGGCCATCTCTGTAGAGTTGACGCTTCTAAGCTCTACCCAAGGTTAGAGACTCCCCACAATGAAGTGGAGCCTTCCAGGACCACTGTAAGCACAAGAGATAAAGCCGCCTCCTGTCCACCATCAAGTTTATACTTATTTCTTAGCATTTCTACAGTGTGCCTCTTCCTTACCTGTGCATCCCTTTTTCTCCCTCTTTCCAACAGGTACGTCTCCTCATTTCCACATGGCCTCCCCACCTCCATCAAGGCCATGTCCACCTCCGTGCCCTTGTTTTCCTTCTAGCCAGAATGGAAGTGTCTTTCAAGGCCCTCCCCAAGCTCTGACCCAGCCCTCCTTCAGCCCCTACTCCCACCCCACCGAAGTCCTATTGAATCATGTCACATCCATATCCTGGTCTTCTTTCCTTCATTGTGCACTTTGTAACTTGTGCTTTATTATTTCAGGTGAATGCATCTCATTCTCCTACTAGATTTTGAAGTGGTCAGCTCCATGCTTGGCCCATGATAGGCCCTCCACATTTAATGACTAAATAAGGGCAGGGACCACCTCTTATTTTTCTCTCTTATTTTTCTATCTCCCTCATAACACTCAGCCTGCTGCTGCACGTGGGTGGTGAATAATGGACTAATTGGCTTTGGGCTAATTGCTCCCCTAGGCTGAGGAATGACACGCAGACAAAGAAGTTGGCATGACCTTTGTCAGTTCTGAGAGAGGCCTTTGGTAAATGGGCCCTGCCCAGCCCACATTTGCTTGTAGCCCTAAACTCATTTAAGCAAATAGAGCATATGAGACCATGACTTCTGGGAAATCATTTAGTTCCCCTATGGAGAATGTTGGCACGCTCATTTCCTCCCCCCAGGGGGGTAGAAAAAAATAGCAGAGAGGGGGCTTCCCTGGTGGCGCAGTGCTTGAGAGTCTGCCTGCCGATGCAGGGTACACGGGTTCGTGCCCCGGTCTGGGAAGATCCCACATACCACGGAGCGGCTGGGCCCGTGAACCACGGCTGCTGAGCCTGCGCATCCAGAGCCTGTGCTCCGCGACGGGAGAGGCCACCACAGTGAGAGGCCCGTGTACCGCAAAAAAACAAAAAAACAAGCAACAACAACAAAATAGCAGAGAGGCTTTTGAGACCCCGTGTGCTGAAATGGAATTTACACATTTCCTCAGTTGTTTCTGAGGAAGCAGCTCTGGGAGTCCTAGACTGAAAGGCTGATGCTGTCCCCTCAGAGTTGGTGGGATCAAGACCGGTCAGCTGGGACCTGCCCTGGGCTTGGGCTCCTGCTGGCCTGCCTGGCTTTCTAATTAAATCTTCCAGGTCACTCCACTCCTCAGTTAGCACTGCCATTCTCCCCTCACGTCTTCTGGTATTGACTTCACTCCCTTCACTTTGTGTATCACATTCTCTAGGTGTTGACCCTATATTTTGCCTTTGTTCCCAGACTGTATTCATTACATGTTGACCGTTTCTTTTGCTTTTGTTGCCAGACTGATTGAGAAGGCCTCCATCTCACCAGCTGCAAAAATAGAAGAGGAGGGGAGGGGGACAGGGAAGGGAAGGTAGCAGGTGGTTGTACCATTTTCTGGCTCTGTTTACCTAAGGTTGCTGGGAGCAACAAAGAAGGACGGTCGCAGCTACCAAGAGAGCACCTTGGTGGGAAGAGGCTCCTGGTAATCTTGGACTAATTGTGCCTGTGAAGGAGCCTCAGTTTGCTTGAGGTTCCCTAGTACCACACCTGCCTCACAGTGTTGCCGTGAGGGTGTAACGGGTCAACACTTGTGCTGTGCCCAGCCCAGCATCCATCCTACAGGAAAACCCTTCAGCTGCTGTTGTTCTCTGTGCCACCTCCCCTCCCCCCATCAGAAACCCAGGGCCTTTTCTACCCTATTTCTTCCAATTAGAAACCCCCTCATGATTTGGCCTGAAGCCCATTCAGCATGGTGAAGCGGAAAAGAGAACAGCATTTTGAGTCTACAGACTGGAGTTGGAGACTTAGGTTTGAATCAGACTCTGCCCTCAGTCGCTGTGTGACCTTGGCCAAGTCTCTTGCCCCCATATCCTCTGTTTCCAACACTTTTGAGTGATATTAACAATATAATTCCACAGGGAGGGATGCAGAAAAAAAGTACAGATGATTAAAATAACATCTCCTACAATTCTGGGGGTACCGTGATTGTTATGAAAGAGCACTTCACACTAGGGTGAACATGTCTCCTTGACAACTTAGGGCTGCTTCCTTCCTGCTCCAGTTCCCACCCCCTTCCCTAAGGTCTGAATTGTATCACAGAAGATAACCAGTCTCAATGTATGAGTCAGAGGACACTTCCTGGCACAAGCAGTGAGCAGAGGAGGTGCTCGGGTGGACGATGGGACTCATCCCGTTCTTGAGATCCTGAGGTTAGGTTCCGAGCACAGCTGCAATGCCGAGTGGGAAAGAAGTAGCTGGAAGTCAGAGGGGCAGCCAGGGGAACGGGTCCAAAATGGCAGCTTGAGAGGAAGTCGCCGGCTGCCTGTTCTGGAACCTTGCAGAGCGGTGTTTAGAATGTTCTCTCTGGTTAATCCTATTTAAAGTCTGGCTGCTGAGAGGGAAGTGGAGAGTCCTGTTTCAACTTGCAGTGGTGCGGTTCCCTGCCACCCCCACACTGCAGGGCCGAGCCCCGGCGCTGGGAGGGGGAAGGGGCTCTCTGGGGACACCTCTGCTGGCTCTCACAGCCTCTCAGAGGAGCTTCTCAGGCTTCCCCTCCCCTGAGACCTGCGTTTCATTGGCCTGCCACTGGCCCTAATCTGCGTCGAGGGAGGGTCTGCTTGCTAAGATGTCAGGAGGTGTGGACTGGCCGGGCCGCTACTCTGGTGAGGAAGGGGTGCTGGAGAAGGCGAAGAACACTTCACTGAGGTGCAGATGGGAGAGGGAGGGACAAAACAGCGGGGGCTCTTGTGCAAGAGTGCCTTCCGGGAAGGTCCCTCTCCCTCTGGGCATAGGGAGGTTTCTAACTGGTTGAAAAGCTAAGAACAAACATTCCCAGCTTCTCTCTGAGATTCTCATGGAAGAGCTAGGTCTAGGGAAAAGGGGCCTCCCTGGTCTTGAAAAGGAAAAGTGTGAGTGAACCTACCACTAATAACATAGGGCCAGCCTTTTGCAGAGGGAGAATAATGGACAGTGTTTACCTCTGTGGTATTATTTCTGGGAGACCAAAAAGAGACTTCCTAAATATATCCCTGTGAATGTGAGTCAATCCTTGAGATTCATATACGGACAAAACAACTTCTAGTGTTGTTGTCCAAAGACCAGAGTTCATGGGTAGCTCTTTACTAGCTGCATGACCATGGATGTCATTTAACCTCAACTGATTATCTGTAAAGTGGAGAGTCTCCCTCTCCTCCCCCCCCGCCCCCCCCATCTAACATACATCTCATTGGGGTATCACCAAGACCAAATCATGTGACAGTGTGAAAGTGCTTTTATTTTTTATTTTATTATTTTTTATTTGGTTGTGCGGGTTTTAGTTGCATCAGGCAGGCTCCTTAATTGTGGTTTGCCAGCTCCTTAGTTGTGGCATGCATGTGGGATCAAGTTCCCTGACCAGGGATCGAACCTGGGCCCCCTCCCTTGGGAGCATGAAGTCTTACCCACTGTGCCACCAGGGAAGTCCCATGAAAGTGCTTTTAAATTGAAAGTCACTGTATACATGTGGTGGGTGCATCCCCTTCACTCGGACAGACCTTCCTCCTGCCTCAGACAGACTTTAAGCCCCTACTTTGTACTTGTTGCCCACTATTCCAATAAACTGTAAGAGCCAAACGCTGAAATTTCACAACAGAGACAAGCTTGCTCTCCTGGTTACTTCCTCCTGTTCTGAGGACCCTTTCTTTGCCTGGGCCTCTCTTGGGTTGTCTGAGAAGGTGCCATGAGAAAGATCAGAGCCTTTCCTAGCAAGACAGGCCAGGGTTGAAAGGTCTGCATGCCATGATCCCAAAAGTGAATTGGGAGTAGAGTCAACCCATGGGAAAGGCAGAATCATCAGAAGATGTCTGAAGATGTAGGAGCAAGAGTAATGGGCCAATAGGAAACCAGATTGGTAAGCTTGGTTACCAATCTGGCACTGGTGAGGCCAAGGTATTTTATAAAGACACTTAGTTGTTTTGTATCTTAGTTTTCCTTCTCAGTTAAATAGGGATGATAAAACCCATCTCGTGTTCCCATTTGGCTTACATGAGGGTGACAGGGGATGGTGAATGAAAGGCTGCAAATGTAAGGTTATTGAGACCTCTGGGATTGTTAGGCTGCCCTTGATCAATGCCCATTTGATGGTGCTCTTGCTGTCTTGAAGCACAGCCAACTTCACGATGATTTGCATTAAGCTCCCATCATGCCAGGCACCATTCTCATTGCCTTGAAAGCACTAAAGCAGTCCAGTAGAATATGTTATTTTTAGCACTTAAAACTAAAAAGCAAAAAAAAAAAAAAAAAATGTGAGCATAAAGGGATAATTTAACAGGATTGTGTTCATGAGGGAAGGGAAGACATATATTAACTTCTACTCAAGTGGAACTTAACATTTATGTAGCAAGTGAAATCACCACAACTAAAAGAACAAGTTAACAGCCCTACTATCACCAGGCAGGGAAATAGAGAGAGGAACAAACTATCTCTAAGATGTCTAGGGGGATTTGAGGAAAAACACTCTTGTTTTAGACTGACAGAATCTTGGCGTGGGCATCAGAGATGTGGTCCTTCAAGATTCCCTTTCTCTCAACAGAGCGGAGACTTAATATATTTGTAGAGCACTTTATACTTTTGAACTGCAAACATCTTATTTGATCTTTGCCAACCTTTTAATGTAGAAAGGGTACTATTTTTAAAATTTTATGTTATTGAGGTATACTTGACTTACAATGTTGTGTTATTTCCGCTGTACAGCAAAGTAATTCAATTATACATATATATATATTCTTTTCATATTCTTTTGCATTCATATTCTTTTCCATTATGATTTATCACAGGATATCGAACATAGTTCCCTGTGCTATATGGTTGGACCTTATCGTTTACCCATCCTATATATATAGTTTGTATCTGCTAACCCCAAATTCCCAATTCTTCCCTGACCCACACCCCCCTCTGGCAACCACAAGTCTGTTCTCTATGTCTGTAAGTCTGTTTCTGTTTCATAGATATGTTCATTTGTGTCATATTTTAGATTCCACATATAAGTGATTTCATATGATATTTGTCTTTCTTTGTCTGACTTCACTTAGTATGATAATCTCTAGGTCCATCCATGTTGCTGCAAATGGCGTTATTTCATTCTTTTTTTATGTAAAATCAGCCAGGATCATTCAACAAGGATCCCTGGATCCTTTTATTGAAGAATGATATTAGAAACCAGGACTTGCTCTAATCTGCTCATCATTGAAATTGGGGTGTCATCACCTTTAGGCCCTGTCAGAAAGTAAATGTATATATATTACCCTGTATATGCATACATATCTGTATTATTTCTACTATTACTCATCAGTTTCTAAGCTAAGCTAAACAGGAGTACCCACTGATGTCTCAGACTCTAGTTCAGAACTACATGGTTCATCTTAGCCTTTTCCCCTTATCTGTTACCTCCCATTCCAACAGTGAGATATCTAGTTTCTACCATTCCCCATATTTTTACTTATTTTTTCAATTCCAGTGTACAGAACTCAGGGCTCTGACTGCCAGTCCGGACTATAGTCCCTACCACACTGTGCTAATTCTGCTCACTTGAGCAGCCCTAATAAACCTACTCCCTCTTCCACCTGAAAATCTTGCAGATATTTGAAAACCACAATCTGGTCCATTTGAATTTCTCGTTTCCAAATTTAACGTTCCCGTTTTACTCATGCAATGTGATTTTCTCATGTATTCAACAAATGTTTCAAGAGAACCAGCCATGCTTGTCATTGTGCTAAGAACAGAGCAGTGAACAAGACATATGTCCTTGTCTTCATGAAGCTTACAGTCTGGTAGGGAATATGGTCATTTAGTAAATAAAATAAGGTGTAGTGAATGTGATGATATAGGAGGTTCAGGGAGGTCTAGGAACTATGTTGGGGAGGCCACCTAATCTGTGCCACTGCCAGTCATTCCTGTAGCTGTGTGCCCACACGCTGTCTAGTTAGGGGCTCCATAAAGTGTGGGGTCCTTAAGAGGTCATATTAATTCAAATACTTGTTTAAGGCACAATACAACCATTCTTCTGTCTGTATCTCTCTCTCTCCCTCCACACACCTAACTTCTGTTAAGGCAAGCTAAGACGGAGTTTGCTTTTTCACCAGATGCATTGTATTGCTGGCTTCTCATAGATTGAGGTGCCCTGTCTAGTCAATTTACAAATTGACTAGACAAATTAAACAAACTAATTTTTTTAAATTGAAGTATAGTTGATGTACAATATTACATAAGTTAACAGGTGTAGAATATAGTGATTCACAATTTTTAAAGGTTATATTCCATTTATAGTTATTAAAAAACATTGGCTATATTCCCCGTGTTGTACAATATATCCTTGTAGCTTATTTTATACATAATAGTTTGTACCTCTTAAGCTCCTATATTGCCCCTCCCCCCTTCCCTCTCCCCATTGATAACCACTAGTTTGTTCTCTATATCTATAGGTCTGCCTCTTTTTTGCTATATTATTGTATTTTTTAGATTCCACATATAAGTGATATCATACACTATTTGTCTTTCTGTGTCTGACTTATTTCACTTAGCTTAATGCCCTCCAAGTCCATCCATGTTGTTGCAAATGGCAAAATTTCATTCTTCTTTTTATGGCTGAGTAGTATTTCATTGTATATATGTATATAAAACACATCTTTTTCCATTCATCTGTTGATGGACACTTAGGCTGCTTCCATATTTTGGCAGTTATAAACAATGCTTCTCTGAAAGTTGGGGTGCATGTATATTTTTGAAATAGTGTTTTTGTTTTATTTAGATATATACACAGGAATGCAATTGCTGGGTCATATGGTAGTTCTATTTTTAGTTTTTTGAGAAACCTTCATACTATTTTCCACAGGGGTTGCACCAATTTACATTTCCACCAACAGTGTACAAGTGTTCCCTTTTCTCCACATCCTTGCCAACATTTCTTCTTTGTGTTCTTTTTGATGATAGCCATTCTGACAGGTGTGAGGTTATATCTCATTGTGGCTTTGATTTGCATTTCCTTGATGATTCGAGATGTTGAGCATCTTTCCAAGTGCCTGTTGTTGGCCATCTGCATTTCCTCTTTGGAAAAATGTCTATTCAGTTTACCTGCCCATTTTTAGATTGGGTCGTTTTTGATGTTGAGTTATATGAGCTGTTTGTATATGTTGGATATTAACCACTTATCATACCGGACTAATGTGTTTTTTTTTAAACAACTTTATTGGAGTATAATTGCTTTACAATGGTGTGTTAGTTTCTGCTGTATAACAAAGTGAATCAGTTATACATACACATATATGCCCATATCTCCTCCCTCTTGTGTCTCCCTCCCACCATCCCTATTCCACCCCTCTAGGTGGTCATAGAGCACCGAGCTGATTTCCCTGTGCAATGCGACTGGTTCCCACTAGTTATCTATTTTACATTTGGTATTATGTATAAATCCATGCCACTCTCTCGCTTCGACCCAGCTTACACTTCCCACTCCCTGTGTCCTCAAGTCCATTCTCTATGCCTGCGTCTCTATTCCTGTCCTGCCCCTAGGTTATTTGGAACCTTTTTTAGATTCCATATACATGTTAACATATGGTATTTGTTTCTCTCTTTCTGACTTACTTCACTCTGTACGACAGAGTCCTTCCACCTCACTACAAATAACTCAATTTCGTTTATTTTTATGGCTGAGCAATATTCCATTGTATATATGTGCCACATGTTCTTTATCCATTCATCCGATGATGGACACTTAGGTTGTTTCCATGTCCTCACTATTGTAAATAGAGCTGCAATGAACATTGTGGAGCATGATTCTTGTTGAATTATTATTTTCTCAGGGTATATGACCAGTAGTGGGATTGCTGGGTCATATGGTAACTCTATTTTTAGTTTTTTCAGGAACCTCCATACTGTTCTCCATAGTGTCTGTGTCAATTTACATTCCGACCAACAGTGCAAGAGAGTTCCCTTTTCTCCACACCCTCTCCAGCATTTATTGTTTGTAGATATTTTGATGATGGCCATTTGGACTGGTGTGAGATGATATCTCATTGTAGATTTGATTTGCATTTCTCTAATGATTAGTGATGTTGAGCATCCTTTAATGTGTTTGTTGGCCACCTATATATCTTCTTTGGAGAAATGTCTATTTAGGTCTTCTGCCCATTTTTGGATTGGGTTGTTTGTTTTTTTGATATTGAGCTGCATGAGCTGCTTGCAAATTTTAGAGATTAATCTTTTGTCAGTTGCTTCATTTTCAAATATTTTCTCCCATTCTGAGGGTTGTCTTTTAATCTTGTTTATGTTTTTCTTTGCTGTGCAAAAGCTTTTAAGTTTCATTAGGTCCCATTTGTTTATTTTTGTTTTTATTTCCCTTTCTCTAGGAGGTGAGTCAAAAGGATCTTGCTGTGATTTATGTCATACAGTGTTCTTCCTAAGTTTTCCTCTAAGAGTTTTATAGTGTCTGGCCTTACATTTAGGTCTTTCATCCATTTTGAGTTAATTTTTGTGTATGGTGTTAGGGAGTGATCTAATTTCATTCTTTTACATGTAGCTGTCCAGTTTTTCCAGCACCACTTATTGAAAAGGCTGTCTTTTCTCCATTGTATATTCTTATCTCCTTCATCAAAAATAAGGTGATCATATGTGCATGGGTTTATCTCTGGGCTTTCTATCCTGTTCTATTGATCTATATTTCTGTTTTTTGTACGAGTACCAGTAGCTTTGTAGTATAGTCTGAAGTTAGGGAGCCTGATTCCTCCAGCTCCGTTTTTCTTTCTCAAGGTTGCTTTGGCTATTTGGGGTCTTTTGCGTTTCCATAAAAATTGTGAAACTTTTTGTTCTAGTTCTCTGAAAAATGACATTGATAGTTTGTTAGTGATTGCATTGAATCTGTAGTTTGCTTTGGGTAGAAGAGTCATTTTCACAATGTTGATTCTTCCCCTCCAAGAACATAGTATATCTCTCCATCTGTTTGTATCATCTTTAATTTCTTTCATCAGTGTCTTATAGTTTTCTGCATACAGGTCTTTTGTCTCCTTAGGTAGGTTTATTCCTAGGTATTTTATTCTTTTTGTTGCAATGGTAAATGGGAATGTTTCCTTAATTTCCCTTTCAGCTTTTTCATTATTAGTGTATAGGAATGCAAGAGATTTCTGTGCATTAATTTTGTATCCTGCTACTACACCAAATTCATTGATTAGCTCTAGTAGTTTTCTGGTAGCGTCCTTAGGATTCTCTATGTATAGTGTCACGTAATCTGCAAACAGTGACAGCTTTATTTCTTCTTTTCTGATTTGGATTACTTTTATTTCTTTTCCTCTCTGATTGCTGTGGCTAAAGCTTCCAAAACTATGTTGAATAATAGTGGTGAGAGTGGACAACCTTATCTTGCTCCTGATCTTAGTGGAAATGGTTTCAGTTTTTCACCATTGAGAATGATGTTGGCTGTGGGTTTGTCATATATGGCCTTTATTATGTTGAGGTAAGTTCCCTCTGTGTCTACTTTCTGGAAGGTTTTATCATAAGTGGGTGTTGAACTTTGTCAAAAGCTTTTTCTGCATCGATTGAGATGATCGTATGGTTTTTCTCCTTCAATTTGTTAAGATGGTGTATCACATTTATTGATTTGTGTTATTGAAGAATCCTTGAATTCCTGGGATAAACCCCACTTGATCATGGTGTATGATCCTTTTAATGTGCTGTTGGATTCTGTTTGCTAGTATTTTGTTGAGGATTTTTGCATCTATGTTCATCAGTGATATTGGCCTGTAGTTTTCTTTCTTTGAGACATCTTTGTTTGGTTTTGGTATCCGGGTGATGCTGGCCTCATAGAATGGGTTTGGGAGTGTTCCTCCTTCTGCTATACGTTGGAAGCATTTGAGACAGATAGGTGTTACCTTTTCTCTAAATGTTTGATAGAATTTACCTGTGAAGCCATCTGGTCCTGGGCTTTTGTTTGTTGGAAAATTTTTAATCACAGTCTCAATTTCAGTGCTTTTGATTGGTATGTTTATATTTTCTATTTCTTCCTGGTTCAGTCTCTGAAGGTTGTGGTTTTCTAAGAATTTGTCCATTTCTTCCAGGTTGTTCATTTTATTGGCATAGAGTTGCTTGTAGTAATCTCTCATGATCCTTTGTATTTTTCAGTGTAAGTTGTTACGTCTCCTTTTTCATTTCTAATTCTATTGATATGAGTCTTCTCCCTTTTTCTCTTGATGAGTCTGGCTAATGGTTTATCAATTTTATCTTCTCAAACAACCAGCTTTTAGTTTTATTGATTTTTGCTATTATTTCCTTAATTTCTTTTTCATTTATTTCTGATCTGATCTTTATGATTTTTTTCCTTCTGCTAACTTTGGTAGTTTTTTGTTCTTCTTTCTCTAATTGCTTTAGGTGTAATGTTAGGTTGTTTATTTGGTGTGTTTCTTGTTTCTTGAGGTAGGATTGTATTGCTATAAACTTCCCTCTTAGAACTGCTTTTGCTGCATCCCAGAGGATTTGGGTCATCATGTTTTCATTGTCATTTGTTTCTAGGTATTTTTTGATTTCCTCTTTGATTTCTTCAGTGATCTCATGGTTATTTAGTAGTGTATTGTTTACCATCCATGTGCTTGTATTTTTTACAGATTTTTTTCCTGTAATTGATATCTAGTCTCACAGAGTTGTGGTCAGAAAAGATACTTGATATGATTTCAGTTTTCTTAAATTTACCAAGGCATGATTTGTGACCCAAGGTATGATCTATCCTGGAGAATGTTCCATCAGCACTTGAGAAGAAAGTGTATTCTGTTGTTTTTGGATGGAATGTCTTTTAAATATCAATGAAGTCCATCTTGTTTAATGAGTCATTTAAAGCTTGTGTTTCCTTATTTATTTTCCTTTTGGATGATCTGTCCATTGGTGAAAGTGGGGTGTTAAAGTCACCTACTATGATTTTGTTACTGTCAATTTCCCCTTATATGGCTGTTAGCACTTGCCTTATGTATTGAGGTGCTCCTATGTTGGCTACATAGATATTTACAATTGTTATATCTTCTTCTTGGATTGATTCCTTGATCATTATGTAGTGTCCTTCTTTGTCTTTTGTAACAGTCTTTATTTTCAAGTCTATTTTGTCTGATATGAGAATTGCTACTCCAGCTTTCTTTTGATTTCCACTTGCATGGAATATCTTTTTCCATCCCCTCACTTTCAGTCTTATGTGTCGCTAGGTCTGAAGTGGGTCTCTTGTAGGCAGCATATATAAGGGTCTTGTTTTTGTATGCATTCAGCCAGTCTATGTCTTTTGGTTGGAGCATTTAATCTATTTACATTTAAGGTAGTTATTGGTATGTATGTTCTATTACCATTTTCTTAATTGTTTTCAGTTTGTTATTGTAGGTCTTTTCCTTGTCTTGTGTTTTCTGCCTAGAGAAGTTCCTTTAGCATTTGTTGTAAAGCTGGTTTGGTGTTGCTGAATTATCTTAGCTTTTGCTTCTCTGTAAAGGTTTTACTTTCTCTGTTGAATCTGAATGGGATCCTTGCTGGGTAGAGTAATCTTTGTTGTAGGTTTTTCCCTTTCATCATTTTAAATATGTCCTGCCACTCCCTTCTGGCTTGCAGAGTTTCTGCTGAAAGATCAGCTTTTAAGCTTATGGTGATTCCCTTGTATATTATTTGTTGATTTTCCCTTGCTGCTTTTAATATTTTTTCTTTGAATTTAATTTTTCATAGTTTGATTAATGTCTTGGTATGTATCTCCTTGGATTTATCCTGTATGGGACTCCCTGTGCTTCCTGGACCTGACTGACTATTTCCTTTCCCATATTAAGGAAGTTTTCAACTATAATCTCTTCAAATATTTTCTCAGTCCCTTTCTTTTTCTCTTCTTCTTCTGGGACCTCTATAATTTGTATGTTGGTGTCTTTAGTTTTGTCCCAGAGGTCTCTGAGACTGTCCTCAATTCTTTTCATTCTTTTTTCTTTATTCTGCTCTGTGGTAGTTATTTCCACTATTTTATCTTCCAGGTCACTTATCCATTCTTCTGCCTCACTTATTCTGCTATGGATTTCTTCTAGAGAGTTTTAAATTTCATTTATTTTGTTGTTCATCATTGTTTGTTTGCTCTTTATTTCTTCTAGGTCCTTGTTAAACTTTTCTTGTATTTTCTCCATTCTATTTCCAAGATTTTGGATCATCTTTACTATCATTACTCTGAATTCTTTTTCAGGTAGACTGCCTATTTCCTCTTCATTTGTTTGGTCTGGTAGGTTTTTGCCTTGCTCCTTCATGTGCTGTGTTTTTCTGTCTTCTCATTTGGTTAACTTACTGTGTTTGGGGTCTCCTTTTGCCAGGCTGCAGGTTCATAGTTCCTGTTGTTTTTGGTGTCTGCCTCCAGTGGCTAAGGTTGCTTCAGTGGGTTATGTAAGCTTCATGGTGGAGGGGATTGGTGCCTGTTTTCTGGTGGATGAGGCTGGATCTTGTCTTTCTGGTGGGCAGAACCACATACGGTGGTGTGTTTTGGGGTGTCTGTGATCTTATTATGATTTGAAGCAGAGTCTCTGCTAATGGGTGGGGTTGTTTTCCTGTCTTGCTAGTTGTTTGGCATAGGGTGTCCAGCACTGTAGTTTGCTGGTTGTTGAGTAGAGCTGGGCCTTAGTGTTGAGATGGAGATCTTTGGGAGAGCTTTTGCTGTATGATATTACGTCGAGCCTGGAGGTCTCTGGTGGACGAAAATCCTGAACTCAGCTCTCCCACCTCAGAGGCACAGGCCTGACACCTGGCCAAAGCACCAACACCCTGTCACCCACACAGCTTGGAAGAAAAGGGAGAAAAAAAGAAATAAAGAAGGAAAAAC
This sequence comes from Neophocaena asiaeorientalis asiaeorientalis, assembly GCF_003031525.2. Classification (NCBI taxonomy): domain Eukaryota; kingdom Metazoa; phylum Chordata; class Mammalia; order Artiodactyla; family Phocoenidae; genus Neophocaena; species Neophocaena asiaeorientalis. The sequence continues at coordinate 345,566 of NW_020174926.1, forward strand.
ATAAAATAAAATTACATTATTAAAATAAAAAATATATAATTATTAAAAAGTTATTAAAAAAGGAACAAAAAGAGAGCAACAAAACAGAAAAACAAATCCACCAATGATAGCAAGTGCTAAAAACGATACTAAAAAAACAAAATGGACAGAGAGAACCTTAACACAAATTGTAAAAGCAAAGCTAAACAGACAAAATCACACAAAGAAGCCTACACATACACACTCACTAAAAGAGAAAAAGGAAAAATATACATTATATATATATATATATGTGTGTGTAGGAAGAGAGCAACTGAATCAATAAAAAAAAATCTACCAATGATAATAAACTCTAAATACTAAACTAAGATAAACATAAAACTGAAGCAAATTAGATTCAGAAAGCAAACCCCAAATCTACAGCTGCTCTCATAGTCCACCGCCTCAATTTTGGGATGATTTTCTGTCTATTCAGGTATTCCACAGATGCTGGGTACATCAAGTTGATTGTGGAGGTTTAATCCGCTGCTTCTGGTGGCGCACTAGCCCCTTCAGGCTGTGTTCACCCAGCCAACCACAGTCCTTTCCCTGGGATCCGACCTCCGAAGCCCGAGCCTCAGCTCCCAGCCCCCGCCCGCCCCGGCGGGCGAGCAGACAAGCCTCTCGGGCTGGTGAGTGCCGGTCGGCGCCCATCCTCTGTGCGGGAATCTCTCCGCTTTGCTCTCCGCACCCCTGTTGCTGCGCTCTCCTCCGTGGCTCCGAAGCTTCCCCCCGCCTACCCCCATCTCTGCCAGTGAAGGGACTTCCTAGTGTGTGGAAACTTTTCCTCCTTCACAGCTCCCTCCCAGAGGGGCAGGTCCTGTCCCTATTCTTTTGTCTCGGTTTTTTTCTTTTGCCCTACCCAGGTACGTGGGGAGTTTCTTGCCTTTTGGGAGGTCTGAGGTCTTCTGCCAGCGTTCAGTAGGTGTTCTGTAGGAGTTGTTCCACGTGTAGATGTATTTCTGATGTATTTGTGGGGAGGATGGTGATCTCCGCGTCTTACTCTTCCGCCATCTTGAAGGTCTCCCCACTGGTTAATTTTTAAATGGAAATGAAGCCGTTCACAATTTCCCACATTACAGTTCATCTTTTTGGTTTGGGCCGAAGATTCTAGTCTATAACAATTTCTTCTTGTCTGTGTTTCTATTAACAAAGATACGTTTGAAAACAACTAGAAATTTGGTCAGGTTATCTCAATTTATGGGAGTTTATTGTAAGGACAAGAAAAGCTTCTGCGGGCTCCCAGTGCGGGCTCTCAGAGGAGAGTAGGGGAGGGGACCACAGCAACTGCAAAAGAGAACAACCCCGGGGACCCACCTGTCCCTTACGTATTCTCACTCCTCCACCTCTTCTTCCTTCTGTATCCTCTATGCTCTTTCTTCCTATTTCTGTCTGTGGTTTCTTTTTTTTTTTTCTTTTTTTTTTTTTTTTTTGGGAACTGCGCCACCAGGGAAGCCCTGTGGTTTCTTTTTATTCTTGTTTTTTCCTGTTGCCTTTTCTCTGTGTCTTTCTATTTCTACACTGTTCTGTCAGCTGCATTTGCTGCTTTTGAACCCCCAGAAGATCTGATTAAATCAGCCGTCTCTCTCAAGAATCAAGTGCCCACATGGCCCTGGCTTTTTGGATCAGACACGCCTCCTGATCTAATATGCTATGGGCAGGACTGTGGCCTTCTGTGGGAACAAGTACACTTACCTACACATAAGGAATCTCTCAGAAGGGGCATGTGGATATGCTGGCCCCAGAGCACAGACTCTTAAAGACGCTAAAAGTGTCTGAGTGCTTTATAATTATCTCTGCATAGAGATTTAATTCACTTTGTTTTCTGTTTTCTGGGTTTCATCCATGTATGTCTCAGTTTCAGACCTTGTACCTCCCTTACAAAATGAGCACTTTCACTTTGCCTCCTCATGTGTGTGCTGAAAGCCAGAGCCATGATCCCAACCACTTCTCACTTGAACAGGAGATTTATTACTTTTCATCTAAACGATGCCTGTTATAACAGGAATGTCTTAGGCATTATCAAATATATTATCCAAAGTTGCGGTGGAATTGGCACCCATTCAGTTTGTCTTGTCACTTCATACAGGCTTTGAAGGACAACCAAGAAGACAGACTCAGAGGCTGGTTCTCTGAAGAGGTGGATACATCTGTGGTCCAAGACTGTTTATTTGTCTGCAGAACTTGAAGGCTGCCATTCAAGAACACTTGGTACCTAACCAAGTGTTCATTGGCTATTGCCTGCTTCAAACACGGAATACAGTTACTCCTCCAGTTGAATGAAGGTGAAGTAAACCACAGGCTGGCCTTCATAAATGCTGAGCTTGGTTATAAGACATTATAACATATATTGGGTTGACCAAAAAGTTCGTTCGGGTTTTTCATACCAGCTTGCGGACCCGAACAAACTTTTTGGCCAGCACAATATTACGTTCAATAAGGCAAGAGAGGTCCTTTAAGGATCAAATCAAAGTGTTATCCAAGCATAGATGTATCTGTGGGATCAATATACTCTTACTGTTAATGACTCCTGTCATTTTCTAAGAGTGGGAACTTATTCAAGATGCAAATTCTTAGGTACCACCCCCACTTACCGAATCAGAAATTCTGGGGGTGGGGACCACCAATCTGTGCTTAACAGGTGGTTTCGATGCACACTCAAGTTTGAAAACCACTGCTTTCAGTCTGAGAACTGGGGTCATTTTTAGTTTTGCAAATATTACTAGCCAAGGTAAAGGTCAAACTAGATGGACACTCTAGATGTTTATAATGGTGAATAACGAAAGTGTTGTGCATAGGTATTGTATGTGTATACTTATTATAATATATTATATACACCATATATTTCTTATGTATATTTCATATATGACAATATGTATTTTCATATTTTATGAAACTATTTTGTATAATATATGGAACTATATAATAAAATATAATATATTTTTATTGATAATATTTATAAAAAATTCATTTTGTATAATACACATGTGTGCGTGTGGGTATACAAATGTGAAATAAGCCTTGTAATACTTCTTTTTTAAAAAATAAATTTATCTATTTATTTTTAGCTGTGTTGGGTCTTCGTTGCTGTGCGCAGGCTTTCTCTAGTTGTGGCAAGTGGGGGCTACTCTTCATTACAGTGCGTGGGCTTCTCACTGCGGTAGCTTCTTTTGTTGTGGAGCATGGGCTCTAGGCACGTGGGCTTCAGTAGTTGTGGCATGCGGGCTTGTGGCTCGCGGGCTCTAGAGCACAGGCTCAGTAGTTGTAGCGCCCGGGCTTCGTTGCTCCGTGGCATGTGGGATCTTCCGGGACCAGGGATCAAATCCACGTCCCCTGCATTGGCAGGCGAATTCTCAATCACTGTGCCACCAGGGAAGCCCCGCAAGTATACTTCTCAATATACCAAGAAAGTTTCCTTTGTGGAGATTGAGAGAACACTTCACGTTGAAGGAAATATCAAGAATGGGGACAGGGACTTCCCTGGTGGTCCAGTGGTTAAGAATCTGCCTTCCAGTGCAGGGGACGTGGGTTAGATCCCCGGTCCGGGAACTAAGATCCCACATGCTGCAGGGCAACTAAGCCTGAGCACCACAACTACTGAGCCTATGCGCTCTGGAGCCTACGTGCCACAACTAGAGAGAAGCCCGCGTGCCACAAGGAAGAACCCACATGCCGCAACAAAAGATCCCGCATGCCACAACTAAGACCCGATGCAGTCAAATAAATTAAAAAAATATATATATTAAAAATAAAAAGAATGGGGACTAGTAGGGAGGGATAAATTGGGAGAGACGTAGTCACACTACTGTACATAAAATAAATAACTAATAAGGACCTATTGTATAGCACAGGGAACTCTACTCAATATTCTGTAATGACCTATACAGGAAAAGAATCTAAAAAAGAGTGGACATATGTATATGTATAACTGATTCACTTTGCCGCATACCTGAACCTAACACAACATTGTAAATCAACTATACTCCAATAAAAATTAAAATAAAATGAAAAATACTATATTGCTAAAAAAAAAAAAAGAAAAAAAAAAAGAATGGGGACAAGTATTTCTTTCCAGTAACCCTGGATGTTTAACCCATAAGGCTTAGCCATTAAACCAAGAGTCAACCAAGAATATGACCCTCCTTGTCAAGGCTGAAGAGCAGCACTAAATCAGGGCAGTGATGTTTCCTCACCTCAGTCCCCACTTCCCAGGGACCACCTATGGCTCTGCTGAGAACTTTTCTGGAACCTCTGCAGGGCAGTTTACAGTTTATCCTCAAAAGCTCTGAAATGGGTCAGAACAGGCCCCTAGTGGAATAAACCCAAGACTACTCTGTACCTATGGTTGACAACTGACTCCCTTTCCCATCTCAAATTATGTCTGACCATATTTTCTAGTAAAGCATATCAGAGGTTCTTTAATGAAGTTAAATGACCCACTAAGATCTTCCAATTATAAGCTGTGTAAAGACAATTCAATAACAAATGTCAACAATTTAGGAATGCCTCAGATTTGAATATAAATGCCCCTCATTGTCGTATTCCCAGGGAGAATTTAAAGTTCAAAGACTAAGTTTCCTTGCCAAGTCAAAGTTCAAAGAAGCTAATCTCCACAATCAAATTCGCTTGCTTTTATAAGTTAAAGGTCAAGGAAATTAAATTCATCCTCTTCAATTTCTTACTCTGCCTAGACTCACCCAGAAGATGGTTGGGTTAAACAAGAAGTCCTTCAGCAGCTGTACCCAGGACTCTCCCTGGATGGTGTAATTCCTTCAGAGCCTCAGGAGTTTTATTAATCCAGTTCCAAGCCACAAATGCCTCACTTTTAAAGAGCTTGTTTGCTTAATATGAACAGAACACGTAGTTTATAACAATGGGGAATTCATATATCCCCATACCACTGACAAAGATTCTCTCCTTGACCAAACTTTAATCAGTCTACTCTGAGCTCCTTTTCAACTGGGCCTGGTCCCCGGGCATGTTCTCAAGAGCCCAATTTTAGCAAGAATTCTACTAAGTCAGTTTAACCAGAATCCCCCATCCTTGATATCTGACCGCCCTGGCCAGCCTTCAGCAAGAATCTTATTAGGATGACATAACCAAAATCTCCCCTTACTCCTGATGTTTCCTCTTAGTAATTTTCCTTTCACTGACACCACCCATCGCCCACCAGTCCTGCTCCTTGGCTATAAATTACCACTTTTCCTTATTGTTTTCAGAGTTAAGCCCAATCTCTCTTCCTTACTGCAAAACCCCCTTGTAGTAATTCCTAGTACCTATTGTGATAGTCCCTCTGAATAAAGTCTGCCTTACCAATTCTTTAACAACCAGAATGAGTATTTTTTTTTCTTTAACATCTCCAATTAAGAAAACCACTCCACTTCCAGTAGTTACCCTAGGCAAGATTATATACTCAGATTCTAATATTTAGCGCCTCGAGGACCATTCTATCTTAGGAGGTGAAGGAAAACCAAGATCCTGGTTTCTACTTCATCCCTTGTCTGGAATACACAGCTGATGAACTTAACATCGATTGATGGAAAGCTCCTGGTAAGAGGTTAATTTTGACACACACAACGCATTGATTTTGTCACTATGTGTTTACCTAAACTGGGCAGGAGTCCCCTTGTGCGCGCTGCCTGCACTCTCAGAGAAGGGCATTGAGATGTCGTTGCCCTCCTGCAGAGCATGCAAATTTGCATCAGCACTGTGCCTCTAGCCCTGGATTTCTGGAATTTCAGAATTTCATTGAGGGTGAGCCCCATCTGGTAACATGGCCTCTGCTCTGCCTTGTGAGCAGACCTTTAAAGTTTTGGGCCACACAGGAGGCTACTACCTCTTGTTTTGGAATTATTCGGGACCAAGGACCTTCTAGAGAAAGTTTTCACTTCATGCCCACATTTGTTTCAGTTGGAAAATCACTCTCTGCTGATTCTGTCCAGGAGCTACTATGAGCTTCCAGACCTTTTGCCCTTATGGCTTAGAAAGGACCAATTCCTTTACCTTGACTTCTCAAGATACTCTGCTTTCTTCACTTCTGAATTTCATGAATTTCTTGGGCAAATTCCCTCAGGGCCCAGGTACCTGTAATAACTGTATTACCTCTTTTTTTTTTTTTTTTTTTTCAGTACACGGGCCTCTCACTGCTGTGGCCTCTCCCGTTGCGGAGCACAGGCTCCGGACGCACAGGCTCAGTGGCCATGGCTCACGGGCCCAGCCGCTCCATGGCATGTGGGATCCTCCCGGACCAGGGCACGAACCCGTGTCCCCTGCATCGGCAGGCAGACTCTCAACCACTGCACCACCAGGGAAGTCCTACCTTGTAATATTTTTATGATTTTCTTCTCTTGTACCTGAGGACAAGCCTCATGAATGCAAAATCAGCCCTTTGAAAAACACCTCCTTGACCCTGAAGGCAGAATGGAATTTGGAGCAAATGTAGCTTTGCCGACTTGGGCCTGACACTGATGATGAAACATTAGAACCTAATTAGTGTTCTGTAGTACACAGGGAACTGGGCTGTCTTACCAATATTGTTCTTCCCCACCAAGGACTGAAAAGCTCTAATCTCGTCTCAGCCTGGCCGGTGATACAAGTGCAAGCTGCTTCTGCAGGGTAAACTACAGCGGCCTGGACAGAGACGACTGATTCTCTGTTGAGGCTGGGATGGCTACATTTGGTTGGTCAACCAGATGGCCCAAGCACCTTTGCTTGAGACAGCCATGGCCTGAGCCACATTTGCTTGAAGCTGCCCATAATTCAATCATAATTCAATTGCTTCTGGATACAGTCACTCTCCTGTGGACAAAGCCATCATAATCTCCTGCTCTGGGTGCATTAGTTAAAAGCCACCTAACTGCACAATGGTAAAAACCCAATTAGCTCAATGTAAATCTCTGCAAAAAAGCCTAAGTTCCCAGGGCCCTGCTCAGCCCAAGACCTATGTACCTTAGCCCCACCAAAAGCTTTTGCATTTATTATTCTGGTCTGAAAACTCAATTTCCTGGTCTATGCACCAAGCGATGGGGTCTCTGGGTGAACTCAATCAATGACATTTCTTTTTCCCACCTCAGTTCTGATGCAGATAAAGGCAAAGTCGCAAGACATGGCTTATATCTGTGGGCAAGTGTGTTTCCTAATTCCCCGAATTAAACACACATACCTAACCTGTCACAGAGAATGCCAACCTGAGTGAAGACTCCCCACCACTCCCCTCCTCCTCCCCGTGACATAAGAACCAACATGGGGGCAGAAAAGGCCTGCAATTCCCTACAGGCAGCTCACTCCCAAGGGGAAAAAGGGAAGAAATGAGTTAAGATGAGCATACCCAGTTTGTTCTTTTTAAACTCATTAATCCAATTAAATTATACTTTTTCCCTGGGAAGTGAGAAATAGAGAAGAGGAGTGTCACTCCTCACCATGGAAGAAGCATCTGGAGTGAGGAGAAAGTGCCCACCCCCATCCATGTGGGAGATGTTGCATTATATAAGAGTGTCAGAGTGGTGCTTAGTAAATATACCATGCAACATAATTCCTAAACAGGGAGTCCATTCTTCCTTTTCCTTAGTTTTTTGTTCTAAAGGTATATTAAACACAAATGAATAAAACCCTTTATACTGTTATGTCTGAATATTGTAAGCTATATAGTTTACTCTGCCTCTAAACCTTCTGCCTTTCTTACCATTGCTTAATTTGTCTCTGAAATATTTAATCATCTGAATGTTTTTCCTTAAATCTAACATCAGAAATACCTATCACTACCTCAAGCCTTGTAGAGTAGCTTGTCCTTTTCCATTATGTAACATGCTTCCCAAACAAGATGGTAAATTGGTTGATTGATTTTCCACATGGAAGTCAAAGCATTCAATGTGGGAAAGAATAGTGTTTTCAATAAATGTTGCTGGGACAACTGGATATCCATATGCAAAAGAATGAATCCCGTAGCAGAGAAAGGAACTCAAAGGGATAATAGATTTAAGTGTATGAACTAAAACTATAAAACCCTTAGAAGAAAACATAGGTGTAAGTTTTCGTGACCTTGGATTAGGCAATGATATCTTAGAAATGACACTAAAAGGATAATTGATAAGACAAAACAAATAAACAGATTTATTTTTGTGTTGGAAAAGATACCTACAAGAAAGTGAAATGACAACCCAGAGAATGGGAGAAAAAAGTTGCAAGTCATATATCTGGTAAAGGGCATCAGAATATCAGAATCCGTATATGTCTTACAGCTAGATAATAAAAGACAATCCAATTTAGAAATGGGCAAAAGTTCTCAATAGACATTTCTCCAAAGAAGACATAGAAATGCCCCATAAACACATGAAAATGTGCTCAATATCATTAGTCATTAGGAAATATAATCAAAATGCAATGATATACCATACTCTTTAGAACGGCTATAACCAAAAAGACAGATAATAATAAGTGTTGGTGAAGATGAGGGAGAAATTGTAATCTCATACGTTGCTGATGGGAAAGTAAAATGGTATATAACTTCTTCGGAAGCCAGTCTGAAAGTTCCTCAAAAAGTTGTACACAGACTTACCATATAACCCATAAATTTCATTTCTAGTTATATAACCAAGAGATATTAAAACTTACATCTACCCAAAAGCTTGTACATGAATATTCATAGCCAAAAAGCAAAAATAACCCACTGTCTGTCAACTGATGAATGGATAAATAAAATATCCATATCATGGAACATTATTCACCATAAAAAGGAATAAAGTATGGACAAGCGAATTCTTAGAAACAGAAAGATTAGTGGTTGCCTAGGGCTGGAGAGAGGGTAAAGGGAAATGGGGGAGTACCGGTTAACAGGTACAGGGTTTCCTTTGGGGGTGACAATATGTTCTAAAGCTGATTGTGGTGATGGCTTCACAACTCTGTGAGGCCATGGCTCATGCTACTTTGTGCAAAGGAGTCACTGATTTTGCCCTTGGTTGAGCTCCCACCTAACAAGGCTTGATAGCACTGAAAACAATGAAAAGTTTCCATTGCTTAATGATAGTTCTGAGGACTGCGCTCTGCAGAGGTAGAGTTCACCTCCCCAGGCTCAGCTTCCTCCTTTGCGGTTTTATTAAAGCACTTGGAGAAAGCTGGGACCAGAAATACCAAGAACAAGCACTGGAAGGCCAGACCCCTCCCATCTGTGCCCATGGCTGTTACACAGTCCATCACGGTTGAATTGGACCACAGATGGAGCCCTGTCCCCGCTGGTCCCCTCATAGTGTCACTATCATTCACCACGGTTCAGGGGCACAGTGTCAGTGCCTTAATTATGTCTAGACAAGGTACAGACTCTCCATGCAGCTTCGAAGCATGAGGTCTCACAGGACCTGCTGGTGGCCCTCCATCCCTGGAGAACCTCTGCCCAAGCGTCATCCACAGACATTCCCCTATCACTTTGTGCTGAGCACTGACCCCAATGCCACCTCCAGAAAAGCAAACCCAAGGCTCTTACCATGTTGACCCCAGAGCATCTGCCCTTCTCCTCTTTCTCCCTGCTTCCACCATCATCCTCTCCCCACCTCCACCCTCTTCCTAGAGTTTCCAGCTTCTTTTCTGCCAAGCGGGATCAGGTACAGAAACACCCAGAATTTGAAGTCAGAAAAACCCGCATTAGCACCTGCGCTTCTCCTTTGCTCAGCACAGCTTGCCCGCCCCTCCGCCCCCCACCAGGGATGGAACCCGCCCCTGGGCATTGAAAGCAAGGAGTCCTAACCACTGGCCTACCAGGGAAGTCCCTGCCCTCCTCCTCTTGTTATCTGTGTAAACTCAGTAAAGTTACTTAACCCCCTGTGAGTCTTTTCTTTCCTCATGGTTAAGTAGAGATAATTATAGCTTCCTGGGGTGAGGGGTGCTACGGGGAAGCAGGGTGATGGTGGTGTGATGATTAAATGAGATAATGTAACTAAGGCGTTTTAGCACAGTGCCTGGCCCTTGGAAAGTGATCCAAAATTGGTAGCAGCTGTTATTATTTCCAGCTTGGACTGGGCCGGAAGCTCCCCCGAAATAGTGGGTATGGAGGTGCCTTAAGGGGCTCAGCTCCACGGTCTGTGCTGTACCCAGGAGCTGGGCTCGCAGGATCTTCCTTCCCTTTCTTTATGAATTAGCCCTCACCCCACCCCTGGGTGCTTTGACAGGGGAGAGGCAGCTGGCCCAACCCCCTAAACATGAAAAACAATGCTTTCCCAAGTTTGGGGTTTCTAGATTTGTTCCTGGGATAGGGCTGAAGGAGAGCAGAAAGGGCTACATAACCACCACCTCATGTATTTCTGCTGCCCTGCCTTAGGACACTCATCTGTATCCTCCAAATCATTCAAATTCGAAGAAAAGGCCGTCCTCCTGGGACATGTTTAAAAGTGTTAATGAACTGAGGCCCTTAGTCATAGGCACTTTCTAGCAACTTCCCATCCCAGGACTCTCCCAAGCCCCAGACCCTCCGATGGCCAAAGTGTTTCTTTCTCAGGGCTGGTGGGGTCCTCACAAAGTCCCCAAGCAGCTCTGAAGCCCTGGGCTTGAGATGTTTCTTCTTGTTTCCTTCTAATACACGATCCTTTGGCCATGCTCAGTAAATATTTCTGGACAGATTAGTCACCGTGGGTTTCGTTCCTTCCCTTTCCTCCTCTGAGAGCCCAGCTGAGTATGGAATGAAAGGGAAATGAAATAAACATCTCAGGCCCTGCAGCCCACTGGGGTCAAGATATTCACAGCGCTGCTGAGAGTCAGAGCTGACCCTTCTTTGTCATCTACCGAGGCACCGGAACTCAGAGAATAAACAGAGGTAGAAGAGGACGAGGCATTTCAGGACAGGGGGATTTGTTCCTGGGTAATGCACTATCAAAGCCCACAGTTTTCAACAATAAACTTCCAGGAGAAACGCTTTCTAGGCCAGACCAGTTGGTGAGATTTTGTACACAGCATCGCATGAAATCCTCATGATGCCTTAGAGAGGGACGCATTTTGACAATAATTCAGTCGGAGCCACGATCAAGTCCATCAAATGATCTTTTCCTCTGCTTACTTTCAGAGTTTCACTTCACTAGAGAGGGAGGTATGTGATCTGTCTGGTCAGATATGTGATCAGGGTTTGGAAAAGGGGAGCAGATGTTTCACCATTAATTGTCAGTTATTGGACAGTCTGGGGGGTCATGATTCAAAGTTAGGTTTTCAATTTTGTCCATAGGCATTTAATGGAGGCATTTAAGGTCATTTCCTCAGGGGCGCATAATAAATGATGTTGAATTTAAACCTTTCCTTACCCTTTTTGGTTTACAGATGCCCCCCAACTAGGGTTAGAGAGGTTTAAATGACTTGCTCAAAGCACTGCAATAAATTAGAGTCAGTGGTAAGACCAAACCCAACATTTTCATTTTCTGATTCCCATTTCATGACTCTTCTCAATTTATCGGGCTAGTTGCTCCCCTCATCTGTGCCCTATTTCCCCTTCAAAGGCTGTGTGCAAAGACCATGGAATGCTTGCTGGCCTCTCCTTGGTGGTAAGGGGGTGGTGAGGGATTTCAAACCTTAGGCCCAACTCACTGTTGTTCAGCACTGGGGGTGGGATAGACATGAAAGAATAGATTAAATCACCTTTCAAGGTTAGCTTTCAAGAACACAAATTGTGGCAAACGGCTCAGAAATGCAGCGTTCTATTAATCTGGTTATTGCCAATTTTCTATAACAAATAATCCCATGCAATAAATGATTCTTTTGGTCCGTGTCTACGTAACGTTTTACAATGAAATAACATATATGTGAGCACTTGCACCTGAGGAGACACGTTTGCACTTAGTCACTAACCAGGCATGGTTAATATCACCTGTATGTTGATCTTGGTTTCCTAATCAGATCATAACTTTTTTTTTTTTTTTCCAGTATGCGGGCCTCTCACTGCCGTGGCCTCTCCCGTTGCGGAGCCCAGGCTCCGGACGCGCAGGCTCAGCGGCCATGGCTCACGGGTCTAGCCGCTCCGCGGCATGCGGGATCCTCCCGGACCGGGGCACGAACCCGTGGCCCCTGCATCGGCAGGCGGACCCTCAACCACTGCGCCACCAGGGAAGCCCAGATCATAACTTTCTTGACTTCAAGGACTATTCCTTAAATTCCTTTGTAATTTCACAATATCTAGCAACGCTGGATGTTATGATTTTTGTATTGTCAAGTGCTAGATTGTGTTGCAGAGTAGGTGCTGAACAAACATGAATTAAGTGGATTATAAACAGAGCTGAGATGAGCTCTCTTAGGTCCCACTATCAACTTGTGTCAGTAATTCAGCTTCACTTACCTCTCGCCACCTCAGGCTTGAAAATAACAGACTAGCCACTTGCAGATCAACTTTAAAAACCATGAGCTAGGCTGGAGAAGGGAAAAGAAAGCTTTGGGCTACATAGGGAGATTTAATGACTGAGAAAATGTTAAAAGTATGAAGACACCATAGGGGTGAAGTAGCTTGAAGCTTCTCATTTTTTCCTTCTGAAGGCAAAGCAGAATAAACATTTCCCTAGGAATTGTACATACAAATTTCTTTGAATTTGTGTGCTTTTTATTTTAAAAATCATGTATCTATGCCTGCTCCCTTTCTCCGCCCACTGGTCCATAAGGCCTGCCTCCAAGCAACTTTCTCACCTTAACTAATGTATTGGCAGACCCCTTGCCCAGGCCACGTTATTCAGATGCTGTCTATTGGGAATTTAGAATTTAAACCAAAAAAGACCAGGAGCTAGAAGGAGTCTTGCTGCTGAAGCTTTCATATTTGCCCTGGCTCCTACGCTTACCAATGCCACCCTGTTCAGGCAATGAGATTCTCCAGTGTCCTGTCGATACTTCCCTTTTGGACTTAAGCTAGCTTGATTTGATTGAACGTCTATTCTTTTGCAGGTACCAGCCCTTTAACAGATATATGTCTGTTTCATGCTCAGTTCTGCTCTCACAAACAATTATTTCTGACATTTTTATTTAAGTAGTGAAATCCTTTGTCTTTGATTAATTTAGATATCCTATGATTCTACTAGTGTAATACGCTTTGCTAAAGAGTAGTTCACAAATAATTGGGGGAGAGTGTATCAGACTGAAGCATTTTAAATTGCTGATATGTGACTATTTTTGAACCTCCAGCAATTTCGTATGGTTCAGACTAATACATTTTAAATTAACTGGAAGGAACAACAAGGGGTATATACAGGCATCCAATCAATCATTCATCCTCTCAGTAAACATTCACCGAGTATCCTTATGTGCGATTCAGTCCATTAGAAGCTTAAGAACCACAAAAAGGAATGATATATGGACACTATGCTCAAGGTGTTTACCGAGGAGGTTATAATATAAGGTAGACAGTGATGCATATGATAAATGAGGTTTAGATTGAGTACTATGAGAGAGGAGAGGGAGATTTCTTTGAAGAATATTAAAGTTTTCATGCATGTGATTGTGTTAGAATTGGGCTGTTAAAGATAGGTGATACTTTTACATTCAAATATTTCAGATAAGAAAAGTATTCCAGAGAGAGGAAAGAAACTGTGAGCTGAAAGAGAAAGAAGAAAGCTGTGAAATTATGGTTTGTGCCCAGGGGCCAGAAATAAATGTCTTGGACAGAATGCATGAAAGGAAAATCATGGGACAAAACATCAGAAGAGAAGATTGTGGCCAAATTACATAGAATTTTGTAGCAATGAAGAATTATAAAGGTTTTCCAACCAAAGCATGCTGTGATTAAAGTCAAAAAAATTATAGGAAATATTACCAAACAGCATGAAGAGGGTGAATTGGAGTGGAGATGGCTGGTGACAATAGTCCAGGGGCAAGATGATGGGGGAGAGCTAGGGCCATAGCTGTGAGACAGACTCTTGTGGCTTAGCCTAGTCTAACTAGACCAAGGGGACCACACACAGTGTTGATTCTCTTTGATGCTTTGATGCTTCAGAATGAAGATTTGTCACATCTCCTTCATTCTATGAGATTCTTAGAGAAGGGAATTGAAGGTACTTGCCTCCAACAGGCAGCTTGCGTTAACTTGAAGTTACTTTTTTTAAAAAAATAAATTTATTCATTTATTTGGCTGCATTAGGTCTACGTTGCTGCACACGGGCTTTCTCTAGTTGCGGTGAGCAGGGACTACTCTTTGTTGTGGTGTGCAGGCTTCTCACTGTGGTGGCTTCTCTTGCTGTGGAGCATGGCCTCTAAGCACACAGGCTTCAGTAGTTGTGGCACGTGGGCTCAGTAGCTGTGGCTCATGGGCTCTAGGGCGCAGACTCAGTAATTGTGGCGCACGGGCTTAGTTGCTCCACAGCATGGGGGATCTTCCCAGACCAGGGCTCAAACCTGTGTCCCTGGCATTGGCAGGTGAATTCTTAGCCACGGCACCACCAGGGAAGTCAGTCAAAAGGACTTGTATTAAACAAGAAAAAATATCCATTTGTAACTCATTTATCATAAATTAAAATACTTATTTAAATATACATATAAATTTTATATCTATAAAAATATACATTTGAACTCACTTCCCCCTAGTGAGGCCTCAGTTCACTTCCTTCATTTGCTCTTGGGCATTTGCAATACAGTGCTTCTCAGAGCTGTGAAACCAAGCAGTGTACAGAGAATTCTAAAGTTTTAGACAAGAAAGGCTCTCCAGGTGAAACAGGGTGACAATAAAAACAGCTCTGAATTTTCCCCCTGTATTTCATCTTCTTGGAGGTCTCTCACATTTAATCCTGTTGGCAGAGCCATACTGGATCTTTGATTGCTTGTTCTGGAGCTCTCTGTTGCTCAAGCCTAGGAAGGTTTTGTGGCTTAGTTTACAAAGCAGATGTAAGACTTCCACATTGGTCCATGTTGGAATAACTGGGACCATATACTTATCTCACTACTGTAAACAATTAGAAAACTAGAAAAAAAATGAGGCAATAGTTTTGTACATTGGACAATAAGTAGTACAGGACTGTGGTCCAAGAAAAAGAGAAAAAGAAAATAAGGTAAGCTCTAAAAAAATAAGGTAAGCTCTAAGATTGCTCCAGTTTCCTGCCTGGAGGTTTCTGGATGTCAACATAGGGAAATAATCCCAAACAGAACAATCTTTCTGAGTGGAGCAAAGAGAGACCAGAATTTGGGAAGGCTAAGGTAGTCAGAATTTCTGGGACAGTGTGCCAGAGATGAGGAAGCCGCATGGCAAAAGAGACCCAGAAATCTGCATAGTAATCCCCTTAAATCTGTTGCTCAGTATTACACTATACATGTGTAGGTTGAAACTCCACCAGGCCAGTCAAAAGAAAGTTCAGGGAAACACTGAACTGAATACAGTCTGGAGGTAATTGAGTTCTGACTAGCTGGAGTTGAGAGTCCTCACTGAGCACTCAGGGCTTCCTATGGAAACTCCAGAGGTGTCCTGTCTTAATAGTGGGGCTAAACTAGTGATAATGTAAGGGCTTCTCTAAACCCACTCTAATAAAGTTTAAAAACAAGCTTTGAAAGAATCAAGCAGACCCACAAGGAACTTAACTGTCTGCCAGAATAAAGTCCAATACTCCCAATACCTTAAAAAAAATCCAGTACACAAAATATAAAACGTCATAACTAGCATCCAATTAGAAATTACTGGACATGTGAAAAAGCAGAAATATGTGACCCATAATCAGGAGAAAAATCAGCCAATAGAAATAGACACAGAAATGATGGAAATGATGGGGTTAGCTGACAAGGACTTAAAACAACTAACATAAATATGCTCAAGAATTCAAAGGAACATATAAGTAAAAGAAAAAAAAACCTGTTAAAAAAGAAACAAGTGGAACTTTTAGGAATAAAAAATAAAAAATATGAAAGTAAAACTCCACTCAATGGAATTAACAGAAGTTTAGAAGCTGCAAAAGAAAAGATTGGTGAACTTGAAGACATAACAATAGAAACTCAGTCAAATAAGCTGGACTTCTACTTTGAAGCTAGGAAAAAATGAGCAAATCAGACCTAAAGTAAGTAAGTAGAAGGGAAAATAAAGAGCAGAAATCAGTGAAATAGATAATCAGCAAAAAATAGAGAAGATTAGAAAGAAAACCAGAATAAAAGCTTATTCTTTAAAAAGACAAACAAATAGAAAAAGAGACACAGATGTAGAGAACAAGCATTATGGACACCAAGGGGGGAAAGCAGGGTGGGGGTGTGGTGGTGGTGGGATGAATTGGGAGATTGGGATTGATGTATATACACTAATAGGTATAAAATAGATGACTAAGGAAAACCTGATGTGTAAAAAAATAATAAAATAAATTAAAAAAAAGAAGAAACAAATATTTCGGATGTGGAAAACACAATATATTGGCTTCAAAATTTTTAAAAAGGCAAAATTAAAATGAATAAACATTAAAAACAATGACTCTTTCCCCCTGTGTTTACTTGTTAATCAAAGGCTAAATTTAAAATTTAAAGATGTTTTGGGACTTCTTTGGTGGTGCTGTGGTTAAGAATCCAGCTGCCAATGCAGGGGACACGGGTTTGAGCCCTGGTGTGGGAGGATCCTACATGCCATGGAGCAACTAAGCCCATGCACCACTGAGCCTCCACTCTAGAGCCCATGAGCCACAACTACTGAAGCCTGCATGCCTAGAGCCCATGCTCCACAACAAGAGAAGCCACTGCAATGAGAAGCCCACACTCCATAGCAAAGAGTAGCCCCCGCTTGCCATAACTAGAGAAAGCCCGCATGCAGCAACAAAGACCCAAAAAAGCCAAATATAAATAAATAAATAAATAAATAAATAAAATTTGAAGATGTTTTCATTTGAATAGTTTCAATAAATATCCACTTTCTTCAAAAAAAAAAAAGACAAATAAAATTTATAAATCTGTATTTAGAGTTATCTCAAATAAAAAGGAGAAGACATCTGAAATGAAAGAGAGTATATCACTACAGATACTGACAAAACTGGCACATTTCCCTGTTTGATGTGTGGTGAGGAGGTTATGAAGACTTTGGACATGTTAGAGGTCTTTGTGGAGTGAGTCTTATGGTGATCTCTGCCATCATGAGGAAGCAGATTGAGAGTAGAAAGAGTGGGTAACAGTAGTGGGCAACAAGCTAAGGATGAGTTAACTATATCTTGGGTCACCCTCATAAAAATCTTAACTTACGTAGTGTAGTCATGGAGCTATGTCACATTTAAAGAGTAACAAGGAGGATGTCAGATTCTTACTGGTGTCTCCTACAGTTGGTCAAGGGGATGATAGTACAGTCTGTAGAATCTCTTATATAACATCCCCTCTCCTCACCCATTCTTTAGCATTCAGCAATTCTGGGAAGCCTCTAATTCACCTAGCCTAAAAAATAATCTTACTCTCCATGCTTTCCTGTTTCCACAGTATTGCTCCCTCCTCCATCTCTCTCAATCTGGCTATGTTCTACAGAAATATGTGCTTCAAATACTTGACCCTTCTACCCTCCCATGCAAAGCTCCCTAGGGAGGAGTGCATTTCATCTTCATTTGACTGCTTTTTATTTTTGGAATTCAATTGTTTGGATTTAGTCCATGTCTTGCTCTTAAAATAGAGGAAAACATGGAGCCTATGGTGGTGGTGCTGATAGTGGGATAAATTTCTGAATTCCCACACAAACGTTTTTAATTGACATACTTGTAAAGCTTGGTTACCTAGTTTGGTGTTATTTTAAGCATTTATTTTTCATTCTTAAACTTTTAGAAATGTTTTGTTAAAAATTTTATCATTTGTGCTATTAGAAAAAAATGTAGAAGAAAAATTAGCATAGTGTATCAAAAACCTTAAGAATATGCATTTCTAAGAAAAAATCTTAATGAAATTATTATGAAGTTATGTAAAAAATCTATATACAAGGACATTTCTACAATAATGTTTATAAATATGTATTAGAAAGAATCTGGTGTGGAAAAAGGTGGAAACAAAGTGGAAAAAAGTTAATAAAATAAATTATGATAGGGATCACCGAAAATAATGCTATGGAATACTTCTTGATGGCAAGGTTTTAAAATGATCATAAAATATATGGCTAAATAATTATGGAAAATAATAATTAAAAGGTCTCTTTTTTTATTTTTTTTATTTTTTTTAATTTTTGTGGTATGCGGGCCTCTCACTATTGTGGCCTCTCCCGTTGCGGAGCACAGGCTCCAGACGTGCAGGCTCAGCGGCCATGGCTCACGAGCCTAGTCACTCCGTGGCATGTGGGATCTTCCCGAACTGGGGCACGAACCTGTGTCCCCAGCATTGGCAGGCAGACTCTCAACCACTGCGCCACCAGGGAAGCCCCGAAAGGTCTCATTTTTAATTGAAGAATGTAGTTTATCCTTATTCAGAAAAAATATTGTCATGTGCAACAAAATATAGTGGTTGGGTGACAAGTGATTTTTCATCTTTGTGCTTTTCTCTGTCTTTGACAATGTACATGTATGTATATCAGTTAGGAATGCTCTTGGCTGCCTATAAATTAGACACCTGGCTTCAGTGGCTTAATCAAATAGATTCTCCCTTCTTTAATTAGAAGCCTGAAAATGGATGGCTTCTACTCCTGGTTCAGCATTTGACAACGTTGGGGAGGACTAGCATCTTTGAGATCCTTATGACCTTTTTTTCACATTTGTCACCTGAGCCACAAAATGGCTGCTGAAGTTCCGGCAGTCAAGCTTGCATTCCTGCAGAATTCTTTCTGCAGTCAGGCAGAAAGAAAGAAGTAGGGGAAAGTGGCAACACAACAGATCACCACTTCAATTGGCCAGAATTTCTCCTCCTCAGCTCCAAGTAATGCTGGCAAATTGAGTGCCTTAGCTTTTCCAACCTTGTAACTACAGACAGACAAGGGACAATTGTCTAGGAATGTTTGGTTAAGCCAGCCTCTGGTGTTTGTACTATTTTGCTCGTAATATGTATGTCTGTTAGTATGTATTATTTTGATAAAGAGATTAAATTTTAGAAAGAGGTTACTAAAAATCAACAAATCTTTTGAATGGAGGCCAAGTAAATAATGTAGAATACAGAATGTGATGATATCATTTCAACAAATTGTTTTGTTTATAATATTTGTTATGGGCACAACATTGTACAAAATGCTGTGAAGGAAAAGGACATTTCTGACAGGGTGGGCCACTGGAAGACATAATCTGGTCTAGGAGGTATGTCCTATATTCAGAAAATAGTCTAGTATAGACTAACCACAGGAAAAAAGTGTCAAACCAATGGTAAAAGCAAGTATTCCCCTGAAATGTCAATAAGGAAATAGGTATGGCCAGAGAAACCTCCTGGAGAAGAGAGAACCTGAGTTGGGTTTTAAAGAAGGTAAGAATTCAGAAAGGTGGACTTAAGGAAGGAGTCTTCAAGCTCGGCAACAGCCCTGGGGAAGACTCGAGATGTCAGTGAGAATGTCATGTATGAGTCTGCGTGGAGTTGGGTGAACTTGAGGAATAGGGAGTGCTATGATGAACGTGAAAAGGTTTTCAAACAGATGTTAGAGTATTTTCATTCCAAGGTGATGGGAAGGCCACATCGTCCTTACCTCATTCCTATGACATCCGTCTTGCTGACTCAGCGTCTTTGCTGGCCTATTCCTGTTGTTTCCAAGGGGCCCAGGTGCCAAGAGCTGATTCCTGCCATCAGGCACCTGCCCGCACTTTCTGTCTTGTCAGGGGCTGCCCAGCTTAGGCCTGTGCCCCCTGGCCTCACACACCTGCTTTGCCAACTCTGGTTTTCTACCACTCACCAGGAAGAGACCAGGTCAAGACTTTGTGAGGCCCCTTAAAGTGCCAGCATCTGGGATTTGTGCTTTATGCTCTGTCACTGGGATCCTTTACAAGATGCTTGGATAAGGTGATTTCAGGCCCCCTGGACACAAGACATGAACCACAGGTATTGACACAAGAAGTATTATTTGGCGGGGGCGGGGGGGATGGTCATAAATGTGACTGCCCTGCCCTCCAATACACTTTCACGATGGTCCCTCACTGTTAATACTTTCTGGGTCAATACTGCACCTCAAGTTGCTCCCAGCCTGAGGAGGCAGGCATGTATGTCAATATTGCAACATAGTGAGGCTGCCCAGAGTTTAGTCAGGGAACCGAGGGCGTGATTTCAGGAGAGGTTCCATAGGGGAGGTGATGTCCGAGCTTAGGCTATTGTGAGGAATAAATGTTGAAAAACAGAGTGGTGATCAAGTCTAAGAGAGAGTTATTACCTAAAACAGCTGCCAGGGACACGGAGCATGGACCACTCTCTGTGATTGGCTCTAACTGTTTCACTAGTTGCTTCTTTTACACATAGCTGAGTGGGAAGAATATGAGACATGCACACCTGGATTCTTGTCCCAGCTACTAGTAATTGATGATGTGACCTGGGGCATTCGCTCCCTCCGTCTGCCTCTGCTGTGAAATGGGGTGTCAATGGATGTTTGCCATTGAATCTCTTCCTTGGCTGTTGAATCCCCACCCAAAGACTCTTGGTCAGAAGCAGAGCCCACATTTCACTAAAGACAGTAAAAATATACTTGTTTCCTGCCTTCCTTTGCAGCTGGGGTGGAGACTGGTGATCTAGGCTCTCCTGGTCAGATATGCACTGGCCAGAATCTGATCCAACGGAAGCAAGGACAGTGGAGGGTCTTCCTGGGGGTGGTAACTTCACAAACAGGGCTGTGTTCCCCGACAGTAGAGGCCACAGTGAAAGCTGGGAAAGTGCTGGGTCCAGAGAGCGGCAGCGGTTTTCTCACCTGACTGTGATATTGAGCTTCGCTCCAGGCCTGGGTCTCCGGCTCTCCCACTATCTTTTTTTTTTTTTTTTTTTTGGTAGGTAAGAACTAGATTTATTAATATCCTTTGCAAAGAGGTTGCAGGAAAATGGGGCACAAGGAGGATGGTCATGTCCCAGGTCTTGGGCGAGTTCCCGGGATGGGCCGCCAAACAAACATCCTTGGCTTCCTGCAGGAAAGAATACAAGAGCGAGCCATAGTAAAGTGAAAGCAGGTTTATTGAGAGAGATACACATTCCAAAGGCAGAGTGCAGTCTGTCTCAAAAGGTGAGGGAGGGCCTGGGAGATATATACACTCCATAAACAGTGTCTCCCACTATCCTTTTAATAAATTCCTTTCCTGGTCAATTAAGCCTGTGTCAGTTTCTGTTGCTTGCAGCTAAATATCCTAATTGATACCAGGGTTCGGACCAGATGCTCTCCAAGGTTCCTTCCAGCTCAGCGTTCTGTGATTCTAGAATTTGTCTTCAGACTGTTAGGTGCAGTGCTGGCCCCTGAATGAATTGCTTATTGACCAAAGGACCAAATGGGCACAGGATCTCCCCTGTAGACTTTCCCTTTCTCATGCTTTTCACTATGTCACTCAGTGATCTAAGTGACACCCACATGGAGGCAGCAGGAGCCACACCAGCAAGAAAGAGAAATGCTGTCCACAGTGCCCTCTACTTTTATTTAATTTTTGACAAATCAGTCAACACAGAAGCACTGTCTCCCTGCATGGTGCTCACCCCAGGAGGATGCAGAACATGTGGAAAGTATGTTGTTTGTCCCCAGAAACTACTAATTAGGGAGATGAGACTAGCATATTTTAAACTTTTGGTGCTAAGCAATGTGGAAGAGACATAAGGACTCAGAGAGTGGAGAAATCAGTGAACGGAGACAGAGAAAAAAAAAGGTCAGAGTAAAGTGTATATGAAAGTTTGAACAGGATTTAGATTAGCAGAAGGGAGTTTGTGTTTGGTGGGGGATGCAGCACCAGCTGGGCTGGGGGCCCAGAGGCAAGAATGAGTCAGAAAAGTATGTAGTTTACATAATCATGGGGCAGAGGGTTCCCAAAGCAGGGCGGCAGGAATAGAGGTGAAGCCTTTTTTCCAAGAACATTGATCTCTCAGCAACTTTGGGGGAAGAGCACATTTTACTTATGTTTCCTTTCTTTCTTCCTCCCTCCCTCCCTCCCTTCTTTCCTTCCTTCCTTCCTTTTTTAATTGAAGCATACTTGATTTACAATATTGTGTTAGTTACAGGTGTAGAGCAAAGTGATTCAGTTATCTATATTTCTATATATCAGATTATATTTCCATTATACGTTATTTCAAGATATTAATATTGTTGCCTGTATTATACAGTAAATCCTTGTTTATCTATTTTGTATATAGGGGTGTGTCTGTTAATCCCATACTCCTAATTTATCCCTCCCCCTTTCCCCTTTGGTAACCATAAGTTTGTTTTCTATGTCTATGAGTCTGTTTCTGTACTGTAAGTAAGTTCCTTTGTATTATTTTTTAGATTTCACATATAAGTGATATCATATATTTGTCTTTCTCTATCTGACTTACTTCACTTAGTATGATCATCTCTAGGTCCATCCATGTTGCTGCAAATCGCATTATTTCATTCTTTTTTATGGCTGAGTGATATTGCATTATATATACATACATATATATATATATATATACATATCACATCTTCTTTATCCATTCATCTGTTGATGGACACTTAGGTTGCTTCCATGTATTGTAAGTAGTGCTGCTATGAACATTGGGATGCAGGTATCTTTTCGAATTAGAGTTTTCATCTTTTCCAGATATATGCCCACGAGTGGGATTGCTGGATCATATGGTAGTTCTATTTTTAGTTTTTTAAGAAACCTCCATACGGTTTTCCATAGTGGCTGCACCAATTTACATTTTCCCAACAATGTAGGAAGATTCCCTTTTCTCCACACCTTCTCCAGCATTTATTCGTAGACTTTTTGATGATGGCCATTCTGACCAGTGTAAAGTGGTACCTCACTGTGGTTTTGATTTGCATTTCTTTAATAATTAGCAATGCTGAGCATCTTTCCATGGAGCACGTTTTACTTATGGGTTCAGAAAACAAACAAATAAATAAACAAAAAAAAATCAACAACAACAAAGAAAAAATCACTAGGCCCAGTTCAGAAGGAAATTATTCAGAGACTAGGGAGGAGAATTCAGTTTGATTCTATAAGTATTTTGAGTGCCTACTATGCGTCAGACACTGTTCCAGGCAGAGGGGTACAGTGACAAACCAAACGAGTCTGTTCTCATGGAGCTTGTGTTCTATCAGGATCAGATGGATCACACACACATACACACACACAGACATGTACATATTAGGAGGCCATGAGTGTCTGGAGAAAATGAAGCCATGCTAAGGGTACACTAGAGTGCCACTGTGAGAGAAAGGTGACTTGTATATGTGATGGTCAGGTCACCTCTCTGATAAGCTGACATTTGAGCAGAAGCCAAAAGGAAGAGAACAAGTTATTTGGATAACTTATCTATTCTAGACAGAGGAAACAGCAAGTGCAAAGGCCCTGAGGCAGGAGCAGGTTTGTGTGTTCAAAGAACAACTAGGAGGCTGGTGTGGCTGAAGCAAAATGAGCCAGGGCCAAGTGGTAGGGGAGAAAGTCAGAGAAGTAGTGGGGTGGGGGGGTAGATACTGATGGGCCATGGAAAAACACAATTAAGGAAAATAGCCCACGTGGTGCACCAGAGTGACCCCCTCTGCATTTCAGTGATCTCCATCATCGCGTGAGGTCTTCCTCAGAAAGCCCCACTTCTTTTGCTCTTTTACACTGTCAGCGAATTTCAAACCATCAGGCACGATGCTGGCTTGGGCTTATGCTATCCATGGGCCTATCCTTGTCTTTGACAACATAAAATGGGTGCTGATTTTCCACAAGTGACTATAGAACCAACAACTGGTGAAGGTTTCCTCAGGAATTATTGCTTTGTAAATCTATTTGGGCAATGTCAGCAGTCTCCACGTGGCTGGGGTCCTGTCGTTCCTGTATCTAGTCCATTTCACGCCTCACTGTTTTCTCAGCCATAACTGATGACAACAGCCTTCAGTCTGCATTAGGGCACAGCCATAACTGCACTCAACATTACTTTAGACACAGCTATGAGTTTCTCTCCTCCTCTTTAAGAGGACCCACCAGGGCCTTGATCCCTGTCTGCCTAAGCGGTGGTGGCCCCTTGTCTGCAACCCCAGTTTCCTCAGCAACTAACGCTACGAGCATCCACTCTTTTCTAGCACCTTCTGATTATCTCTCATGTCCTCACTGGACTTCCCCCTTTGCTTTGCTACCACTCACCCGCAGGATAGAAGAAACAAACTGTGGTTGTTACTAGGTGATTTGAAGGTTGCAGGGTGGTGGTGTCTTTGGGGATTTTACAGGATCAGAGCAGAGTGGAACTGCATAGAAGTGTAAAGGGTGGGTTTTGGAGCCATTGGGGGTTTCTCTTTTGGGGGCCTGGCTAATCTCAGACAGGCAGGAATGCCAGGCTGCCTCTCAGAAGCCCTGTATCAGTTGACTCAAAGTGAGAGGTCTCAGGAGGGCTCAGGATGTCCTTGTAAGGAGAGGGCTCCCAGGGGTGAGAGGGGTGGCTTTGACCGAGGTGCTGGTACTCTTCAACTGTTCCCCCTCCCCAGGGCTCTGCAGTCTCTCAATGATGTCATGCCTTTCCTTGAGTCTCTTCACCCTCGGGCGCCCTCTGACTCTGACCTGAGATGCAGTACAGAGTGGAATGCTTAAACACACAGATGGCCTGGCTTCTATCTGACGCTGTAGCTTACTAGCGTGAGACCTTGGGGAGCGACCTATCTCTATGCCTCAGTTTCATTATCTACAAAGTGGGCATAGTGGTAGCCCTTACTTCAAAAGACGGTTACAGGGTTCATACAGGTAAATATAGGTAAATCTCTTAGAATCGATGATGCATGGAAAGCATCCAGCCCTTATTACCGATATAAATGACTCTGCAGCACTTCTTGTCTCCATCCATCTGAAGGTCTGGGGGACCAGGCTTGTGCCCATTTCTGGCCAGAGTCCTCCCAGCCAGAATTATGCTTGGTAGATACAGGTACTCTCCTCTCCCTTTTTTTTTTTTTTTTTTAAAGAAGATGTTGGGTGTAGAAGTTTATTAATTAATTAATTTATTTTTGTTGTGTTGGGTCTTCGTTTCTGTGCGAGGGCTTTCTCTAGTTGTGGCAAGCGGGGGCCACTCTTCATTGTGGTGCGCGGGCCTCTCACTATTGCGGCCTCTCTTTTTGCGGAGCACAGGCTCCAGATGCGCAGGCTCAGTACTTGTGGCTCACGGGCCTAGTTGCTCCGCGGCATGTGGGATCCTCCCAGACCAGGGCTTGAACCCGTGTCCCCTGCATTAGCAGGCAGATTCTCAACCACTGCGCCACCAGGGAAGCCCTCTCCTCTCCTTAATGAACAAAAAGATGAATGAATGAACAACAAAAAATGAATGAAAATGAATGAATGAAAAGCCTCAGATCCTCAAACAAATGGATAAGTTCTCCTTTGTACCCATCTCCTTGGAGCTATAAGTTCATTTTGCCTATAGTAAGAGAATCAGGGTGAGGGAGAGTTCAGGAAAATGGTCTTATGCAAAGTGAGACCTCTCAGTTCATACTTGCCTTTGCACTAGGCCACCATAGAGGAGATTTAAAAATAAACCAGGTATGACTTCTGCCTTCTAAGAACTTACAGTCTTATTAAAGGGCAAGATGAAAAGAAATGAGGTGTTGAATCACAGTGAGAGTTTAGAGGTGAATATCTATGAGGATTAGAGTAATCTGGGAGAGAGTCTTCATGGCAGACATGGGAACTGTGGATGGGGACATTTGAACAGGTAGAAGGGAGATCGTTTTGGGGGAGGACAGGCACCAAGGCAAGAATGAACATATAGTTATTCATGAAGAGAGCCAGGGAGGGACTTCCCTTGTGGTGCAGTGGTTAAGAATCCTTCTGCCAATGCAGGGGACATGGGTTTGAGCCCTGGTCTGGGAAGATCTCATATGCTGTGGAGCAACTAAGCCACTGCACCACAACTACTGAATCTGCGCTCTGGAGCCCACAAGCCATAACTCCTGGGCCTGCGTGCCACAACTACTGAGCCTGTGTGCCACAACTACTGAAGCCTGCATGCCTAAAGCCCATGCTCTGTAACAAGAGAAACCACTACAATGAGAAGCCCGTGCACCACAACGAAGAGTAGCCCCTGCTCACCACAACTAGAGAAAGCCTGCAATCAGCAACGAGGACCCAGTGCAGCCAAAAATAAATACATTTATACAAAAAAAAAAAAAAAAAAAGAGAGAGAGACAGAAAGAGACAGAGAACCAGGGAAGCAACTTTACCTCCCGGGGATGGCCCCAATCTATAAGAATATGCCTCATTTACATTCCTCTCCAGGCCTTCCTCTTAGTTTGGGGTAGACCAGAAGTCTGGGAATATAAGATTACAGAGAACTCTTAACACCCTCAGATTATAAACATAGTATGAAAAACAGATTGAACTAATAGCTGTCAGGCCGGTACTTTTATTTGGCTGCATTGTGTCTTAGTTGCAGCATGCGGGATCTTTTGTTGCAGCATGCGGGCTTCTCTCTAGTTGTGGTGTGTGGGTTTTCTCTTCTCTGGTTGTGGCGCACAGGCTCCAAGGTGCATGGGCTCTGTAGTTTGCGGCACGTGGGCTCTCTCGTTGAGGCGCGCGAGCTCAGTAATTGTGGCATGTGGGCTCAGGTGCCCTGCAGCATGTGGGAACCTAGTTCCCTGACCAGGGATCGAACCCATGTCCCCTGCATTGGAAAGTGGATTCTTTACCACTGGACCATGGGGGCAAAGCTATACATACAGGCTGCAGAGCTGGTGAGTGGCAGAACTGAGATCTGAACCCAGCCCTCCGCTTGTGTGTTCTTCCTACGACACCTCATTGCCTTACACACACTGAGGCCTCTGACTTCACTTGCTGCAAAGGAGGGAGAGCGGGCCTTTAGGGTTGCTCCCTCTCCCCCAAATGGGGAGCCCTTGAATAGCCATCTCTGGACCATCTCCCACCCGCCTCTTGTCCTCCTAGTTGCCTTCCCTTCTTTGCAGCAGATTGTTTCATGCATAGGGAATCTGAGGCCTGGAACTACAGGGGTAATCATCAACTCGGGCTGAGAGAACTTGGCAGTGAAAGTCAACAGGAAATGAGGGAGGAAAGCACAGGCCTGGGAGTCAGGAGAGATGGCTTCATGTCCTGGATATGCCATGAGCTGTGACTGTCACCCTCATTGCTGAGGTTCTGTTTTCTCATCTTTAGAATAAAAGGTTTGGACTAAAGGAGAATGTGATTTTTTTTCTTCTCTAGAATTTTAGGGCAGGTGAAGCTATGTGAGTGAAATTGCAGGATTTCTCCTTGCTCTGTGCTCTCACTACGGACGGACACCCCTTTTGTCCAAGTTGGGGACTGGAGGCTTCATCCTGGTTTCTGTTCCTCAGTCTTCTTTTCATCTCTCCTGTGTCAGCAGCCTGAATTGTCTGGATCCCCCCCAGGAGCTGTAGAATCAGTAACCAAAATCTTCTCTCCTGCCCTAATGCAGTTGAATTTCCCCAGGGTGGGGTGCAGGAAATTAGACTGGCTTGGCCCTGGCTCTCTGGTTCAGGCAGGTGGGGGAAGGCAGAGAATTGCTGGTTATATTTGGTGTCAGGGGATTTGGGGGGAGGAGCTGGGGGCTTGGCAGAATTTCCTCACAGCTTGGAGGCCCCCGGAGTCTAGGGGCACTGCCTGCCTGATTCCCAGGGCTCAGACACAGATGGTCCCTGTCAGTCTTTGAATGGGGGTGGGTTCTCACTCCGGTGAGTCTAGGGGGAGGGGTCTCCAGAGGCCTCTGCCCAGCTGGCCATCTCCTGCCTGAAACTGTTTAGTGTTGAAGGAGGAGGGAGAAAGACCAGATGGGCCACAGCCGTTGGGCCTCAAGGTGCAAACTCAGTCCCAAATCTCTGTTCTACTGGGAAGGGGAGGAGAGACACCTCCTTGTTAGGCAGCTGTTTGTTTGGCAATTAACCGGGCGGGGGTGGGGGGGCTTGGAGGGCACTCAGGATTAACACCAGAGTGCGGCAGCCAGCCCTGCTGCTGAGATCTTTGCCGGGTAGGGCGGGGGTAGGGAAGAACCCTTGCAGGCAGGCTGGCCCATGCTGGGTGCCTGGACACCACAGGTGAGATTTCGGCTGTAGATGGGAGGGCCATTTGGAAGGGATGCTCTGGAAGCGAAGACAGTGCTCAGGGAGAATGAAGGAAGCACTTCCCCAGACTCTGTGTGTTCTGGCTCGAGGCTTCAGGGGAATGAGTACTCCACAGTAAACGGTCCAGGAGAAGCTTCTCAGGCTTAGCTGGTTAGAACACCCTCGGCAGTCGCTCTCCTCCCAAGGCCGCTGCCGTGATCCTTTGCTGCCTAGAGCAGTCATTCCTTCTGCACAAAGGCTGTTCCCGTGTCTCCTGAAGCCTCTTGGGATGGGAAATAGAGAGCAGAACTGTCCCTACCACCAGCAGGGCTGTCCTTTCATGCTGATGTGACACCTCATAAACCAAAACGGCTGGAGAATGAGGTTGTGCGGGCAGGGACTCAGGCACGTGGGTGTTCCACCCGTGCCAGCAAGCCAGGGCCCCTGCTCCGAGCTGGCCAGGAAACCACCATCACCATGGCCATAAGGGAGGCGATGGGCAGGGGTGGGGTAGGCTCTAGGGAGGGAATGAAGCACACCTACAGTTCTGGACCTTTCTTTCCCACCCATGAGCTGAGCATACTTGAGCAAGTTGCTTAAATCTTTCTGAACCTCAGTGTTTTTGAGAAAAATAGCAGTAATAAAACCCACCTGGGTCAATTTGAGTACGAAGGGAGTCAATATAGGTAAATATGCTGTGTAAACTGTCAGGTACTATAAAAATATTGCTTTTGCCATCGTGTCATTTATTGCTAAGGAAAGAAGAGATGGTCAGAGTAAGTTTGCGCACGAGGCCCTGTGTGTGAAGGCCAGGAGAGGGTTGGACAGCACTGACTGTGCTGGGTGTGCAATTCTAGCTTGTAATAAAGAAGAAGAAGAAAAAAAAGAAAACCAAAAGGTACCTTGCAAGTACTAGATTTCCCTGCTGGTTCAACAGGTAGGAGAGATTATGGGATGGAAAGCAGTGTCCTCAGCTAGTCCGAACACCTGGGAACTTCAAGGTGAATTATTTCAAGGGACTTTCTAATTCAGAGGCAAAGGGAATATTTTAGTTTTCCTGCGAAAATATTTCGTTTCCCTGTGAAACTGTTTTTCAAGTGTGCATAGATACTGTTGTGATTACTAAAATATAGATGCATTTAAAAGCATCATAGAATTCATGATGTCTTTTTGGTTTGCTGAATGTTCTTAAACAAGAGAGACTATTTGGTGGGGATAATGGATGATTTGGTAACTCTAAAGGATGGATGGGGACCACTGTTGCAGGATGGGGTTTCTTCATGGAGATAAGACAAGATGCATCTGAGGACAGAGGGGCTACGGACCTGGGGCCTGGATGTGGGGTGAGGGTGGAGGCCAACTGGTGGGCTGTGGAGAGACCTGTACAGCCTCACCCCAGGAAGAGCCTGGGCTCTGGGGTCAGCCAGGACTGACTTCAAATCCCAGTCCTGCCCCCATATTGGCCTTGGGTAGTAAACAAACATATGCTGTAATCTTCAGCCTTTATAGAATTTATGAGGATCAAATGGAAGATTCTTTTCAAGCCATACTAAATCCTTGAAAATGTGAGTTGAATAATAAAAAGATGGCATCCTCTCTTTGACAGAATATTTTCCTTCTTGTATTTTCTCTAGTCCACTGTTCTTAGATTAGGAGCTCAAAGAAGCAGATCTAAACTTAGAGAGTTTAATTAAGAAGAAAAACAACCCATGGTGTTTATTTTCTCTCTAAGAAGCAGGGATGGGGAGGGAGCCCATTATTTAGCTCTTGTTTCCTTGAAGGAAGGAGCTGCACAATTTTCAGTGGGTTTTCTGGCTCCATCTCAGTCGTTTGGTTGACAGGGATGTTCCCGGGGTTTCAAGGCATGGATTAAACTTCCCCCCCAGCATCAGGAGTCCATGAGGCTGCCAGTGGTACAGGATGATCAGAGCATCCCTGCTCTGAGGTCTGGGACTGTCATTCATCTTCAGCTCAGAGTAGGTGCTCATACATTCAGCTGAGGGATGAATAAGTGAAAGAAGGATCGGATGGTCAGCCCATGCCTTGTCTCGCCTGGGCGGCTGCTAGAGCTTTCCTAGTGGTCCTGTCCTCCTTCTCCGGCCCACATGCTCACCCATGCCTCAGAGTCTAGTCTGGGATCAGGACCTGGTCCGAGTTTCCTTCTCTGAGGTGTTCAGATCCCAAATGCAGGCTGCTGGGAGCAGCGCTCTCACTGGGCCGTCCGACCCTAGGACTTCAATCTCAACCTTGTTCCATGAGAGCAGGAGAGGGGGTGCCTTTTTTCTGAGGCAAACTGTAGTTTGAGGGAGGCCGCCAAAATCACAGACAAAGTCTGCCCCTCTCCTACCCCTCCTGCACCCCAGTCCAACCAGACAGAGTGCAATTAACAAAAAAGATGTTAGACTAATTCATATCACTAATATTAAGATGCTAATAACTGGGAGTGAGACCTCCTGGGGAACATTTACATTTTATTTTATTTTATTTTTTGCGATACGCGGGCCTCTCACTGTTGTGGCCTCTCCCGTTGCGGAGCACAGGCTCCAGATGCGCAGGCTCAGCGGCCATGGCTCACGGGCCCAGCCGCCCCGCAGCATGTGGAATCTTCCCGGACCGGGTCACGAACCCGCGTCCCCTGCATCGGCAGGCGGATTCTCAACCACTGCGCCACCAGGGAAGCCCTACATTTTAATAGACTATGCTTAGGGCCTGGCATGGAAGTTTGTGAACAAGGGGCCTGGAGATTTGGATTTGGTCCCCAGGGTACGATAGAGAGCCCTTCAACCTTTCGTGAGTGCTATTGGTCTCTCTCTCTCAATTCCTCTCTGAATCTCCCCCTCTCTCTGTAAATTAGAAAATTTTGGACTAGATAAAACACCCAATATAACAGAGTGTGGATTAACTGGTGCATTCTTTGTAACAATTTTATGAGAAAGGTACTATTAATGGCACCATTTTACAGATGAGAAAACTGGGGTCCAGGGAAGGGAAGTGCCTTGCTTGAAGTCGACAGAGGTTTAAGAGCAGAGCCATGTTGCAAACCCAGGCCATACTCCGCCAGCATCTACCCACCGCTCACACCTTCAGCCTCTCCCTCTCACATTCAAAAAATAAACAAACCTGTGTTGTCACAACAAGGAAGAAATCACAGCAGGTGAGTGCTGAGGGAAAGTTTACTTAGAGTCTGTCAGGTGCCTCACCTCCGCCTCCCTTCCCACCCCCAGGTTGCACATGCTGGAGTTGGGTAGTTTGCTGGACGCAGATACAGTGTTTACAGTTTCATGAAAGGCAGTCCCAGGCCTTTTAACCATCTCTGTCGCCTGGCTCCTCTTTCCTGTATCAGGTAACGTCTTGCACACACCGTCAGATCTGCATTTTTGTCAGCAACAGTTTTTAATGATGATAGTGGGTTTCATGAAAACAAAGATCTCCCCCCAGATCCTGTGTGTGAAAATGAAATAACAAACTATCAGAAATAACAAATGGAAGTAATCAAAGTAGAATTAGATTATTGGGTATGCTAATGGTGTGGGATGAAGGATTGAAGCTGAGAAGTGTGTCCAGCAGGGGTGGCCCCCTTCCCGGCAGGGGCCTGGAGACCCAGGTCAGGAATGAGCACTGGGTGGTCCTGATGCTTGGAGTTGGGGGTAGGAACAGGGAGGTGCGCACACCTTGGCAGGGGTGGTGGGAAGGGGAGCGAGACAGGGAGGGAAAGTCGAGGTCCCTGGAAGATAGGTGCTGGTTCCTTAGGAAACTGTTTCAGTGGAGTTCAGAAGTCCATGAGCATAGGTTTAAACTCAGAAGCTAGTGGCCACCTAGGGGACAGACACGGTCTGAAGACCTAAAAGAGAATATGCAGTTAAACCAGAAAAAGGAACATGGAAGACATCTAGTGTAAACCTCCCTGGAATAGGCCAAAAGTGCTGACAGTTATGGATCCTTCCAGGAACAGGCAGGGCTCTAAGCGTGGGCACCGCCCACTCAGTGGCTCTGTGCTGTTGTTATCCCTGCTTTCGATGGGGCCGGAGAGCACACAGCGTAAGACACTTGCTCTTGGTCAAGGCTGGAGCCTGCACTTGAACTACATGGGCTGACTTAGAGCCATGCTCCTGAACTCTCTTCTGTGCCTAGAACAGCTGGTTGACAACGTGGCAGGGGAAATGACAGTGGATGATAGAGGAGAGGCCCAGGGGACCACAATATCCCAGGCAGGGCCTTGGAGGAGCACTGCCCTCCGCACAGGGCAGTGGGGACATTCTCCCGCAAGCATTGAGGCCCCTCAGGCTGGCTTCATTGGGGTCCTCTGGGCCTCCTTTTGTCAGATTTCTTAAAGATGAGGAAATCCTGATGAGCTACACAGATGGACAATCGGGTTTCACCGGCTTTAAAGATCACACCCATGGCTTTTCCTCAGTTAGAATACCTGAATCTAGCCTCCCTGAGGAACCTCGGGCTGGGTCATTTTGTCCTGAGTCCAATCTTGGAGGAGCAGGTACCACTGTGGATGAGGTAGGGTAGGGACCTGGGGGTCCAGGCGCTCTGTGTATGGACTTTTGTCCACCCCGCTTCTCAACCCTGCTTTTTGGGTTCCTGGAACCTCTCAGGAATCTAGAGGCAAATTGTCTCTTATCTTCTGGGTATTCCTCTCTTCAGGCCTTAAGCTGTAAACGCTTTACTCTGATAAAACACTTACCATTCCTCCAGCCACTCCTTTCCAACAGCTTTATTGAGCTGTAATTGACATACAATAAACAATACCTGTTTAAAGTGTACTCATTTAAAGATAT
>NW_020174926.1:378395-392093 GCF_003031525.2 Neophocaena asiaeorientalis asiaeorientalis
TATATATATATATATATATATCTCAATACAATGGAATACCATTCAGCCATAAAAAAGAATGAAATAATGCCATTTGCAGCAATGTGGATGGATCTAGAGATTATCATATTATGTGAAGTAAGTCAAAGACAAATATCATATGATATCACTTGTATGTGGAATCTAAAAAATATAATACAAATGAACTTACTTACAAACAGAAACAGATTCACTGAGGTAGAAAATAAACTTATGGTTACAAAAGGGGAAAGGGGGGAAGGACAAATTGGGAATTTGAGATTAACAGGTACACACTACTATATATAATAGATAAACAACAAGGACCTACTGTATAGCACAGGGAGCTGTATTCAGTATCTTGTAATAACCTATAATGGAAGAGAATCTGAAAAAGAATATAAATATACATAACTGAATCACTGTGCTGTACATCTAAAACATTGTAAATCAACTACACAATTAAAAAAAAAAAGTGTAATCCTTGATAAGATTTGCCAGATGCGTACATCTGTGAAACCAGCTGCACAATCAAGATGGTGACCATGGTCCATCACCTCCAAAGCCTCCTCATGCCTCTTGTAATCTGCCGTCCCATCTCTCCCTGAACCCAGCTGCCCAGACACCATTATCAGCTTTCCCTCACTCTCCACCTGGTGGCATTTTCTAGACTTTATGTAAATAGATTCATATAGTAAGTACTCTTTTATCAGCTTCTCACTAAGTGTATTACTAATTCAAGTATGTTAGTTGTAGAAAACAAGTTCCTACTTAAAATAAAAAAGGAAACAATGCATCCATTCAGTTGCTAAGAGATTTTACATCTCCAGCACAACTGTGTCTGCATCCAGAAACAGTCCTTCGTCCTTGTCGTGACTGCTCCCAGTTAAGAACCGCATATTACTTTGAGATTCATCCAGTACTTGCATGAATCCATAGTTCACACCTTTTTATTGCTGAGGAGTATCCGCTGCACGGCTGTACCACCCAATCAAGGCATCCAGGCCCCATCCAACCACATTCCGTATCTAGAGGCAAACTACAGTGCCCTGACATCCTCATTTTATTTTATTTTATTTTTACACCTTTATTGGAGTATAATTGATTTACAATGGTGTGTTAGTTTCTGCTTTATAACAAAGTGAATCAGGTATACATATACATACGTTCCCAGCCTCATTTTAAAAAAATTCAGCACAACTGTATTTGACAGATAAGCTCCCAAACACACTGTTTTAGATGGTTTTAAAATATTTAAAATGGCAGTGTTCTCTTAGTAATAATAATAAATTATACTGATTGGCTCCTCCCTCATTATTTTCAAAGCCTGGATGCTTTGTTTGGCTGGTTGACACCAGGCAGTTTCTTCCTGAAGGCAAAACGTCGCTGGATGACACACTAATCTTTTTTCCCCTGATTTTACCCATTTCCAGGATGATGATTATAAAAACAAGGGGTTTTATTATTATTATCATTATTGTTATTATAGGGCTTTATTTTTTTTGATCAGTTTTAGATTCACAGCAAAATTGAAAGGAAGGCACGGAGTCTCTGTAACCCCTCTGACCACCCCACCACATGCATAGCCTCCCCCATTAATCAACATCCCGCATTAGAATGGTACATTGTTCCAATTGATGAACCTTCATTGATACATCATTATCATCCAACGTCCATAGTTTACATTAGGGTTCACTCTTGGTGTTGTACATTATACAGGTTTAGACAAATGCATAATGACATGGATCCATCATTATAGTATCATACCAACTTTTTCACTGCCTTAAAAAATCCTCCATGCCCCACATGTTCATTCCTTCCTTCCCTCAACCCCTAGCAATTGCTCATCTTTTTATTGTCTTCATAGTTTTGCCATTTCCAGAATGTGATATAGTTGGGCTCATGCAGAATATAGCCATTTCAGATCGGCTTCCTTCACCGAGGAATATGCTTTTAAGGTTCCTCCATATCTTTTCATGTCTTGATAACTAAATTCTCTTTAGCGCCGAATAATATTCCATTCTCTGGTTGTGCCACAGTTTGTTCATTCACCTGCAGGATGTGCTGGTTGCTTCCAAGTGTTGACAATTAAGAATAAAGCTGCTGTAAGTATCCATGTGCAGGTTTTTGTGTGGACATGCTTTCAGCTCTTTGGGGTAAATACCAAGGACAGCAATTGCTAGACTGTTTGGCAAGAGTATGATAAGTTTTGGGAGAGACCACCAAACTGTCTTCCAAAGTGGCTGTGCCATTTTGCACGCCCATCATCAATGAGTGAGAGTTCTTCTTGCCTCACATCTCCACCCGCATTTGGGGTTGTCAAGTTTCCAGATTTTGGCCATTCTAGTAGGTGTGTAGTGGTATCTTGTTGTTTTAATTTGCATTTCCTTGATGACATATGATTTGAATATATTTTCATTTGCTTATTGGCCATATGTTAATCTCCTTTGATAAGGTGTCTGTTAAGGACTTTGGCCTATTTTTAAAATTGGGTTCTTTGTTCTCTTATTGGTGACTTTAACATGCTCATTTTTACCAAGAACTGTTCATTAAAGGGATAAATGCCTAGCCATCAAATGCGTACCTTCCTTTCAATTTTGCTGTGAATCTAAAACTGATCTAAAAAAGTTCCTGGTTCACCATCAGAGATATCAAATGTCAGAGCTGGAATGACTCTAGAGACCAACAAGCCCCTGATCTGAGCTGATTTAGATCCTCCCCAAATTTCTATGTCAAAGACCTAACCCCCAGTAGTACCTCAGAGCATGATTATATTTGGAGATAGTAGGAACTTAAATAGGTAATTAGGTTAAAATGAGATTAGTAGGGTGGGCCCTAGTCCAATATGGTTGGTGTCCTTATAAGAAGAGGAGATTAGGGCACATGTGAAGAGAGAAGAGACCATGTGAAGACACAGGGAGAAGTCAGCCATCTACAAGCCAAGGACAGAGGCCTCAGAAGAGACCAACCCTTGCTGATACCTTGATCTTGGACTTCCAGCCTCCAGAATTGTGAGAAAATAAATTTCCATTGGTTAAGGCACCCAATCTTCAGTACTTTGTTATGGCAGACCTAGCAAACTAGTACAGCCTCCTAACCCCCATTTAATTCAGCCGGCATTGACCAAATGCTTTCTACATAACAGGCTGGGCAGGGGACATATTAAGAGAGAAAAGATGAGGTTTCCATCCTTAGGAACCTATGGCCTAGTTGTTTCATATTGCATTTGAAGAAACTGAGGCTCAGATGGGTGAACTGATTTGCTTGAGTTAATAACACAAACCCTCTTTACTTCCTCTTAATCCCTTTGGTCCCTTCCCCCGACATCACAGGCTGACTCTGCTTGTGGGCTTGGAGGACACTGATGTAGTGGAAAAGTGCCCTGAAGTAAGGGTCAGAAAAGCGAACGTCTAGTCCAGATTCGGTCCTTATTAGTTGTGTAGCCTCTAGTTTTAAACATGCCTCCATGAAAAAGACATGATAATCCCCACCCAGCCTTCTCCCTAGGAGACCATGTGGACCAGAGGAGATAATGTAGGCAAAGCAGTAAGAGGAAAGTATAGTTATTGGGAAGGTGGATGCCTGAGGGGCAGCCTCTTGGGTCTTGTCCAAGATGTAGGGCCCCAAGTCTGCACTTGCCCCCAAAGCAAGTGTTTGCCATCTGGCTTCTGTGAGAGCTGCTGCTCTGAATGTGCTAATAACACAGGCCTGGGCATCCCTCTGCAATTACCTTCTGCAAATCTAGATGCAGGAGCCCCGGCTCCAGAGACAGCGTTGGTCTTTGTGGCATTTTAAGTATGTGGTGTGTGTCTGAGGAAGTGTATCCGAGGTGTGCACATGGGGACCTGTACACTGCTTACCTTCAGTCCCCCTGTGACAGTTAATTCTACACGCCAGTAGGTGTCAACCTGGTGAGGCCACAGTACCTAGATAGTTGGTCAAACACCAGTCTAGATGTTTCTGTGTAGGTAGTTTTTAGATGAGATTAACATTTAAATCTGTGGACTTTGTGTAAAGTGGATTAATCTTCATAGTGTGGCAGGCCTCATCCAATCAGTCAAAGGCCTTAAGCGAAAACAGATTGAGGTCCTTGAGGAAAAGAGAATTCTGCCTCCAGCCTGTTTTCCGACTCAAGCTGCAACATCAACTCTTCCAGAGGTCTCTAGCCGGCCATCCTATCCTGCAGAATTCAGACTTGCCAGCCCAAACAATCACATGAGCCAATTTCTTAATACACACACAACACACACACCATATTGGCTGTCCCTGGAGGACTCTGACTAATATGACCCCTGTATTAGTCAGCTTGGGCTACTATCACATACCACCATAGACTGGTGGGCTTAGACAACAGGCTTTGATTTCTCACAGTTCTGGAGGCTGGAAGTCCAAGATCAAGATGCCAGCAGATTCTGTTCTCAGGGAGGCTCTTCTACCTTCTCACTCTGTCCTCGCATGTTGGAGGGACGGCAAGCTCTGGTCTGTCTCCCTCACAAAGAAACTAGTTTCTTCATGGGGCCTCCAGTCTCACGACTCATCTAAACTTAATTATCTCCCCAAAAGCTCACCTCCAAGTCTCCTCATCTCCATCACACTGAGGGTTAGGGCTTCAACTTATGAATTTTAGGGGGCCACAAACATTCAGTCCCTAGCACCTCTTTATCCCCATTCTCAAGTAAATTTCACTTATTGAGCAGTTACTACACTCACTAGACATTGTTCTAAGCACTTCATATGTATTAACCCATTTAATTTTCATAGCAGCTGTATGAAGTGAGGATTAAATCGTCCCTATTTTACAGTTGACGATGCTGAGGCACAGAAAGGCTAGGAAATGTGTTCAATGTTGCACAGCTAGTGAATACCTCTGGGGTCTGCTTTCTAGCCCTTTGTGCTGTGCTGCCGCTCCAGTGCAAGCCCACATCCTAGACGTGGAATGGGCGCTCACATCTGCCCAAACAGCAGAGACTGCATCGTCCCACGGGTGAATGCATTAGTCATCTCAGCCACGTGGGACACACACACTGCTGGGAATGGTCCCCTGTGATGTCAAGACATTCCTGCTCTAGGTATATCACCTCAGATCGGTCTGCGGCTGTTCTGTGCCTGCTCCTGCCTTGGCTCACGGTGGCTGGATGGTGCCTTGCATGGACGCCGGCGCTCAGGGGTTGCTGATGGGCAATCAGATGGATGGCCTGATGTGACGCTGCAAAAGCAAACCAAGGTGCTGTCTCACATCTGGCCTTCCAGGTGTGGAGCAGTGGGAAGTTGACATAACCTAAAAAACGTGAGGCGCTTCTGGCTCCAGCCTGAGTTCACATGCTTGCCTCCCCTGCCTCCCAAATCCCACTGAAATGACAGCAAAGCTATAAAAAGGAAATCAATCCATGACTGTGCTGAGAACAGCACGTGTGGCTCTCTGTGCCCAGAGATGTTGATGAATCTCTGAAAGACAGGAAGGAGATGGGAGCATATGGATGGGTAAGCTAGAGAAGAACTAGCTGTAGCTTAGAACATGCTCGGGAAAGTGCTGTACATGACCCTCAAGTACTGCTTGAAAAATAGACCTCGTGCAGTATTACTTTTGTGATGATCCTGGCAAATAGCAGAAATAATATATTTCTTCACTTTCAATCTGCTATGGTTCCCAGTAACATTGAGATGCTCTTTGTTAAGGTATATTAACCGAGTCGGGGCTGCAGGAATTGTACGCCTGCTTCTGGGGGCAGGTGCTTTCAATCTAGGGGTCTAGGGACTTGCTAGAGGCCCACAGATATGCCTAGAGAGGTTGGGACTCTTCTGGGGCTGTGTGCAAACATTATTGACTCCTTGGGCATTTTTCTGGGGTCTTGAGTCCATTACTTTGGTTAGATTTGCAAAAACTCTGTGACCCAAGGCCATAGTGCACTATTAGAGTTTTATGACGACTTTCCCAGCTTCCCACAGCTGGTTAGTTGGTAGCTGAGCAGCTGCTTTGGGACCTTAGTCATCATCATCAGTACACTTTGTCCCCACTATTAAAATTGTGCTTTTCAAAATGCTTTTGTGTATATGTCCTATTTGAGTATCACAATAGCCCATAGAGAAGGATCAAACATGCATCGTTATCATTACTTGAAAAGTGAGGAATCTCACACACAGTGAGGTTAAAGTGTGTCTCCAAGGTCACACGGCAAGGTGATGGTAAAGCCGCCATGGGGCCAAAGGTCTCAAGACTCCAGGTCGGTGCACTTGGCTGCTTCCTTATTCTCCTTAACAAATGAAAAAAAATCACTTCTGTTCTCTTAATGTACACCAGTAGCTGTATGTTCAGACTCCTCCAAAAACCTGGTCCAGCAACCCAGGGTATGACCTCAAAAATCCTCTCCAGAGCCCAAATCCTTCACATATGCTTTTCCTCAAATAAGAACTATCATTACAAAGGGAGTGGCAGAGGCAAAGGAAATACCATTTCCTTTTTTATCCCCTATGGCATCCCAAAGCACTTTCTATCTCCAAACGCCCAGGAGGAGATGGCCATCCCCTCCTTCTGCACTCCCTCTCCGAGAGCCAGTGCATCCCACTGAGCCCTTTCCTTGGCTTTAATTGATGCCATTGGATAATAGTTGATTACTGACCATAGTCCCACAGCATGTAAGGAGCGGTGAGCTGGTGCCACTGGGATCCAAACAGCAGTCCTTAAAATCTGAGCTGCTCTCCTCCTCTCTGCCCCTCCCTGTCTCAGAGCTGCATCAGGCCGGAGAGATTTGTCCCATATCTGCACCTTGACTAGCAGGGGCTGCTGGTGCACATCTGTCAGCTATCCTGGCCAGAAACCACAGCAATCAGCTGGAATGGGCTTAACT
Source organism: Neophocaena asiaeorientalis asiaeorientalis (assembly GCF_003031525.2). Classification (NCBI taxonomy): domain Eukaryota; kingdom Metazoa; phylum Chordata; class Mammalia; order Artiodactyla; family Phocoenidae; genus Neophocaena; species Neophocaena asiaeorientalis. The sequence goes on from NW_020174926.1 coordinate 385,238, forward strand.
GACCCTTCCTTGTCTCAATCTGTAGGCACATCTAAAGATTTGGCTTTGGAAGTTTCCCAACTAATTGCCTGACAGCTGGCCTTTGGATAGACAGCTGCCCTATGTGTTTATGTCATCCCCAGACTAGGAATTTTCAAGTTCCAGCTGAGCTTTCAATCACTCACAGGCATCTGGTGTGGATGGAGAGGCATTGTCTAAAGTGCTATGTTCAAAGTTCTTGTTGAAGGCAGCTTGGTGCTAGAGGAAGGGTATGGGCTTTGGATTCAGACATCAGCTTGTTGGGAGGATTAAATAAGTTAATACACATTTAAGTGCTAGGAGTAGTGACTGGCCCATAGTGAGCTCTCTGAGTGTGTTAACTATTGTCATAGAGATTAGAGATCATGCCTCCAAAGCCCAGTGCATATTGGTTATTATTATTATAAGCCTAGTTCAATGCAGGAAGCCTCCAAAAACAAAATCATCCTTCTTCCCCACCCTGAGCTTGGAGCCAAGTTGGTGCTCGTTAGAGACATATAGGTGCCTTAGAAATCAGTCTGGATATGGAAGCAAAAGGCCTGAACTACAGTCTTAGCTTTGCCATTAATTGGCCCTATAATCTAGACCAAGTCACTTTAATCTCTAGGATTTATTCCCTTCGGGTGGATTGGACACCAAGGACCCTATTGAATATTGTCCCCCTCCCTCCAAATTAATGTCCACCCAGACCTCAGAATGTGACCTTATTTGGAAACAGGGTCTTTGCAGGTGTAATTAAGAGGAGTTCATCTAATATGACTGGTGTCCTTATAAGAAAAGAAAGGAAACAGAGACTCAGGGACAGAAAGACCCACAGGGAAAATACCCATAGGGAAAATGACATGTCATAGTAGAGGCAGGGATTACAGTGTTGAGTCTATAGAGTAGGAAGCCAGGGATTGCCAGTGTCCACCAGAAGCTGGAAAAGGCGAGGGGGAGTCTCCCTTGAGCTGTCAGAGAAAACACAGCCCTGCTGACACCTTGAGTTCAGACTTCTGGCCTCCAGAACTGTGGCAAAATAGCTTCTTGTTGTTTTCAGCCATCTGGTCTTTGGTTCTTCGTGATGCAAGCCACAGGAAACGAATATACACCCCAAAGAGCCTTCCTTCTCTAATAGACTTAATTTAATGAGACACACAAATTCCTGTCCCCTTATTTGACATCATCCACCTGTTTTCACCAGCCTGATCCCTAGAAGTGCCTGAGACCTGGCTGTCCCTTAAAAATCAAGGAGGGGGACTTCCCTGGTGGTCCAGTGGCAATATTGTAACATATTCAATAAAGACTTTAGAAATGGTCCACACCAAAAAAAAAAAAAGCAAGGAGAAGGAAGGAAGGAAAGGAAGCAAGTTTGAAGATGGAGTGGGGGTGGTGGGCAGCAGAGGACAAAATGCCAGAAAAGGCCCTGTAGAGCTTGGAGAAGGGGGATGGAAGGAAAGAACTCCGTGGCTGGGGGGAAAGCCCTGCTACATTAGTGGGGTCCTTCCCAGAGGCAATGCGTTACCAGGGAAAAATGCCTTAAATGGATCAGTTAAGCACAGATGGAGATCTAGGAGCCTCATGGTTTGGGGAGAGCTCAGGCTGTGCCATTGAATCAGCTTTGAGAATTTGGGACACATGGACCTATATTTGCCAGTGAACTTGTGGGACTCCTCTTAGCAAAATGCTTAATGGGCTATTTGTCTCTGGAAGGTGGGGAATGAAATGACGTTTTACCCCTAATATAGGATGGGCATTGTGCTGGGAATTTTTACAAACGTTTTGTTCATTTACTTTTGAGAATAACGATTCTAATACGATTCTAATAATGATTACTAATAATTCTAGTTTGCAGAGGAGACTCAGAGCTGTGAATTTGCTCAAGGTCACAGCGGCTTGTCAAAGATCTGTCCTGGGGGGGAAGCTAAGGTCTGTACGACTACGAAGACCAGCCTCCTAGCACTCAAAGTGGCCATTTCCCATTTTTGTCCCCATCTATCTCTCTTTCCTCTTCTTCAAGCTCTTATCCATCCATTTAGAGTTCCCACAGTGCCATTCTCACTTGCAGAGAAAAATTCAAAGAATCATAAAATGTCATAACAAGAAGGAACTTTACCACCCTTTCATTTTAGAAATGAAACTCTTTTCGTGCTTTGGTTTCCCCAAGGTGAACTCTTTTTTTTTTTTTAATTTATTTTATTTTTGGCTGCGTTGGGTCTTCGTTGCTGCGTGTGGGCTTTCTCTAGTGCGGCGAGCAGGAGCTATTCTCTATTGTGGTGTGTGGGCTTCTCAGTGCGGACCACAGGCCGTAAGCGCACGGGTTTCAGTAGTTGCAGCACGTGGGCTCGGTAGTTGTGGCTCATGGGCTCTAGAGCGCAGGCTCAGTAGTTGTAGCTTAGTTGCTCCGCGGCATGTGGGATCTTCCCGGACCAGGGCTCGAACCTGTGTCCTCTGCACTGGCAGGCAGATTCTTAACCACTGTGCCACCAGCGAAGTTCTGAGCTGTCTTTTTAATCCTTGAAATCTGTTACATCTTTGAAGTGTCTGATTTCCCAAAGACACAGTGAGAGGAAATGACCACACGCAGGATGCTCAGCCAGTGAGGGTGAGCCAAGGTTGGACCAGAGAGTTCTGGTCCCCTACACCACACCAGCTCTGGAGAAACTGTGTCATCAACGAAACGGCAATGGACAGGTCCCTTCTTGGCATCCCTGAAGTTTCTAGGAACCAGAAGAAATTCTTTGAAGGCCTCTTCCATTGATGAGAAAATAATGACAGAAAAACAGAGTTCCCTTTGCCTGAATGGTCTATAAAGGGACTTAGGAGGCAGTGTCTACAAATGGAGCCTATCAAGGCCCTGAACTCATTCACTCATCTGTTTACCAACTTTGATTATCTGAAAATCACTGATGACCAGAAACATTAATCAGAGGCAAGCCAGGCACAGATAGCTCATCATTTTTTTTTTCCTGGTGAAAATTTCAAAATCTCTTTTATTTATTTAAATTTATTTTTGGAATTCTTTTGAGATATTGCTTATATGCAATAAACCATACATATGTAAGTATACAGGTTAATGTTTCGACGTATGTGTACAGCCATAAAATCATTACCACAATTAAGATAACAAACATTTTCATTACCCACGTCTAAAGATTTCCTGGTGTCCCTTCCCTGCCTCTACTTCCATTCCCCAGGCTACCCCTGATCTGTTTTCTTTCACTATAGCTTAGTCTGCATTTCCTAGAATTTTATATGAATGAATTGTATAGTATGTACTTTTATTCAACATGATAATGTTGAGATTCATTCAAGTTGTTGTCTGCATCATGGTTTACCTTTTCAATAGATGGGTAGCATTCCACTGTATGGATATACCAGCTTGTTTATCCATTTTTCAATGGATGGGCTTTTGTGTTGTTTTCCGTTTCACCATCATTTTTAAACATATATACACAGGACACTCTTAATACGTCTTCCCTTTTGTACCCAGGTGTGCTGAGTGCCTCTGACCGGAGCACTCTGATTCTATATCCCTCTCTGGGGACAAGGATGTGACTTTTTAAGTCTCCGGAAACCTGTCATTCAAAAGTCACCTAGTTCCACCCAGAAACCTGGTAATTGAATCTCTTTATGAGTAAGTAATGCAACTCTATATAATAAGATTAGGACAGAACATTACCAGGATGCACTAAAACAAAAGGATCAAGTAATAGGTCTCGAAAAATCACTGAACAATTTTCAAATTTATATCCAAAGACAGAAACTGGAAAACCAGCCCCAAAAGTAATTATTTCTCAAAGCTTTTTGTATAAAACACTGGTTGCTCAGGATGATAATAGATGTTTTGTAAACAAACAAACAAAAACTAACAAAAAAAAAATCAGATTTCTTGATTACTTAAATTTTAGAAACGCTGAGTAAAATTAAACAAATTTAAATTTCTTTATTGCAAGACTTTTGAGAGCCTTTAACACATTAATGTTAATGTTCATATACATTCAAAGGGAAGTGGTATGGATGGGGCATGAATTTAATCTAAAATTTCCTGAATGTATTTAACCACCAAACATTTTTTTTTCCTTGTAAACTAGTATTCCACAAGAACATACTTTGAGAAATGTTCTTCTTGAGACTTAATCATTCCTCAAAGCAATTTTATGTAAAGGAAAAAGAAAGCAGATAATAAAATATAAAAAAAGAAAAACTAAAGTGAGTTTGATTCAAGATTGTTTTTAATTGGGGGACCCAGTTTCCAGGGAATCCCTTGAATCACAAATAGATGACTCTGTTAGCCACTAAGTATCAACTCCTTTTTCTAAGTCCTTTTTTGCCCCCAATATGACAATCTTAAAGATTTGTATTGTTTTTAATCATAATAAATGACTCTTCGGTGGAAGCTTTTCCCTGCGAGCCCAGGATGGTTCTATGCCGTGTCCTCTCGGAGAGCTCCTCTTGGTCCTGGTCCTTCCTCATCGCTCCTGGAGGTGAGCGGCACTGGGAGGCCATCTCTCAGTGGGCGGGGGACCCACCGCATGCACTGGTTCAGCTGCATACAACAGGTATGCTCTTCGTGATGAGAATGTGCTACTGCTTATGGGGATCCATAAAACACCATCTTCTCAATTTATAAGCTCTCTACTGTAATCTAGACTCCACAAATGAGCAATTCTTTTGCATAATGAATGGAGGAGGATGTTTTATGCACTTTTATGTTGTTCCAAGTCTGTGGTTTCACTAAATTTCCACCTCAAAGATATGTAATTAGAGCCTTAACAATCTGCTATCTTGGTCCTCTCCACCCTCCTCTGGAATCCATAGCAATCTCACAGGCTGGTTTCTGACAGGAACAAACACAAAGCGTGTGTGTGTGTGTGTGTGTGTGTGCGCGCGCGCGTGTGCACATGCATGTATCTGTCTTGTAGGTTTGTGTGGGTAGAAGGTATGACTCAGTCTTCTGAGTGAGATGGATGGGGCCCGGGTGTCAAACATCTCCCATTTGCTGACCTCTGGCTTTCCCTCCCACTATGGGGCCACTCACAGTTTCCTCCTGCTAGGTCCCAGGCCCCAGGAGGTTTATATTCTACTATCCTCCCCATAAGCCTGGTCATTCCTCCCCACCAGGCTTTCCTTCATGCTGTTCCCACTACTAAGTAGGCCCTTCCTTCTTCTCTGGCCCAAACACTTTTTCCTTCAAGGCTCAGTTCAAACTCTTTTTGTTCCATGAAAACTGCTCTTTCCCTTCCAGTCCTTCAGGATCTTTCTTTTCTCATTCATCTTGTAGTGTAAGTTAGTACCACAAAGCTCTGCACTTATGTTTTGAGTGTTTTTATGTTGACTGGAGGTTACGCTCCCTTGGGTTAAGGACTGTGCCCTATATTTTCTTGTCCATGTGCCCAATATATAGTGATTCTCTGACTGCTTTTGGTTCGGGAGGAGGGACTGAAGCCATATTTTAGGAGGCTTCAGACAGAGACTCCAAGCTTCTGCAGCCATTTATGTATCTTTATTCACTGGAATTATACAGTATCTCAATATTCTTGAGGGATAGAATTTGGGATGAAGTGGATGTAACCCAGGTTCTGGGCAAGGTGGATATGAAACAGCCACATCAGGACGGTCCCACTCATAGCCCTCAGTTCTCACAACAGCCCTCTGACTTAGGTGCTAAGCATGTTCTTCTGTGAAAGTCCCTGTCTTCTCTTGGCCTTAGCTCGGCAGGAAACAGAAGACTCTGGATGGTGCCAAGAACTGTATGATATGGTGAAAAAGGTTGTGTTTTTGAATCAGATACATTTGGCTTTACTCCTTGGCTTTAAGTTTCTTAATTACAGAACACTTGACAATTTTTCTGAGTTTCGATCTCTTCCCATTTAAAGTGAGGTAAATAATGTCTCTGGTGTAAGGTGGCTGGGAAGACAGACCTTCCATAATGGCTGGCCATAGTAATCATCAGAAAAGTGATGGCAATAGGTGGAGGGTGGAGAAGGCATGCATGATTTGTTCTCTGAGCATTCCAATCAGACTTACATAAGATGAAGAGTCATCTTTTCCCATAACTGTTTCTGAAGCCTACTCAGGATCTTCTTATAAACCATCATCCCCTGCAAATTCCAGCTGAAGTTTGCTAGCCAGACCGCATAAGCGTTCAAGATATGAGACCCAGTGTAACCCAGGTGTCCGAACCAATGTCCAAAATGCAGCTGTTGTGCCTATATCCTAACTGAGGCTCTCCTTCTGCTTTATGGTAGAACCTAAGGGGTCTCAGCTCCCTTTTCTGAGTCCTATTTTCTGTCCCCTCAAAGACAGAGGCATCCAAATGATGCTAATTGGAAACTAGTCCTCAAAGCAATATTTCATGGGGTGAATGAAAAGGGTTAAAACATTCTCAGCAACAGCTTGGGTAATGTTATGGACGAGAGAGGACCTTCAGGCTCTCTAACTGAAGCTTTCACTTACAGAGAGGGAAACTGAAGCCCAGAGAGAGGAAACTGATCATGTTCAAGGACACAGCCAACGAGGGAAAAAATTAGGCCCCCAGCCGCCATTTCCTGGTTTCTGGTTCATTTTCCTGACACCACACCTTGGAGGCTTTCATGCATTGAAGAAAAACCAATGGGCTGGGCCCTTCCTCTTCATCCCTGACGTTCCTAAGAAGCAGGTAAATTTCTTTCAAGTCCCAATTACTCTTTTCTCTTGATGAGAGAAAAGAGAGAGGGGGAAAGTCAGCTCCACAAAACAAATTCTATACTAATAGACTCAGAAGGCAAAATCTAGAAGTGGAACATATTAAGGCTTTGAACTCATCCATTCATTCATTTAACTAATTCTTTTTTTTTTTTTTTTTTTTTTTTTTAGT
>NW_020174926.1:392110-407165 GCF_003031525.2 Neophocaena asiaeorientalis asiaeorientalis
CGGGGCACGAACCCGCGTCCCCTGCATCGGCAGGCGGACTCTCAACCACTGCGCCACCAGGGAAGCCCCTAACTAATTCTTTTTTAAACCACTATTTAAAAAAATTTTTTATTGAAGTATAGTTGATTTACAATGTTGTGCTAGTTTCAGGTGTACAGCAAAATGATTGTTATACATATATATGTATAGATCTATTCTTTTTCAGAGTCCTTTCCCTTATAGGCTATTGTAAAATATTAAGTATAGTTCCCTGTCCTATACAGTAGGTCCTTGTTTGTTATCTAGTTTATATACAGTAGTTTGTATCTGCTAATCCCAAATTCCTAATTTATCCCTCCCCCATTTCCCTTTTGGTAACCATAAGTTTGTTTTCTATGTCTGTGGATCTATTTCTGTTTTGTAAATAAGTCCATTTGTATCTTTTTCTTTTTTAAGATTTCATATATAAACGATATTATATCTGTCTTTCTCTATCTGGCTCACTTAACTAATTCTGATGCCAATATCTACACAGCATTCAGTTATTCTCACAGACACACAAAACCACATACACCTATATTAATATCTTTGCTTTATACTCCCCCCAAACTTGGTGCTTAAAACACCATTTTATTTCCTCTGAAGTCTGTGGGTCAACACTTTGACGTGGGCTCAGCTCAGGAAGAGGATCCAGATGGTAAATGGAAGACTACGAGATCGTGCCAGGCTGGATGCTTTCTCCAGGGGTCACTAAGTATTGTTTTTTTTTTAACATCTTTATTGGAGTATAATTGCTTTACAATGGTGTGTATAATATTATATTATATTATATATATATAACACATATATATAACACTATATATATAATATAATATTATATTATATTATATATATATAACACATATATATAACACTATATATATAATAATATAACACATATTTATATATGTGTTAGCATACATATGTGTTAGCATACGGTATTTGTTTTTCTCTTTCTGACTTACTTCACTCTGTATGACAGACTCTATGTCCATCCACCTCACTACAAATAACTCAATTTCGTTTCTTTTTATGGCTGAGTAATATTCCATTGTATATATTGTGCCACATCTTCTTTATCCATTCATCTGTCGATGGACACTTAGATTGCTTCCATGTCCTGGCTATTGTAAATAGAGCTGCAATGAACATTGTGATACATGACATTTTTGAATTATGGTTTTCTCAGGGCATATGCCCAGTCGTGGGATTGCAGGGTCATATGGTAGTTCTATTTTTAGTTGTTTAAAGAACCTCCATATTGTTCTCCATAGTGGCTGTATCAATTTACACTCCCACCAACAGTGCAAGAGGGTTCCCTTTTCTCCACACCCTCTCCAGCATTTATTGTTTCTAGATATTTTGATAATGGCCATTCTGACTTGTATGAGGTGATACCTCATTGTAGTTTTGATTTGCATTTCTCTAATGATTAGTGATGTTGAGCATCTTTTCATGTGTTTGTTGGCAATCTGTATATCTTCTTTGGAGAAATGTCTATTTAGGTCATCTGCCCATTTTTGGATTGGGTTGTTTGTTTTTTTTTGTTATTGAGCTGCATGAGCTGCTTGTAAATTTGGGGGATTAATCCTTTGTCAGTTGCTTCATTTGCAAATATTTTCTCCCATTCTGAGGGGTGTCTGTTCATCTTGTTTATGGTTTCCTTTGCTGTGCAAAAGCTTTTAAGTTTCATTAGGTCCCATTTGTTTATTTTTGTTTTTATTTCCATTTCTCTAGGAGGTGGGTCAAAAAGGATCTTACTGTCATAGAGTGTTTGGCCTGTGTTTTCCTCTAAGAGTTTTACAGTGTCAGGCCTTACATTTAGGTCTTTAATCCATTTTGAGTTTATTTTTTTGTATGGAGTTAGGGAGTGTTCTAATTTCATTCTTTAACATGTAGCTGTCCAGCTTTCCCAGCACCATTTATTGAAGAGGCTGTGTTTTCTTCATTGTATATCCTTGCCTCCTTTATTAAAAATAAAGTGACCATATGTGCGTGGGTTTATCTCTGCGCTTTCTATACTGTTCCATTGATCTATATTTCTGTTTTTGTGCTAGTACCATACTGTCTTGATTACTGTAGCTTTGTATTATAGTCTGAAGTCGGGAGCCTGATTCCTACAGCTCCATTTTTCTTTCTCAAGATTGCTTTGGGTATTTGGGGTCTTTTGTGTTTCCATACAAATAGTAAATTTTTTTGTTCTAGTTCTGTGAAAACTGCCATTGGTAGTCTGATAGGGATTACCCTGAATCTGTAGATTGCTTTGGGTAGAAGAGTCATTTTCACAATGTTCATTCTTTCAATCCAAGAACACGGTATATCTCTCCATCTGTTTGTATCATCTTTAATTTCTTTCATCAGTGTCATATAGTTTTGTGCATAGAGGTTTTTTGTCTCCTTAGGTAGGTTTATTTCTAGATATTTTATTCTTTTTGTTGCAATGGTAAATGGGAGTGTTTCCTTAATTTCTCTTTCACAGTTTTCATCATTAGTGTATAGGAATGCAAGAGATTTCTGTGCATTAATTTTTTATCCTGCTACTTTACCAAATTCATTGATTAGCTCTAGTAGTTTTCTGGTAGCATCTTTAGGATTCTCTATGTATAGTATCATGTCATCTGCAAAGAGTGACAGCTTCACTTCTTATTTTCTGATTTGGATTCCTTTTATTGCTTTTTCTTCTCTGATTGCCATGGCTAGGACTTCCAAAACTATGTTGAATACTAGTCTTGAGAGTGGACAACCTTGTCTTGTTCCTGATCTTAGAGGAAATGGTTTCAGTTTTTCACCACTGAGAATGATGTTGGCTGTGGGTTTGCCATATATGTCCTTTATTTTGTTGAGTTAAGTTCCCTCTATGCCTACTTTCTGGAGGGTTTTTATCATAAATGGGTGTTGAATTTTGTCAGAAGCTTTTTCTTCATCTATTGAGATGATCATATGGTTTTCCTCCTTCAATTTGTGAAAATACCTTTTCACATTGATTAATTTGTGTATATTGAAAAATCCTTGCATTCCTGGGAGAAACCTCACTTGATCATGGTGTATGATCCTTTTAATGTGCTGTTGGACTCTGTTTGCTAGTATTTGGTTTAGCATTTTTGCATCTATGTTCATCAGTGGTATTGGCATGTAGTTTTCTTTCTCTGTGAAATCTTTGTCTGGTTTTGGTAGCAAGGTGATGGTGGCCTCACAGAATGAGTTTGGGAGTGTTCCTCCCTCTGCTATGTTTTGGAAGAATTTGAGAAGGATAGGTGTTAGCTCTTCTCTAAATGTTTGATAGAATTCGCCTGTGAAGCCATCTGGTCCTGGGCTTTTGTTTGTTGGAAGATTTTTAAATCACAGTCTCAGTTTCAGAGCTTTGATTGGTCTCCTTATATTTTCTATTTCTTCCTGGTTCATTCTTGGATAGTTGTGCTTTTCTGAGAATTTGTCCATTTCTTCCAGGTTGTACATTTTATTGGCATAGAGTTGCTTGTAGTAATCTCTCATGATCCTTTGTATTTCTGCAGTGTCAGTTGTTATTTGTCCTTTTACATTTCAAATTCTGTTGATTTGAGTCTTCTCCCATTTTTTCTTGATGAGTCTGGCTAATGGTTTATCAAGTATGTTTATCTTCTCAAAGAACAAGCTTTTAGTTTTATTGATCTTTGTTATTGTTTCCTTCATTTCTTTTTCATTTATTTCTGATCTGATCTTTATGATTTCTTTCCTCCTGCTATATTTTAGATTTTTTTGTTCTTCTTTCTCTAATGGCTTTAAGTGTAGGGTTCGGTTGTTTATTTGAGATGTTTCTTGTTTCCTGAGGTAGGATTGTATTGCTATAAACTTCCCTCTTAGAACCGCTTTTGCTGCATCCCATAGGTTTTGAGTCGTTGTGTTTTCATTGTCATTTGTTCCTAGGTATTTTTTGATTTCCTCTTTGATTTATTCAGTGATTGCTTGGTTATTTAGTAGTGTATTGTTTAGCCTCCATATGTTTGTATTTTTTCTAGATTTTTTTCCTGTAATTGATATCTAGTCTCATAGTGTTGTGGTCAGAAAAGATATTTGATACCATTTTAATTTTCTTAAATTTACCAAGGCTTGATTTGTGACCCAAGATATGAAGTATCCTGGAGAATGTTCCATGAGCACTTGAGAAGAAAGTGTATTCTGTTTTTTTGGTTGGAATGTGCTAGAAATATCAATTAAGTCTATCTTGTGTAATGTGTCATTTAAAGCTTCTGTTTCATTTTTTATTTTCCTTTTGGATGATCTGTCCATTGGTGGAAGTGGGTGTTTAAGTCCTCTACTATGATTGTTTTACTGTCAATTTCCACTTTTATGGCTGTTAGCATTTGCTTTATGTTTTAAGGTGCTCCTATGTTGGGTGCATAAATATTTACAATTGTTACATCTTCTTCTTGGATTGATTCCTTGATCATTATGTAGTGTCCTTCTTTATCTCTTGTAATAGTCTTTATTTTCAAGTCTATATTGTCTGATATGAGAATTGCTATTCCAGCTTTCTTTTGATTTCCATTTGCATGGAATATCTTTTTCTATCCCCTCACTTTCAGTCTGTATGTGTCCCTAGGTCTGAAGTGGGTCTCTTGTAGGCAGCATATATAAGGGTCTTGTTTTTGTATCCATTTAACCAGTCTATGTCTTTTGGTTGGAGCATTTTATCCATTTACATTTAAGGTAGTTGTCGATATGTATGTTCCTATTACCATTTTCTTAATTGTTTTGGGTTTGTTATTGTAGGTCTTTTCCTTGTCTTGTGTTTCCTGCCTAGAGAAGTTCCTTTAACATTTGTTGTAAAGCTGGTTTTGTGGTGCTGATTTCTCATAACTTTTGCTTGTCTGGACAGGTTTTAATTTCTCTGTCAAAGCTGAATGAAATCTCTGCTGGGTAGAGTAATCTTGGTGGTAGGTTTTTCCCTTTCATCACTTTAAATATGTCCTGCCACTCTCTACTGGCTTGCAGAGTTTCTGCTGAAAGTTCAGCTGTTAAGCTTATGGGGATTCCTTTGTATATTTTTTGTTGTTTTTCCCTTGTTGCTTTTAATATTTTTTCTTTGTATTTAATTTTTGATAGTTTGATTAATATATGTTTTGGTGTTTTTCTCCTTGGATTTTTCCTGTATGAGACCCTCTGTGGTTCCTGGACTTGATTGACTATTTTCTTTCCCATATTTGGGAAGTTTACAACTATAATCTCTTCAAATATTTTCTCAGTCCCTTTCTTTTCCTCTTCTTCTTCTGCGACCCCTATTTCAAATGTTGGTGCATTTATTGTTGTCCCAGAGGTCTGTGAGACTGTCCTCAATTCTTTTCATTCTTTTTTCTTTATTCTGCTCTGTGGTAGTTATTTCCACTATTTTATTTTCCAGGTCACTTATTCCTTCCTCTGCCTCAGGTTTTCTGCTATGGATTCCTTCTAGAGAATTTTAAATTTCATTTATTGTGTTGCTCATGATTGTTTGTTTGCTCTTTAGTTCTTCTAGGTCTTTGTTAAACTTTTCCTGTATTTTCTCCATTGTATTTCCAAGATTTTGGATCACGTTTACTATCATTACTCTGAATTCTTTTTCAGGTAGACAGCCTATTTCCTCTTCATTTGTTTGGTCTGGTGTGTTTTTTCCTTGCTCCTTCCTCTACTTTGTGTTTCTCTGTCTTTTCATTTTGCTTAACTTACTGTGTTTGGGGTCTCCTTTTCACAGGCTGCAGGTTCATAGTTCCCATTGTTTTTGGTGTCTGCCCCCGGTGGCTAAGGTTTGTTCAGTGTGTTGTGTAGGCTTCCTTGTGGGGGAGACTGGTGCCTGTGTTCTGGTGGATGAGCCTGGATCCTGTCTTTCTGGTGGGCAGGACTGCATCTTGTGGTGTGTTTGGGGGTATCTGTGAGCTTATTATTTTAGACTGCCTCTTTGCTAATGGTTGGGATTGTGTTCCTGTCTTGCTAGTTGTTTGGCATAGGGTGTCCAGCACTGTTGCTTGCTGGCTGTTGAGTGGAGCTGGCTCTTAGCATTGAGATGGAGATCTCTGGGAGACCTTTTGTCATTTGATTTTACATGGAGACAGGAGGTCTCTGGTGGACCAGTGTCCTGAACTCAGCTCTCCCACCTCAGAGGCACTGGCCTGACACCCGGCCGGAACATCAAGACCCTGTCAGCCACATGGCTGACGGATGGAGCCTCGGCTCACCCATGTGGAGGGGTAGTGAGCCCAACCCTTCTGTCCCCCCAGGCTGCGTCTCCCCGACCGTGCCCTCCATGGAAACTTCTGCCTCTTTGGGCCTCTTTTTGCTAGTGTCGACCAAGTATTTTTGCAGTCACTTGGTGGCTCCTTGGATCTCGGGGTGTCTAGGATGGCCTCACTCACACGTCTGGTTGTCGGTGTGGCTGTCATCCAGGCTTCTCTCTCTGATCATCAAGAAGGCTAGCTCAGCCTTTGCCACATGGCAGTAGCAGAATTGTAATCTCAGCAAGTGAGAATGGAAGCTGTAAATGCTCTTGAGACCTTGCTAGGAAGGCATACAATGTCACATCTGTCGTATTCTAGTTGTCATGTCTAGCTGTCAAAGCAAGTCACAGGGCCAGCCAAGGTTCAAGGAAAGGAGACATAGATGCCATTTTTTGATGGGTGGAGCAAAGTCTTATTGAAAGAGGAATGCACACAGGGTGGAGAGGTTGTTCTTGTGGCCATTCTGTGTCTCTATCTCTAACTCTATGTCTATCTCCAGCTCAATCTCTACCTATATCTGGATATTGATATGGATATAAAAATGGATATAGGCATAAGTATATAGATAGGTCAGTATTCTTCAATACATAGATATTCACATATAAATGTAAAAATAAGCACACACACATATTCTTGTCCCTGTGGGGCTTACATTCTAGTTGCAGAGACTCAGCCTGATATTTGAAAAGTGACATTAAAGAGGGATAAAATGAATAGGGAGGCAAAGTACTAAGTTGGAGGAAGAAAGAGATCCCTGAGGGCCCATGTGAAGGTGAGAAGGAGCTGCAGGGCCTTGAGTGTTTGTTTTCCTGCACCCCTGAAATATACTAGGCCTATCCAGGTACTGATGAGCAGACTGGTCCAGAGGAGATGAGGGATGTGGGTGAGGAGGGAGAGAAATCAGGGTGAGGAGTTAGATTGGGTCAAGCCAAGGGAGCTCTCAAATGCTGGTTGAGTAATTCAGATCTGGATGAGTGGGAGCCATTGAAGGATATTGAACAGAGGTTATTTAAAAAAAAAATTAGTGAAGTACAGTTGATTTACAATGTTGTGTTAATTTTTGTTCTACAGCAAAGTGAGTCAGTTACTCTTCTACTCAGTTATTCTTTTTCATTTTCTTTTCCATTATGGTTTATCACAGGATATTGAATTCCCTGTGTTATACAGTAGGACCTTGTTTTTTATCCACCCTATATATACTAGTTAACATCTGCTAATCCCAAACTCCCAATCCATACCTCCTGCCCACCCCTGCTTCCCCCTTGGCAACCACAAGTCTGTTCTCTATGTCTGTGAGGTGTTTTGTTTTGATTTTTAATTTTTACATTTTTTTGGCAATGAGCTTTTGGATCATCCTTTTCCTCTTTTTCTTATCCATAATCTTCCCCTCCCCCAACCAAGCCCCATGACTCAGGGAAAGTTTCTTCCCCATTCCTTCCAGAGGGTTAACAGGTATTCCTGGTTTAGCCAGATGAAAACTGCTGTTAACTGGGGCCACCTCCAGTTTGCCCCAAAGCTAAGCTCTTTCTGGTCCTGATATTTGAGGGTCATTCATCCATTCCTTTATTTAGTTCACATTTATTGGGCCAGGCATTGTTTTATACCCTATATATATATTTCCTTATTTAAGCCTCAAAACAATCATTACCTTGAACATAAAAAAAAAAAATCAAGGTCTAGAGAGTTGAGGAGCATATTCAAGGTCACACAGGATTCTAGATTCAGACTCAGCCCTGGCTTCAGTCCCCACTCCCTACTCCAAGTCCAGGCTCTGTCACCTTGCTTGTCACCCACAGGGAGGGACTGGTTCTGCCAAGTGGGCTGTCCAGGGTGGCTTCACGAAAGGGGAACTCCTTGAGCAGGTCCTACTCTAGAATGTTCACAGACATTGAGGGGCTAATGTGTTCAGCCTTTCCGACCTCTTCCCAGATGCTGGGAAAAAGTCCAGGGGTGGCATCAGCCAAGCCCCTTAACAAGGGCAGGCGGCAGCAAGCCTGCATTGATGGGTGGAATTTGAGCCCTTGTGAAGGCTGCCTATCTCCAGGACCAACGGCCCATCCAGACATCCCTGAAGAGGCGGTAGCAGCCTTTCCAGTGCCTGGAGGAACCTGTGAGAGTTTGACCAGGTGGGCGGTGGGGAAAGCCCTGGAAGGAGGCACCTCTGGGACAGGCAGGACTGAGGAGCTTCTGTCACCTCTGAGGATTTGCATTAGCTGGCCTGCTCTATTCTGTGTTAATTTAAACTTGCTTTTGCATTTTTTGCCTGTAAACTTTATGAGGTTTTACATCTCTTCTTTTACATTGTCTTCACAATGTCCCCAGGATGAGGCTGGCATGGGCGCTGCTGTCCTCGTTTCTCTCCCATGAAGAAACTGAGGGACAACGTCAAAAGATGGTGAGGGAGGAGGGACAGGGACATATTTATTGAGCGCATGTTATGTGCCCAGTAACTCATGGAATCTCCTCATGACTCCATCTTTAGGGATTAGGAAACTGAGGCTCAGAGAAGGAGGTGGGGCCTCAAAGGAATTCAAGCTTATTAGTTACAAAACCAGGGCAAAATTCAGCACTTCAGACACCCCAGGTCTGACTCTTGCCTCCCTGCAGGCCCTGTCCTGGATCTAAGGTCTCAGGAGCGACGACTCAGGGTGGTTCCCAGTCTTAGCCCCATCGGGCTTGGACAGAAGGAGAAGGACGTTCTCAGAGCTGCCTGGGCTGGATGTGGCCAATGGCCTTCCACTCCAGCTTCCTCCCCTCCCCCCTCCTGAGCAGCCAGCTCCACTCCCACAGTCCCCTCTTTGGCAGTGGGTGGGGTCTGCCCATCCACTGGTAGATAACTGTGGAAAACTTTAGCTCACAGGATGCTCAAGCCTGGGGCTTTCCTCTAGACACAGCTGGGACATTCCCCCCAGTCCTCTGGGCTGGGACCTCTGGGATGCTTCTTCTAAAGGCCACGTGGTCTCATTGATTTGTCCCAGGGGCTGGGATCTCCAAGACCCAGAATTCAGACCCCCAGACACTTTGATTTTCCATGGCTTGGTCTTGCTCTTTGCATAAAAGAAAGAAGATTCCTACCCACTCCCCAAAGTTGTCAAATGATCAGGAGTGAGAATGAAGTCAGTCACAGACTTACCATCTCATCACATAAACTGAGCACCTGGGGGACACCCAGCACTGAGATGGGCTCTGTGTGTAGGAAACTTGCAGGGAAGGCTCCTTGCCTTCAAGTAGTTTACAGCACACAAAGAGAGCCAATGACTGAAAATAATGAGAATATAGTTATGAAGAAGGTCCACCACTGTCTCACTGAATATTACTTTCCCCTTTTTGATTTGTGATCTCCAGGACCCATTCATTTGTTCATTTGTTCATTCTTTCATTCATTGATCTGTTCATTTGTCCATCTACCCACCCATCCATCCATCCATCTATCCATCCATTCATCCATCCATCATTCATCTCCCCATCCATTTAGTCACCCAGTCATTTGAGGAGCACAACAAGGTACTAGTCTAAACACTGGCGATACAAAGAGGACATAACAGAACCTGCTCTAGGGAAGGGGACTGATCATGTAGTAGAAGGCAGCAAATATAGTGAAAGAAAAAACCTTGGCTTAAAGTAAGACCAAGGCTGTAATTCACATTACACTCACTAGTAATAATCTCTGTGTCTATCTGTTCCACTCACCTTAAGGTTACTTTATATTCTCAGTATCCCTATTGCTTAGCATAGTTCCTGACCCCAAATAAGAGCTCAATAAATGTTGAATGAAAGAACAAGAGAAATAAAGCAAAGAGTGTTGTAATCCCTTTCGAAGTCTACTTCCTCATGGGAGAAAATGGGTGTTAATGATAGACTGGTAGAGGTTAAATAAATACAGTACTTTATTTGCCTAATGGGACGCAGTACCTGGATCAATAAATATTTCCTTTTTGCTTCCTTCTTTAACTTGGGCATGCCTCTTTCCTGCTCTCAACCTTTTTTCACAATTTAAAAATGAAGGGGTCAGGCTACTGTCTGAGGGCCTGATCTAGTTTGATTCGAAATACTAGATAATAGTCTAGCTCTTGGCATTTTTCCTGGGAAAGTTCTGCACATTTTTCATAGATCTTATGTGGTGCTCACTGTATATTACCAATTAAATATGAATCATCTGTGGGATGCTTCAGGCTCCTCATGGATAGTACCTTAGTTGCTTAGAAAAGTATAGTAGGGAGGGTCCCTAACAGTGACCCCAGTTTTCTTTTTCTTCTTCCTTTCCCCAAACACAGGTCACTGTTTGTTTATTTATTTATTTTTGGCTGCGTTGGGTCTTCATTATTGCATGTGGGCTTTCTCTAGTTACAGCGAGCAGGGGCTACTCTTCCTTGCAGTGCACGGGCTTCTCATTGTGGTGGCCTCGCTTTTGTGGAGTATGGGCTGTAGGCTCGTGGGCTTCAGTAGTTGTGGCACACGGGCTCAGTAGTTGTGGCTCTTGGGCTCTAGAATGCAGGCTCAGTAGCTGTGCTGCACGGGCTTAGATGCTCCGCAGCATGTGGGATCTTCCCGGACCAGGGCTGGAACCTGTGTCTCCTGCACTGGCAGGCAGATTCTTAACCAGGGCGCCACCAGGGAAGCCCCAGGCCCCTCTGGATTTCCATATGGCTTTTTAACTATTGTCTCTGTTACAGGTCTGAGAAACAAAGCTGCCCAGATGAGATTTTGATATTAACGACTGTGCAGGGAGGGACTACTCTCTTTGGTGGTCCAAAATGGCATTTGGGGACCCCCTGATGTCAGTCAGGCACCAGAGGTTTGGACGCTAAAATGCTGGAATTTGGTTTGCATTGCCCCCTGGTGGCAAGACTAGTATTTGGTCTGCATTGGCCCCTGGAGACAGCCGGGGAGGCGGCGGGGGAGGGGCAGTGTTACTGGGCCAAGCCCCAGAGCCACCGGTGAAACGGTAAAGAGCAAAGATACAGTGCCAATGAACTTCCTGAACACTTCTTAGGCTGTCTAAGACACCGTGGAGGTCATCCAAGAAGAATAAGTAATCCATTCTGCCCCCAGGGAATATGTTTTCTGGCCTTCTGAACTTCTCCTGGAGAATACCTGTTTTCTGGACTTCTCGTCATTCATTTACCCGTTCATTCCTTATTTTCAACATTTATTGAGCACCTTGTATGTTCCAGGCACCATAATGGGTGCTGGAGTTACAGAAGTAAACAAAACAAACAACAAGCCTTCACCTCATGGATTTTTACACTCTCAGATCCCTGCCTTAATGCCTGACCCTCAAAACATTTACACAGTCTACATACTCCTGTAAAACTTTGCTTACATCTGATGGCCAGTGAATCCTTTGCTGAGGCATTGACTGGTTGGAACTTAAAATATTCTTCTAATGAGGTATTTAGAGGGAACTGCAAAAGAGAAAAACCTCAAAGACGGAAAAGAGTGTATGATTAATGATGGAATTTCAGGTACTGGAGGTGGGACATTTGGAGGCACAATTGGGAAATTCCTTGCATTCTCCAAAGCATACCAGCCAAGTCACTTCCTGTTCTGCCTGTGTATAGGACTGGCTCTTCCAGCTGTGTCTCCCCATCAAGGTTGGTTGGGGTCACATGAGAGCAGTGGGGGCTATGAATGTATCCCTGGACTCCAAAGAAGAGGTCTATGGTGCTTCTCTTTCCCATATAAAGAAGAGGGCTTCCCTGGTGGTGCAGTGGTTGAGAATCTGCCTGCTAATGCAGGGGACACGGGTTCAAGCCCTGGTCTGGAAGGATCCCACATGCCGCGGAGCAACTAGGCCCGTGAGCCACAAGTACTGAGCCTGCGCGTCTGGAGCCTGTGCTCCCCAACAAGAGAGACCTCGATAGTAAGAGGCCCGTGTACCACGATGAAGAGTAAGCCCCACTTGCCACACTAGAGAAAGCCCTCTCACAGAAATGAAGACCCAACACAGCAAAAATAAATAAATTAATTAATAATAAAAAAAGAATAAGAAGAAAGAAATCCCAATTGTATTTGTTCTTAGCTCTGTCCTCAAGGATTTTATCATCTTCTGAAAGAAGAGAGAAGTTATAGATATATAAACTTACAAGAGAGGCACAGGTAGGGACTAGGGGAGTTCCAAGAGGGGAGAGGCAATTGTATTTATTTATTTAGGCCATACTGAGAGGCATGTGGGGTCTTAGTTCCCCGACCAAGGATCAAACCCGCACCCCCTGCACTGGAAGCACAGAGTCGTAACCACTGGATCACCAGGGAAGTTCCCAGAGGAGAGGTGATTTATAGCTGAGGCATCAGGGGAGATTTCATGAGGAGAGGTATTTGATTTGTATATTATTATTTGGGAAAGTCAAGCCTTGCTGCAGCAGGAAACCTGGTGCCAGAAGAGGATGTTTGGACAGCCATTGGGGAAGTGAAGCTCAGTCAATTCTCCAGGACTAGAGGGTTGAGGGAAGGATTCTCATTTGACCTCTGGAGATGTTCTTGGGAAATACTAATCTAATAAACCATCATCTAGTCTCTCCCCACCCGCCCCTTCACCTCCTGGGTGATAGCAGGTCAGATCACTGAGCTAAAGGTCAATACCCTGGATGGCCTGTCCTGCCATCTGCTCCAGACCTGAGCAGATGCATTAAAGCTTTGAGTCTCTATAAAATTTGCAGATGGTGGCACAGGTCAGCTCAGTAGCAAGTTTCTTTCAAACCAGGATTCTCTTTTTTTCTCCTTCCCTAGGTATTTACCACTCTCCTCTATTTCAGATTGGCAGCAAAGTGGGATTTAGTTTTTGTTTGCAGAATGCTACTGCTTTATGGTGCCTTCTATATTTTGAAGCTGGGCTGGTGCTGGGGTGCAGTTGTTTTGTTGTGCATCTTATTCAGCCTTTAGGAATTTGGAAAAGTGGGACACTTTAAAGACTTGTGGTTGGATTAATTCATTTTTGGAGTGTGGAGGGAGCCACACTCAACCTATGGTACCCTCAACCTAGGGTATTCAAGGTACCCCAAACTCCCATGCTGGAGAAAGAGCCCTGCTTATGATTAGGATTGTGTCAGGGAGCACAACGGCAGACATGTCACAGGGAAAAACTGGGGGGGCAGAATGTCACTCTTTGTGTGGGACTTGGAATAATGTTTCATTTCCTCTGTCACCACACTAAGGTCCCTGGCGCTCAGGTTTGCTGCTCTTCTCTCTCCTGCCGCCAGAGGGCGATCTAGCGCCAGCTCTTCTGGCAAAAGCCGCAGAGGGGGAGTGTTATGGCAGGGCCTGGCCACACTATCCTTTCTTACTTTCCCTCCACAGACATGCCCATGTGTTTGGTCCAGAAAGACCCACATAGGTCTGTGAGCCTAAACCACATGTTCCATTCAAACTTCTGGCGAGTCTGAATTGGGTAACACAGGGCTTGCACCACCAATAATCACGTCACTTGTGTGCGAGCTCCTTTGTAAATGTCATGGGGACGACAAATGATCCGCTGAGTATAATTAGACGTTCCTAGGTCCTTGGTCACCAGATGTCACCATCTATTTAATTCTTTTTTATTTATTTTTAATTAAAAAAATTTTTTTTTATATTGGAGCATAGTTGATTTACAATGTTGTGTTAGTTTCAGGTGTACAGCAAAGTGATTCAGTTATATGTGTATCAATACAGGTATATTTTCTTTTTCAGATTCTTTTCCCATTTAGGTTATTACAGAATACTGAGTAGAGTTCCCTGTGCTCTACAGTAGGTCCTTGTAGATTGTCAATTTTAACGTCTATTTATTTCTAATGCACTGCTGGTTGTGTCTCTACCTTGCTCAAGATCCCAGGACTCCTTGGCAAAGGCCTTTTGTAATGTGTCCCCAACTGACCTGGCCACTTTCATCTTCTCTGTCATTGCTGCCATTCACGGGCATTCTTGAGGTGCAGGGCAGTATAGGCAAGGGACCTGGGGTGAGAAAGAACAAGCTGGGGCCCTGGCTCTTTAATGGACTGCATCCACGATGGTAGTCACTGTGCTTTAAAAGCAAATAAGGAGAGTGGAAGCTGCCATCTGTGTCTAAGCACAGGGAACACTGGCTGCTCTGTGACTGAGCCAGGCGGCCCGGGCGCAGCCTGACCGTGAATCGTTGCCCACCAACCAGGCTCCACTGGGCTCCTGAGCAGATGGCTATCATTTGGAACCATTCCAGCCTCTTTAGAGGAACCTGACATTCTACTGGCTGTCGGGCCTGCTTCCCCCACTTCCTGGGTTGGAGAAGCCGCCAACTTCCGGGCTGTAAGACGGCAAGTTTCCACCAGAGGCTGCTGCTGCCCTTGTCTCTCACATTCTGTCCTTTCCTTTCCATTTGGGAGACCCGACTCCACGATCCACTGCCCTTTTCTGTTACCTCCTGCTTCCAAGTGTCCAGGTGTAGTTCAATGACCTGCTGGGGGACTGGGCAAGATTCTTGAATGCTTGGATTTTGATGCATATTTGGTGGGAAAGGGCCGTGTTCCAGCAGCACCGTGAATGTGAAAGGGAAAAGGACTCACTTCTTCCTTTATTCTCCACTGAGCATCTCTCCACACTCCCTGAAAGGGCTGTGAGGCCATGATTGGATCCTGGCTGGTCTTTAAGTCTCTGTTTATCAAGGAGGCTGTTCCCCACAGACAAGATGCACTCGTGGCTGCCGCAAATGCCCTGGGAAGGACCAGGAATTCTACTTAGATTTACAATCTGAAGGAGATGCAGAATACACACATTGGCCCAGGAAACCTAGCCAACTGCCGCTGAAAACTCCTGTGTCCTCTCCAGGCTTCAGTAAAGCCTGCTTTATTGGCTCAGGG
>NW_020174926.1:407197-423783 GCF_003031525.2 Neophocaena asiaeorientalis asiaeorientalis
TCTGGCACAGCCGTATTTCTTTCTAGTTTATCCAG
Organism: Neophocaena asiaeorientalis asiaeorientalis; assembly: GCF_003031525.2. NCBI lineage: Eukaryota > Metazoa > Chordata > Mammalia > Artiodactyla > Phocoenidae > Neophocaena > Neophocaena asiaeorientalis. Next base: position 407,233 of record NW_020174926.1, read on the forward strand.
GCTTGGGCATTGTTCCCCACAACCCCGCCCACAGAGAGGGTAATTTAATGAATCCAGTGCTTAGACTACTGTAATTCTACCCGATCCGCTGTCTCCCGTGTTGTGTCACCCACCTCCGGCCCCAGACCATCCAAATTCAAGACATAAATCACCCACCGCCAGCACGCCACTTCCCTAGACAAGAACCCATGATGGATCTCTATTGCGTTTTGAATCCAAACTACTGCCTGGCATTCAAGATGCTTCACATTCCCCTCCTGTTTTCATATTCAGCCAACTGTGTCTCTGTTCTCTGCTTTGCCAGCACAGTTGTCTCTACACTTCACCTGAAACTCCCACTAGTGAAAAATATCCCAGAGCCAAAAAAATAAAAAAGCAAAAAAACACTTTAAAGACATACCAGGCGCATTTGTATGTCCTGGCCTAGAATCGCCTCTCGTGTTTGTTTCTCAATCCCAATGCTACCCATATTTGGAGTCAAGTTTCAAATCCCACCTCTTAGACAATCTGAATCCACAGTGACATCTTTTTCTTTTCTTTTTTTTTTTTTTTTTAGTCCAGAGCATTTTTGTCTGCAGCAGACGTGTTGGCATGTAATTATGTGCAAGGTGCTGATGTTGAGTTGTTTTATACTCATTTACCCAATTGTTCAGTAATCGTTCACTGAATGCTTACTATTATGTTCCAGGCTTTGGGCTGATTCATTCGTCTACGAATCGCCCCTGATTTTTTTTCTCTCACCTCCACGGCCAGTCAATCAAGTGGGCTGAAGGATGCTTCCAAAATGTGTGCTATGCTTGGCCGTGTGTCTATACCTCCACTTCCCCCTTGCCCGCTCTGCACTGCTCCTGTCTGCACTGCTGAAATAACCTTCCAACTGGTCTCCCACGTCTGTTCTTGCCCCAGTGCTGTCCATTCTCCACAAAAGAGATTGTATTCTTAAAAATTTTTATTTTATATTGGAGTAGAGTTGATTTACAATGTGTTAGTTTCAGGTGTACAGCAAAGTGATTCAGTTATACATGTACACGTATCTATTCTTTTTCAGATTCTTTTCCCATGTAGGGCATTACAGAGTACTGAGTAGAGTTCCTTGTGCTATACAGCAGACCCTTGTTGATTATCTATTTTTTTTTAACATCTTTATTGGAGTACAATTGCTTTACAATGGTGTGTTAGTTTCTGCTTTATAACAAAGTGAATCAGTTATACATATACATATGTTCCCATATCTCTTCCCTCTTGCATCTCCCTCCCTCCCACCCTCCCTATCCCACCCCTCTAGGTGGTCACAAAGCACTGAGCTGATCTCCCTGTGCTATGCGGCTGCTTCCCACTAGCTGTCTATTTTATATTTGGTAGTGTATATATGTCCATGCCACTCTCTCACTTCATCCCAGCTTACCCTTCTCCCTCCCCGTGTGCTCAAGTCTACTCTCTAGTAGGTCTGCGTCTTTATTCCCATCCTGCCCCTATATATAGTAGTGTGTATATATTAATCCCAATCTCCTAGAGTGTGTTTTAAAGGAGAAGATCAGATTGAATTGGTTAATCACCTTGGTTAAAATCCCTCCATGTTTAAAAACCTCCAGGGGTGTTCTACTGCACTTAGAATCAAATAGAAATAGAAAATTAAATAGAACACCCCACCCTGGCCTATAAGGTTGTGTGCCATTTGGCCCCTGCCCACTTCTCCAGCCACATCACCTGCTTCTGTCCCCATCAGTCACTGGCCTCAGCCTCCCTGGTCACCTTTCCATTCCTAGGGCGGCATGCCAATACATTCCTGTCCCTGAGCCTTACTCTTGCTGTTTCTGCCTGGGGTGCTCTTTCCAGATGTTCAGGCCACTAACTCTGTGTCATCCTTTGGGGTTTAGCTCAAGTATCACCGACTTAGAGAAGCCTCCCATCACTGTATTATTAAATGTTGCCTCCTGGCCTCCCGGTTAGTCTCTTTCCCAAGATTTTGTTTTATTTTCTTTATAGCACTTGTCTTATTCATTGGTTTATTTATCGCTACCCACCCTTACCCCCTCTAGCATGTGAATTCCAGGAAATCTGGGGACTTGTTAGTCTTGTTTTCTGTGGCATTGCCAGCACATAGAACTGCTCTCAGCACCTGGGAGAGACTCAGTATTTGTTTAAGTAAAGGAATGAATGAGTGATTAAATGACTGTGTGAATACATGGATCCAAGGTGAATAAACATGATCTCTGCCTTCAGATAGTTCACAGAATGCTTGTAAAGGGGGAGAGACTAATAAACACTTCCAATCCAAGGAAACAAATGCTATGAGATGTATAAAACTGCTATTTGAACACAGATTAGGGAATAACTAAATCTACCTCAAATGAATGAATCTTATCTCCTTGCTTATATTATGGTTCCATAAGGACAAACTATCTTACACTTCTATTATACTCCCCACTGCAGTGGTTTCTAAATGTCTGTCTCTGGACCAGCTGCAACAGAATCACCCAGAGAGCTTAAAAAACATCACAGATGTCTAATTCTGACACTGCAGATCTGAGTGAAACCCTACGGTCTTTGTATAAAAGGTCCCTGGGGGTTTCCGAAGCACACAGGCTTGGGGACCACAGTGCCACATTGCCCAACATAGGGCTGAGTGCATGGTAAGGGCCCAGTGTTTCTGCCTCAACTGAAATAAATCCATTTCTGCCTGGCTCATTCTTTTTCTGATGAGCCCCAGTTGAGCCTGGGATAAATCACCAGCATGTCTGAGGTTCCTGGGACCAGGGGCGTGATATGAGAAGATACAGGCGATCATTCCTTTTTCCTTGCCTGATGGCTCAGTGTTGCTCATCTCTCTTCACAGCGATGGTTATTAACAGCCTTATGGGTTTTTTATTTTTTTAATGAACAGCACACAGGTGTTCTCCTATTAGTTCCTCCCCTTGTGAGTATTGCATGGCGGCAGAGATCTGCAGCCTGGAGATACGCCCCCCAGGGTTGGAAGCCTCCTCTTTCTGTAGGCAGTGGGCCTGGGGTTGAAGGGCAGGAGGGAGTCTGCCTGTTTGTGCTGATGTCAGAGAAAGGTTTGTAACTCACATACACAGTGCTATATATAAAATAGATAATTAATCAGGACACTGTATAGCACAGGGAACCCTACTCAATGCTCTGTAATGGCCTATATGGGAAAAGAATCTTAAAGAAGAGTGGATACATGTATATGTATAACTGATTCACTTTGCCGCACACCTGAACCTAACACAGCATTGTAAATCAACTATACTCATAAAAATTTAAAAAGAAAGAAAAATAAAGAAAATTCTTACCTTAAAAGAAGTTTGTAACTCAGGCCACAAAGAAGGATCCATGGGCTTCCACTGTCTCTGGTGTTTATTCACTGGGGGCCTGTGCTCAGCAGGTTGGTGGCCTGGAGGCCAAGGTAGGAGGTGACTTTCCTCCAGCATTGGGAAACCTTTGGGGATCTTTCACTTGTCTTCGTGTCTTGACCTGTCATTGGGAGGACCCTAGCAGAGAATGGCTGGGTAGTCAGGGCTTAGCAGCAGATTTCTTGAATGCTGGCGATTCCAGAATTTTTATGTAAGAGGAGCTTAGAGGTGGCAATATTTTGAAGTGGGAGCTAGAGGCCTTCTCTGGAAATTGTTTTATAGCAGGCACATTGTTTGTACTTGGATTGTGTGTTGGCTAGGGGTAGTGTAGGGGTCAGACAAAGATTATAGAGGAAAAACACCAGAGATCCCCCCATCACCCTATGCCACCTACCTACGCCTCTCATCAATGTCACCTCTACTCTCATGGCTTAATCTTGGAAACAAAGTTTCTCCAAATCTCATCTCCTCCCCCCACTTCCTTCACTCCCTTACAGCAGCTAAGATCATTGCAAAACTGTACATTCTCAGCTAGGCTTGCTTTTAAGTATTCTGGCTACAAATGGGCAGACTCGATGTGCATCATAGTTTCCATCAACTACTTGGAACAGGGCTAGGAATGAGGAGGGAAGGGAAAGGGCTCCAGAACAGGCAGTGTCACCCCAGTGACCATGCACTAAGGCTCACGTCTTTAGGAGAGAGAATGCCTGAGTCCTGCACACACAGACACTCTTTCCTCTTCTCCTATAGCAGGATTCATAGAGAGTTGATGTTTGATGTTCCAGCCCATGATACAGTAGAAACAGCAAATTTAGAAGAGAGCAGAAGTTGCTAGGAGCAGGTACAATGACAGTGGGAAAAAGAAAGAGACAGACAGACAGATAGACAGATGGACTGACTCTAATGGAAGACACACTGACTGCCAGGGCCCACGGTGCCAAGTGGAGGATATGGGGGTCTAGGAACCAGAACACCCAAGTTCTCACTCTTGTTCTACCACTAGCTCTCTGGGTGGCCTTGGACAAGTCCATCAAGCCTTTCTAGGACTCGATTTTCTCATCTGTAAAATGGCAATAATAACAAACCCAAACACCCCTGGCGCCTATCCAATGAGGGAACAGGTGCTATTTTCTCATTTTTGCTTACTGGTTCTTTTGTTTCCTTGCTTGATAACAAAAATAACAAACTTGTTTGTTGTAAAAACAACTTGTAAAAAAGAAAAAAGAAATAGAACGATTCAGAAGTACATAGAGTCAATACAGAAAGTACTCTTTACCTCTTCATGCATCCCCTTCTCCCCAGATCTTATTCCTCAGTGTTCCTAGAGTGGAATGTATCCCTTTAGACTAATAGCACTTTGTAAAACCCAAACAGAGTACAAGTATAAGGAATGAAACCAAGAGGACAGAGCCATTGTATCTTGACAGCTCCAAGGGCCTCTCTGTACAGAAATTCAGAAAAAGGGCTTCAAGAAACGGAGGGAAAAGGTTAAATGATGTGCAGCCCATTCTATTTACTAAGGCAGGTACACATATAGTGCTTTTCATAAAGACTTCCATAAACATTGTAAACATATATAGAAGTTCTGGTGCTGAACGATGACCTTCTGTCCTTCAGACAATTCACTTTGGTAGAAAAGATCCTTCTCCACCTACGCTATCCTTCTGCTTCACACTTACCAGTAAGTTTACAATAGGTATCACTAGGCTGAGAAGTTAATCCCTTGCAGGCATGCAGAGTATATACCAAAGGCAACAGATGAAATAGTTCTCATCAGTTTCCTTCATTAGTTGGTACACATTTGTCTTGATTTTTGATTTGTGTTTGTTTCTCTTTTTTTTTAAAAAAAATAAATTTTGGCTGTGTTGGGTCTTCGTTGCTGCGCGTGGCTTTCTCTAGTTGCTGCAAGCAGGGGCTACTCTGTTGTGGTGTGCGGGCTTCTCATTGTGGTGGCTTCTCTTGTTGCAGAGCACGGGCTGTAGGCATGCAGGCTTCAGTAGTTGTGGCACACAAGTGCTCAGTAGTTGTGGCTCGCGAGCTCTAGAGCACAGGCTCAGTAGTTGTGGCGCACGGGCTTAGTTGCTCCGCGGCATGTGGGATCTTCCTGGACCAGGTATCGAACCTGAGTCCCCTGAGTTGGCAGGCGGATTCCCAATCACTGTGCCACCAGGGAAGTTCTCGTTTCTGTTTCTTTACGTTGGTAACCACCCCCTCCCCAAATTTTCATTAACTTGAGCATAGGCTAAATTAGCTAAACAGATTCACCCCTCCTCATTTTTGGCTCTGCCTTTTCTGGTTGGACTTTGTTTTTTCAGCCCACTGTATCTAGCTTTGGTTATTCTTTTTTTGGGGGCCACGCCCTGCGGCATGTTAGATCTTAGTTCCCCGACCGAACAGGAATCAAACATGCGGCCCCTGCACTGGAAGTGTGGATTCTTAACCACTAGACCGCCAGGGAAGTCCCGAGCTTTGGTCATTCTTGAAACCAGGAATGTCCTCTTGTCTCCATGTGGGTGGCTCAGGGGGGAATACCTTCCTCGTTTTAGGAAAGTCAAGGTCGCATCGTGGACAGACAGATAGACAGACTCAGAATCAGGAGTCCAAGACCCAAGACCTGTGATATCGTCTTCATTTCACTCCTTTGGGTCTCAGATTTGTCCTCTGCAGAGCCATCTTTCCAGCTCAGAAGATTTAGGGTTCTGGGATTCTGTACTTAGATATGGTTTGCCTGCTAACCTTTGCCTACAGTGGGACTCGAACTTTCCGTCTCACCCCTTGGTCCTCTTTGTCCTTCTGGAGACTCAGATGTAGCCCATAAGTGTGGGGTCCCAAGGAGAGGAGCCAGTTACTCCCCAGGGTTTATGTATCCAGCCCTGCCCGCAGTCTCAGGATGGAAAATTACAGAAGAGTCGGCGCCCGGGGGACCCAAGGGTGTAAAGCTTTGACCATTTCTCTTCAAGAAGACAGGTTTAAATTAGTCTCAATTTGGGGCTCAAGAAACCACAAAATTATAGAACTTGAGCTAACAAGGCTTTTAGAGACCTTTTAAATTTTTAGTTTTCTTTTTAATTATAAAAGTAATGAGCTGGTAAAAATAAATTTTGATTGTACTTAATGGTGTAAAATAAAAAGTAAAATGGCCTTTATTCCCATTCTCAGTGACACTTTGCAAGAAATTCTCTGTGAAGAGTTTCTTATACATGTGCTTATACATGTGCTTATACATGTGCTAGAAATGTGCTGTGCATTGTCACACATCAATATACATCCTTGTATCAGCTCACCTCCACTCACACTTAGGCACACAGACACACGTGGGGCTGTTTTATCAATACAAACTTTGCACCTTGCTTTTTGTGTTTAATGAAATATGTTGGAGCTTTTCCATGCCAACACCCATGGACGTTCCTTGCTCTTTATAAGGCTACCTAGCATTTTCTGAGGGAGAGGACATTGGCTGCAACCAGTAGCAGACAGCTGGGTTATTTCTACTTGTAGCCGTTGTGAACCGTGCCTCTCAGAGAGCCTTTCATTTAATGTCTTCTAAAGTTTGTCCCTTGTTTGACACAAGTTTGACACAAGTTTAGAAAATCTCAGTGACAAAAACAAACAAAAACAGCCAACCAGCCAACCACCAGTTTAGAGCTGAAACAAATACGGGAAGCATTTTATTTTATTTATTTATTTAGGTCATGCCATGTGGCTCGTGGGATCTTAGTCCCCCGACCAGGGATTGAACCCAGTCGTGGCAGTGAAAGTGCTGAGTTCTAACCACTGGACAGCCAGGGAATTCCCAGCATTGCATTTTAGATGTCTCCTTCCCACATCCTATGAAAAGCTCGAGGAATTCATTCAGGAAGGAAACCTGAAAAATACGGCTTCACTCTTTGTTTGTCAACTTGTTTTTGATCAATTTCACTCTGAAAACATTCTTCCCTAAATCATTTATTTATATCTGAATGTAAGTCGATGTTAATGTTCTGTATGAATATGCAGTAGTGCTCTAGGAAGACATCTGGGAAAGGCTGTCTTTCACTTCACAGGTGAGGGGCCCGAGGCTCAGAGAGAGAGGAGTCCCGGGTCCAAGATTACTGAGCTGACGATTAGCAACAGAAGGAAGACCAGAACCCAAGGCCTGTACTTTTTCTACCGTGCTGCCTTCAGAAGCTCCCTCTCAGGCTGTGAAACTTTTGCAACAACGTTCAAAGAGATTGGCAAGAAAGCTGAGCGTCATAAAATAAGCCTGGGCATCATCTGGGTCAAAAAAAAATGAGTTTGAAGTAAGCAATTACTTTAATAAGAAGAGTTTGGTAAATTCATTGGTTGGTAACTAGATTCACACTCACTGTGCTTTGTGTCATTTTTATAAAGGTGCAGCGTCATGCCGGGAGTTGCCTGATGAGCTGAAGTCTCACCCCAGCACTACAGCCCTGAGAGAGATGAGGTGGGCATGGCCCTGGGGGCTGGGGAAGGTTGTGTTGGGGAGGGAACCAGCTGACTTTCTCTTTCAAAGGCTTCCAAAAAGTTGAGATCAGGGAGGTATATGAGGCCTGTGATAGTTAATTTTACGTGTCAACTTGATTGGATCACAGGGTGCCTGGATATTTGACAAATCATTATTTCTGGGTGTGTGTGTGTGAGTTTTGGGGTGATGTTAGCATTTGCATCAGTGCACTCAATAAAGTAGGCTGACGTCCCCAGTGTGGGTGAGCATTGCCCCATCTGTTGAGGGCCTGAGTAGAGCAAAGTGCAGAGGAAGGAAGAATTCCACCCTTCCTGCCTGATTGCTTGAGCAGCAACATTGATCTTTTTTTTTCACATATTCTTTTTTTAATTGAAGTATAGTTGATGTATAATATTATAAGTTACAGGTGTGTAGTGTAGTGATTCATAATTTTTACAGGTTACACTCCATTTATGGTGATTATAAAATATTGGCTATATTAATCCCAACCTCCTAATTTATCCCTTCCCCCATACGTACACTACTGTATATAAAATAGATAACCAGTAAGGACCTACTGTATACACAGGGAGCTATACTCAGTCATCTATAAGGGAAGATAATAGGAAGAATAATATATATATATGGATATACTTATGTATGTATAATTGAATTGCTGTGCTGTATACTTGAAACTAACATGATATTGTAAATCAACTATATTTCAATTAAAAAAATGATTAAGCATGGCCTTAAAAATAGATTAAGTAGGGGCTTCCCTGGTGGCGCAGTGGTTGGGAGTCTGCCTGCCGATGCAGGGGACACGGGTTCGTGCCCCGGTCTGGGAGGATCCCACATGCCGCGGAGCGGCTGAGCCTGCGCGTCCGGAGCCTGTGCTCCGCAACTCAATGGTGAGAGGCCCGCGTACCGCAAAAAAAAAAAAAAAAAAATAGATTAAGTAGGGGCTTCCCTGGTGGTCCAGTGGCTAAGACTCTGCGCTCCCAAAGCAGGGGGCCTGGGTTTGATCCCTGGTCAGGGAACTAGATCCCACATGCCACAGCTAAGAGTTTGCATGCCGCAACTAAAGATTCCACATGCTGCAGCTAAGACCTGGCGCAGCCAAATAAATAAATAATAAATATTAAAAAGTATATATTAACTATATTCCCTGTGTTCTACAATATATCCTTGTAGCTTATTTTATATATAATAATTGGTACCTCTTAATCCCCTACCCCTATATTGCCCCTCCCCCCTTCCCTCTCCCCACTGGTAACCACTAGTTTGTTCTCTATATCTGTGAGTCTGCTTCTTTTTTGTTATATTCACTAGTTTGTTATATTTTTTAGATTCCACAAACAAGTAATATCATATAGTATTTGCCTGTCTCCGTTTGACTTATTTCACGTAGCATAATACATTCCAGGTCCAACCATGTTGCTGCAAATGGCAAAATTTCATTCTTTTTTATGGCTGAGTAATAGACCATTGCAACATTGATTTCTTTTTTTTAATTAATTAATTTTATTTTTGGTTGTGTTGGGTCTTTGGTGCTTCATGCAGGCTTTCTCTAGTTGAGGTGAGCCTACTCTACACCATGCGGTGCGTGGGCTTCTCATTACAGTGGCTTCTCTTGCTGTGGAGCATGGGCTCTAGGTGCGCAGGCTTCAGTAGTTACGGCATGTGGGCTCTAGAGCTCAGGCTCAGTAGCTGTGGCGTGGGGGCTTAGTTGCTCCGTGGCATGTGGGATGTTCCTGGACCAGGGATCGAACCTGTGTCCCCTGCATTGGCAGGCAGATTCCTAACCACTGAGCTACCAGGGAAGCCCCTGAAACATTGATCTTATACTGCCTTGGGCACTCCTGGTTCTCAGGCCTTCAGTCTCTGATTGAATTAAACCACTGGCTTTTCTGGGTCTTCAGCTTGCAGATGGCAATCTCAGATTCCATAATTATGTGAGCCAATTTTATAATACATGTCTCTCTATATATATTCTGTTTCTCTGGAGAACCCTAATAGAGGGCCTGAGGTTAACAATATTGAAGCCAACAAGTCCTCAGTTTGTTCTGGTGGCATCTGGGAAGCTTAAGAAGCTTTTCAGGACAAATTGTTAACCCCACTCAAGGAGACTGCTCTTCCGTGCAGACTTGATTGAGGGTACCTCACGAAGAGTTGAGGAAGGCATGAAGGAATGAAGAAGCTGCTCTGGGCCAGGAACTCTCCTAAGAGCATTCATGGACACTGTCTCATCTAAGCATCACCATCTTCAAAGGAGTTCTTATTCTCATTTTATAGAAAAAGAAATTGAGGGCACGAGAGAGAAAATGACTTCCTAAGTGTCACACCAAGCTGCACTGGTATCTCTAAGGGTTGCTTCTGAGTTACCAGCAAAGCCACTTATGAATCTCTCTTGTAGTAAAACTTGACTTTGGATTGTCTGTGTGTCTTCCAGGGCTCCTGAGAGTCTGAATGAATCTGACCTTCCTGGACCCCCAGCTGCAGAGAGGCCACTGTCTATATACTGTTGGGTGAAGACTAAGCCTGACCTTTAGTTCAGTCCTGTCCCAGCCCTTCCTAGCTGTGTGATGTTGGACAGCTTATTCAACCATTCTGTGCTGGGGATTCCTCAGCTGTATGACGGAAATAATAAAACCTACCTCCCCACATGGTTGGAAATTTTTTTTAGATTTAATTAATTAATTAATTAATTAATTATTAATTAATTAATTTATTTATTGGCTGCTTTGGGTCTTCTGTGGCTGCTGCCGTGAGTGGGGCTACTCTTCGTTGTGGTGCACGGGCTTCTCATTGTGGTGGCTTCTCTTGTTGCGGAGCACAGACTCTAGGTGCGCAGGCTTCAGTAGTTGTGGCACACGGACTTCAGTAGCTGTGGTACATGGGCTTAGTTGCTCTGCGGCATGTGGGATCTTCCCAGACCAGGGCTCGAACCTGTGTCCTCTGCATTGGCAGGCAGATTCTTAACCACTGTGCCACCAGGGAAGCCCCACATTGTTGGAATTTAATACAACAAGGTCGGTGAGCATGTTTTTAGCCCAGTCCTGGAATGTGGTTTTGATCCATTCCCTTTACCATGCTGGGCCCTACTGGTTGTCCCCATCTCTGATCTCCTCTACAGTCTTGCTTAAATATTACCACTCTTCCAGTACATCAAAATCTGCTGTGGGTCCTGGATGTCTTTTGCTGTCCATGTTAGGTGGACCTGACCAGACAGTGAGTATTTGCCACATAAAGGACCTCATGTGTAGTGGGTACTCATAAACATTTGCTGGATGATTTAATTGATCTCCTCTCTCACTAGTGCTTGCCCCCCCTTTTTTTCCCCTCAAACTGCCTGTCTATGTCCTGGCCCTGGAAGCCCCACTAGTATCCAGGGACAATGAGGTGACCCCCAAATTACCCACCTGCTTCTACTGTTGTGGCTAAGACAACAGCTCTTCCCCGGATCAGCTATGATGTTTTATCCTTGGGGTCTCAGGTTCTTTCTTCGTCCTGTTTTCCATGGGTTGGCACCTACTGAGGTCACCTGGCACTCCCTCCCAGGAATGATGGCACTCACTGCCCTAGTAATTTCTCCCATCATTTTCCTGTATTGATAGCTGTGCGATGCTGGGTTGCCATGACAACTGATTGATTAGCATCCAATTCCCAGACTGGGAAACATGCAGCCATAAAGAATTTCAAATGATGCCTGATTGTCTGCTGCCAATAGCCTGATTGCTGCCATTTTCTGACAGGTAGCTCAGCCCTAACAGGAAACCCTGTGCTGTGCAATTATTGCGACGTGATTGATGCATCACTATAGTTACAATCGGCAGTGTTCCCAACTCAGGAGATTTTTTTTTAAAAGAAAAAAACTCTCCCCCTTTCAGATGGAAATGCTTATAAATGAGGAAGAAGTATGGAGTGGGGGAGGGAAGTGGCTCTGGCAAAGGAGGTGAGTATAAACTAAGCAAGAGCCCAGGTGGAGTTTCAGAGGTAACGAAGGGAGGGGGGAGGAGTGGTAGCCTATGGTTGGGAGAAGGAAAAAGAGGTGACTGCTGCTTCTGCTCCCCTGCCCCCTGCAGCTCCTGGGCCTTGCAGCACGCTAAGGAGTGGTTCAGAAATCACTTTCAAACTAGAGGCCTGAAAAGTGGAGGGATGCAGGATGGAGGACAAAATAGACACAGGCCACAGGTGGTGTGCTGCTCAGACCAATTACTGAAGCTGCTCTCTTGGGTTTAAGTCATTTGTGGTGGCCAAAGAGCAAGCTCCTGGGCCTGAAAGTAGTCAGGGAAAGGGGCCATAGTGCCAGGTGGAAGCAATTTTGAGAGTGAGCCAGTGTGAGGGATGGAGCCTGCAAGGAGGCTGGTGCTCCAAGGCTTTGGGGCAAAAGAGACCATTTCATCTGACCCAGGGACAAAGTGCCTCTCTTGTTCCTCAATTGGATGTTGAATACTTCTCAGGCTGGTAGAGAGGGAGAAAGAGAATAAAAATATTTGTGATTGTTAGGACTAGATGTCAGTCTTTTGTCTTGTCAAAGCTGGCTGTTATCGGGAAAGTTGCAAACCCCAATTATCTTCCAAGTCATGTCCACAGTTCAAAGATACCTAGTCATGGTGCTATTGATAATTCTTTCTGTTGGGTTAAGCATGCCTTTCTTTCTGCAGTCTTCTTTTAAAAAGCAAATACTCCTAGAAATAGTATTATTTAGCCACTTAACATAAATGTGAATGTGTTTTTTAAACCATTTTATTGAGGCATGATTGACATACAAAAACTCTACATGTTTAATGTATACAACTTGATGAGTTTTCAGATAAGTATACATCCATGAAACCATTATCACAATATGCCACAAACATATTGATCACCTCTAAAGTTTCCTTTTTCCCTCCTTATTTATCATTATTATCAGTAGTGATAAAAACATATACCTGGAACAAGGTGAATATGCCTCCTCTTGCCACTTTTGTTTTACATAATACCAGAAGTCCTAGCCAAAGAAATTAGACAAGAAAAAGAAATAAAAAGCAACCAAATCAGAAAAGGAAGAAATAAAATGATCTGTTTGCAGATCTTATATGCAAGAAGCCTAAACACGCCACAAAAAAAGCCTGTTAGAATGAATAAAAAAATTCAGTCAAGTTGCAGGATATAAAATCAACATAGAACAATCAGTTGTATTTCTATATACCAACAACAAACTATTCGAAAAGAAAATTAAGAAAACAATCCTATTTACAATAGCATCAAAAAGGATAAAATATCTAGGAATAAATTTAATCAAGAATGTGAAAAACTTTTACACTGAAAATTATGAAACACGGTAAATGTGTTTTATACTCACTTTACAATTACTTGAATTCTTTCTATCATAATATTTAGGGTTTTTTTTTGAATTTTATTTTATTTATTTTTTTATAGAGCAGGTTCTTATTAGTCATCCATTTTATACACATCAGTGTATACATGTCAATCCCAGTCTCCCAGTTCATCACACCACCAACCCCACTCCCTGCCGCTTTCCCCCTTGGTGTCCATAAGTTTGTTCCGAACATCTGTGTCTCAATTTCGCCCTGAAAACCTGTTCATCTGTAACATTTTTCTAAGTTCCACATATATGCGTTAAAATACGATATTTGTTTTTCTCTTTCTGACTTACTTCACTCTGTATGACAGTCTCTAGATCCATCCACGTCTCAACAAATGACCCAATTTCACTCCTTTTTATAGCTGAGTAATATTCCATTGTATATATGTACCACATCTTCTTTATCCATTCGTCTGTTGATGGGCATTTAGGTTGCTTCCATGACCTGGCTATTGTAAATACTGCTGCAATGAACATTGGGGTGCATGTCTTTTTGAATTGTGGATTTCTCTGGGTATATGCCCAGTAGTGGGATTTCTGGATCATATGGTAATTTTATTATTGGTTTTTTAAGGAATCTCCATACTGTTCTCCATAGTGGCTGTATCAGTTTACATTCCCACCAACAGTGCAAGAGGGTTCCTTTTTCTCGACACCCTCTCCAGGATTTGTAGATTTTCTGATGATGCCCATTCTAACTGGTGTGAGGTGGTACCTCACTGCAGTTTTGACTTGCATTTCTCTAATAATTAGTGATGTTGAGCAACTTTTCATGTGCTTCTTGGCCATCTGTATGTCTTCTTTGGCGAACTGTCTATTTAGGTCTTCTGCCAAATTTTGGATTGGGTTGTTTGTTTTTTTAATACTGAGCTGTCTGAGCTATTTATATATTTTGGAGATCAATCCTTTGTCCATTGATTCGTTTGCAAATATTTTCTCCCATTCTGAGGGTTGTCTTTTTGTCTTGTTTATGGTTTCCTTTGCTGTGCAAAAGCCTTGAAGTTTCATTAGCTCCCATTTGTTTATTTTTGTTTTTATTTCCATTTCTCTAGGAGGTGGATCAAAAAAGATCTTGCAGTGATTTATGTCAAAGAGTGTTCTTCCTATGTTTTCCTCTAAGTTTTATAGTGCCCAGTCTTACATTTAGGTCTCTAATCCATTTTGAGTTTATTTTTATGTATGGTATTAGGGAGTGTTGTAATTTCATTCTTTTACATGTAGCTGTCCAGTTTTCCCAGCACCACTTATTGAAGAGACTGTCTTTTCTCCATTGTATAGCCTTGCCTCCTTTGTTATAGAATAGTTGACCATAGGTGCGTGGATTTATCTCTGGGCTTTCTATATTGTTCCATTGATCTATGTTTCTGTTTTTGTGCCAGTACCATATTGTCTTGATTACTGTAGCTTTGTAGTATAGTCTGAAGTCAGGGAGTCTGATTCTTCCAGCTCCATTTTATTCTCTCAAGACTGCTTTGGCTATTCAGGGTCTTTTTTGTCTCCATACAAATTTTAAGATTTTTGGTTCTAGTTCTGTAAAAAATGCCATTGGTAATTTGATAGGGATTGCATTGAATCTGTAGATTGCTTTGGGTAGTATAGTCATTTTCACAATATTGATTCTTCTAATCCAAGAACATGGTATATCTCTCCATCTGTTGGTATCCTGTTTAATTTCTTTCATCAGTGGCTTATAGTTTTCTGCATACAGGTCTTTTGTCTCCTTAGGTAAGTTTGCTCCTAGGTATTTTATACTTTTTATTGCAATGATAATGGGAGTGTTTCCTTAATTTCTCTTTCATTAGTGTATAGGAATGCAAGAGATTTCTGTGCATTAATTTTGTATCCTGCAACTTACCAAATTCATTGTTTAGGTCTAGTAGTTTTCTGGTGACATATTTAGTACTCTCTAAGTATAGTATCATGTCATCTGCAAACAGTGACAGTTTTACTTCTTCTTTGCCAGGTTGTATTCCTTTTATTTCTTTTTCTTCTCTGATTGACATGGCTAGGACTTCCAAAACTATGTTGAATAATAGTGGTGAGAGTGGACATCCTTGTCTTGTTTCTGATCTTAGAGGAAATGCATTCAGTTTTTCACCATTGAGAATGATGTTTGCTGTGGGGTTGTCATATATTGCCTTTATTATGTTGAGGTAGTTTCCCTCTATACCCACTTTCTGGAGAGTTTTTTCATAAATGGGTGTTGAATTTTGTCAAAAGCTTTTTCTGCATCTACTGAGATGATCATATGATTTTTCTTCTTCAATTTTTTAATATGGTGTATCACATTGATTGATTTGCATATATTGAAGAATCCTTTCATTCCTGGGATAAATCCCACTTGATCATGGTGTATGATCCTTTTAGTGTGTTGTTGGATTCTGTTTGCTAGTCTTTTGCTGAGGTTTTTTGCATCTATATTCATCAGTGATCTCAGCCTGTAATTTTCTTTTTTTGTAGTGTCTTTGTCTGGTTTTGGTGTCAGGGTGATGGTGGCCTCATAGAATGAGTTTGGGAGTGTTCCTTCCTCTGCAATTTTTTGGAAGAGTTTGAGAAGGATGGATGTTACCTCTTTTCTAAATATTTGATAGAATTCATCTGTGAAGCCATCAGGTCCTGGACTTTTGTTTGTTGGAAGATAGTTAATCACAGTTTCAATTTCATTACTTGTGATTTGTCTGTTCATATTTTCTGTTTCTTCCTGGTTCAGTCTTGGAAGGTTATACCTTTCTAAGAATTTATCCATTTCTTCCAGGTTGTCCATTTTATTGGCATAGAGTTGCTTGTAGTAGTCTCTTATGATGTTTTGTATTTCTGTGGTGTCTGTTGTAACTTCTCTTTTTTCATTTCTAATTTTATTGATTTGAGTCCTCTCCCTCTTTTTCTTGATGAGTCTGGCTAATGGTTTATCAATTTTGTTTATCTTCTCAAAGAACCAGCTTCTAGTTTTATTGATCTTTGTTATTGTTTTCTTTGTTTCTATTTTATTTATTTCTGCTCTGATCTTTATGATTTCTTTCCTTCTGCTAACTTTGGGTTTTCTTTGTTCTTCTTTCTCTCATTCCTTTAGGTGTAATATTAGATTGTTTATTTGAGATATTTCTTGTTTCTTGAGATATGCTTTTATAACTATAAACTTCCCTCTTAGAACTGCTTTTGCTGCATCCCATAGGTTTTGGATCCTCGTGTTTTCATTGTCATTTGTCTCTAGGTATTTTTTGATTTCCTCTTTGATTTCATCAGTGATCTCTTGGTTATTTAGTAACATATTGTTTAGCCTCCATGTGTTTGTGTTTTTTACTTTTTTCCCCCATAATTCATTTCTAATCTCATAGCGTTGTGATCAGAAAAGATGCTTGATATGATTTCAATTTTCT